>NW_006787829.1:2861187-2912142 GCF_000442215.2 Lipotes vexillifer
GCCTCTCACTGTTGTGGCCTCTCCCGTTGCGGAGCACAGGCTCCGGACGCGTAGGCTCAGCGGCCATGGCTCACAGGCCCAGCCGCTCTGCGGTGTGTGGGATCTTCCTGGACCGGGGCACAAACCTGTGTCCCCTGCATCGGCAGGTGGACTCTCAACAACTGCACCACCAGGGAAGCTCCCATTTTTAAAGTAATATAAATTATCAGAAGACATAATATTCACCACTTGATCTTGTTTTTAAATTTGTGATTTCTAAGATAGCTAAAAGAAATGTTCCTAGGAAAATGTTATGGACATTCTTATGATATATTTGACTTTAATAGGAAATACTATTCAGACAATGTTTATCTATGATTAAGTTGAATACATTCTACTTGCTTGCTATACAATTTTTCACAAGGTCAGGAAACATGTCATAATATCTATGAAACCAACACCATTACCTTATCATATCTTTAAGTGATTATTAATATCTGATAATGATTGAAGGCACTTCTTTTTTTTTTTTTGCTGTCAGAAATAGCTATTCTTGAAACTTTACTCTCTTCAATGTGAACGTCAGTACAATTTGACAAGTTCCATGCAGATTTCTGTTGATATTCTGATTGGAAATGCGTAAACTTAAAGATTAGTCTGGAGAGAAACGGCATCATTATTATAACATATTATCTATGAATGTAATAGAGCTCTTTATTTATTCAGCGCCCTGTTCAGCACCTAAAAAAATTTTGTAAACAACTTCTCAAAAGGAGAAGTTGTTTTGATTTATTCAAAGACATCTTTTAAATTACTGGTTCATAAATTTTGGATTATTATTGGAATTTTTTTCTTATGTTTTTAGTTTGTTGAACTTTTATCAAGGAAAGTTGTTTAACTTTTTATATAACTGGTCTGTACCTTGGATGTGTATTTCATCTGTATATAATAGAAAAATTGACTCTTTTTTCCAGTATTTACACCATTTTTTTCTTGCTTATTTATGACCTACTGTGGTACAACATTGAATAGCAGATTTACTGGTTAGCTTTGGGTTTTTTTGTTTGTTTCTGAACTCGAGAGGTTAAACAATTCCCTGTGAAGAACAATGTTTGATACTTTAAAGTAGAAATCCTAAGTGGATAGTGGAACTTCTTTTATATTAGTTTTAACCATGAATATGGATTAATATTTTTTAATGATTTTATTTTATTTTATAATCATCCCATTTTTCTCAATTGAAGTGGTGGAATACGTTAATACATTTTTGATAGAGAACCTTGAATTCTAAGAAAAAACACGATATGGTCATGATGAATATTTTATAACTTGTATATTCCATTTGCCAAGATTATCAGCTAGAATTTTTTCACCCATAATCATAGATAAATCTATAATTCTCTTATACTATTTTCATCAAGTTTGTTTCAATAATTTCCTGTCTCATAACATATGTTAGGAAATGCACTCTTTTGAATTTCTCTAAAACATTTTTTATCTGTTTCTTACAGTTTTGATAAAACTCACCTATAAAAATCATCTATAAAACTTGGTTTATTTGTTTCAAGGAGGAATAAGAAATTTGATGCATGAGCAAAGTATTTAATAATAATAATTACTGTATCAGGTATCTTTTTTACTTTTGATGGAGTACTGGAAATTATTTTCCAGAAAATTTGAAATATCTCAATTTATAATTTTAATGTATTAAGGTTTTTCAGAATCTTTAGTTGTATTTTATAAATGTCAACTATAACTGTAGTTATATTCTGTTTTTCAATCTTTAAGTTAGTTGGATGTTTCCTCCTTTTTCTTGATTAATTTTGGTAACAGACTTTTGATATGATTAGAAATTTGGGGGATTCTTCGGTTGTCATGAATGTTTTTCCTTTCTCTCTCCCTCCACTCTGTTTTATAAGGGGTGAGTTTGGTTCTTGCCCCTCTGAGTCATACTCCCAGTCATCATGGCCCACATTCAGATCCAGATACAAGCAAACTCTTGCCTGCAGCTACACTGCTGTTTTGGGTTTCTCTGTTGTTTCTGGCCTATGGAATGTTTCATTTGTACCACTAAACATGCCTAGGTTTCTTAATGACTTTTTAAAAACAGGTCTTATTTCTTACTGCTATGTTTAGAGTAGAAAGTACAATCAATGCATAATCTTACCACATCATCTTGAAAAGGATTGCTTACATATTTTCATGTCAGGATTTTACATATGAATGTATAAATGATCTGTGCTATTAGATTTTAGTTTGATACCTAAAACACCCATATATCACATATAGTTTATATTTTTATTCACCCAGAATCTTAAAAGGATCAGATATGTAATTAGACCACCAAACACTTCCCATTTTCCCAGATTAATGATGATCCATTGGCAGCAATTTGGAAAATGTAATTTATTGTGCTGAAACAATAAATTGTATAGTGGTATCTGAGTGACCCTTCCAATTTTAGAAGGGTCTAATGTAGTCCCAAAGAAGAGCTAGGAGAAAGTGGGTCACTCTAAGCAAACCTCTACATCCCCAAAAATAGTGGTGATAAAAATGATTCAGAAACAGGGGCCAGAATAACAAAATAATTCAATTTTGCAAATTACTTCATGCATATAAAAGCAAACAACTGTGTCTGTGACTAGTGTTTCATTTTACTCAATTTTAAAAATGTATACCATTTCTTTAAAATTATTTATGATTACAGTGGGCAGTATTAGAACATTTCATTTAAAAACTTTGAAAATGCTTTCAAATGTATTTTCTCATTTGACCATATTACAATTCTGTGAGATGGAGTATAGATATGCTTCTAAACCACACACACACACATACTGAGTGGTTAAGTAGATTTTCTATGTTACATATGAGTCTTCTCATTCAAAACAGTTACTCTATTTACTGTAATGCATACATACACAAAAACATTTTCATTTTTTTTGACAATAAGATAATGGGCAGATATGAACACTATATTTAAAATTTTTGACTTATCCTTGTTAATGTTATCTAAAAGACTTCTTTCTTTCCATAACTTCATTTTTTTAAATCTATATTTAATTTTGACTGACATTCAAAATTTCTTGTAGTACACACAAATATGAGTCATTAACTGTGCACAGTGATAAAGAAATAGATCTAATATATAGCTTAAAGAATGCCAATAATGATAAAGCATCCAAAATGAAATGTCATTTTTTAACATTCAATGAAATGTAAGAATAATTTTCATAAATTTCACTTTTCATTACATCTTTGAGTAGTTAATATTTGAACTCACTGTAAGGAGTTCAAATATTAACTGTAAGTTTAATAAGAAGCTATTGAGAAATTTCACCCAGAGAGGGACATAAGTTTTCTTTCTAGAATTCCACTGCATAATGTAGAGTATGTGCTGGAACTGGAGACATGAGTTGAAAGCTAGTGTAGGAATCCAGGGAAGAGATTATGATAATCTAGACCAGAGTAGTAGCAGAAAGGTAGACAGAAAAAGTGAAGATAACAGATTTAATCGAGAGTTTGGTCCTGCACCAGCCTGGTGGTCTGCCTCCCTGCACAGCCTGTGAGCAACAGCTCTTCTCTCACACCTGACTGGGCCTCTGGGGTGAGGAGGTGTGGCACGAGAGGAAATCTGAGGCACAGAGAAGTTAACTGCTTGGTCCAAGATCACAGAACTAAGCCGTGTGGCTGACAGGGTCATGTGGCTGACAGGGTTGTGGTGCTCCGGCCAGGTGTCAGACCTGAGCCTCTGAGTGGGAGAGCCAAGTTCAGGACATTAGTCCACCAGAGACCTCCTGGCCCCACATAATATCAAATGGCAAAAGCTCTCCCAGAGATCTCTATCTCAATGCTAAGACCCAGCTCCACTCAATGACCATCAAGCTACAGTGCTGGACACCCTATGCCAAACAACTAGCAAGACAGGAACACAACACCACCCATTAGCAGAGAGGCTGCCTAAATTCATAATAAGTTCACAGACGCACAAAAACCACCACCAGATGAGGCCCTGCCCACCAGAAAGACAAGATCCAGCCTCATCCACCAGAACACAGGCAGCAGTCCCCTCCACCAGGAAGCCTACACAACCCACTGAACCAACCTTACTCACTGGGGGCAGACATCAAAAACAACAGGAACTATGAATATTCAGCCTGTGAAATGGAGATCCCCAAACAAAGTAAGTTAAGCAAAATAGGAAGATAGAGAAATACACAGCAGATGAAGGAGCAAGGTAAAAACCCACCAGACCTAACAAATGAAGAGGAAATGTGCAGTCTACTGGAAAAAGAATTCACAGTAATGATAGTAAAGATGATCCAAAATCTTGGAAATAGAATGGAGAAAATACAAGAGATGTTTAACAAGGACCTAACAAACTATGATGAACAATACAATAAATAAAATTAAAAATTCTCTAGAAGGACTCAATAGCAGAATAACTGAGGCAGAAGAGCGGAAAAGTGACCTGGAAGATAAAACAGTGGAAGTAAATACTGCAGAGCAGAATAAAGGGGAAAAAAAAAAGTAAAGAATTGAAAACAGTCTCAGAGACCTCTGGGACAACATTCAATGCACCAACATTCAAATTATAGGGGTCCCAGAAGAAGACAAAAAAGGTAGTGAGAAAATTTGAAGAGATTACCGTTGAAAAGTTCCCTAATATGGGAAGGGAAATAGTCAAGACCAGGAAGGGCAGAGACACCATACAGTATAAATCCAAGGAGAAATAAACCAAGACACATACTAATTAAACTATCAAAAATTAAATAGAAAAAATATTAAAAGAAGCAAGGGAAAAGCAAGAAATAACAGACAAGGGACTCCCCATAATGTTAAAAGCTGATCTTCCAGCAGAAACTCTGCAAGCCAGAAGGGAGTGGCAGGACATATTTAAAGGGAAGAAAGGGAAAAACCTACAAGCAAGATTACTCTACCTAGCAAGGATCTCATTCAGATTTGATGGAGAAACTAAAACCTTTACAGACAAGCAAAAGCTAAGAGAATTCAGCACCACCAAACCGGCTTTGCAACAAATGCTAAAGGAACTTCTCTAGGCAAGAAACACAAGAGAAGGAAAAGACCTACAATAACAAACCCAAAACCATTAAGAAAATGGTAATAGGAAAATAATATCGATAATTACCTTAAATGTAAATGGATTAAATGCTCCAACCAAAAGATATAGACTAGTTGAATGGATACAAAAAGAAGACCTGTACATATGCTGTCTACAAGAGACCCACTTCAGACCTAGGAACACATACAGACTGAAAATGAGGGGATGGAAAATGATATTCCATGCAAATGGAAATCAAAAGAAAGCTGGAGTAGCAATTCTCATATCAGGAAAAGACTTTAAAGACTATTATAAGAGACAAAGAAGGACACTACATAATGATCAAGGGATCAATCCAAGAAGAAGATATAAAAATTGTAAATATTTAGGCACCCAACATAGGAGCACCTCAATACCTAAGGCAAATGCTAACAACTGTAAAAGGGGAAATTGACAGTAACACAACCATGGTAGGGGACTTTAACACCCCACTTTCACCCATGGACAGATCATCCAAAATGAAAATAAATAAGGAAACACAAGCTTTAAATGATACATTAAACAAGATGAACTTAATTGATATTTATAGGACATTCCATCCAAAAACAACAGAATACACTTCCTTCTCAAGTGCTCATGGAACATTCTCCAGGATAGATCATATCTCGGGTCACAAATCAAGCCTTGGTAAACTTAAGAAAATTGGAATTGTATAAAGTATCTTTTCCGACCACAACACTATGAGACTAGATATCAGTTACAGGAAAATATCTGTAAAAATACAAACACATGGAGGCTAAACAATACACTACTAAATAACCAAGAAATCACTGAAGAAATCAAAGAAAAAATAAAAAAAATACTTAGAAACAAATGACAGTGAAAAGATGATGACCCAAAACCTATGGGATGCAGCAAAAGAAGTTGTAAGAGGGACATTTAGAGCAATACAATCCTACCTTAAGAAACAAGAAACATCTCAAATAAACAACCTAACCTTACACCTAAAACAATTAGAGAAAGAACAAGAAAACCCAAAAGTTAGCAGAAGGAAAGCAATCATAAGGATCAGATCAGAAATAAATGAAAAATAAATGAGGAAACAATAGCAAAGATCAATAAATGTAAAAGCTGGTTCATTGAGAAGATAAACAAAATTGATAAACCATTAGCCAGTCTCATCAGGAAAAAAAAGGGAGAAGACTCAAATCAATAAAATTAGAAATGAGAAAGGAGAAGTAACAACTGACACTGCAGAAATACAAAAGATCATTAGAGATTACTACAAGCAACTCTATGTAAATAACATGGACAACCTGGAAGAAATGGACAAATTCTTAGAAAAGCACAATCTTCGGAGACTGAACCAGGACAAACAGAAAATATAAACAGACCAATCACAAGCACTGAAATTGAAACCATGATTAAAAATCTTGCAACAGAAAAAAGCCCAGGACCAGATGGCTTCACAGGCAAATTCTATCAATTCTATCTTAGAGAAGATGTAAGACCTATCCTTCTCAAACTCCTCCAAAATATAGCAGAGGGAGGAACACTCCCAAACTCATGCTACGAGGTCACCATCTCCCTGATACCAAAACCAGACAAAGATGTCACAAAGAAAGAAAACTACAGGCCAATATCACGGATGAACATAGATGAAAAATTCCTCAACACAATACTAGCAAATAGAATCCAACAGCACATTAAAGGGTCATACACCATGATCAAGTGAGGTTTATCCCAGGAATGCAAGGATTCTTCAATATACACAAATCAATCAATGTGATACACCATATTAACAAATTGAAGGAGAAAAACCATATGATCATCTCAGTAGATGTAGAAAAAGCTATCAACAAATTCAACACCTACTTATGATAAAAACCCTCCAGAAAGTAGGCACAGAGGGAACTTACCTCAACATAATAAAGGCCATATATGACAAACCACAGCCAACACTGTCCTCCATGGTGAAAAATGGAAACCATTTCCACTAAGATCAGGAACAAGACAGGGTTGCCCACTCTCACCACTATTATTCAACATTGTTTTGGAAGTTTTAACCACAGCAATCAGAGAAGAAAAGGAAATTAAAGGAATCCAAATCAGAAAAGAATTAAAACTGTCACTGTTTGCAGATGACATGATACTATACATACAGAATCCTCAAGATGCTACCAGAAAAGTACTAGAGCTAATAAATGAATTTGGTAAAATAGCAAGATACAAAATTAACACACAGAAATCTCTTGCATTCCTATACACTAATGATGAAAATCTGAAAGTGAACTTAAGAAAACACTCCCATTTACCATTGCAACAAAAGGAATAAAATAACTAGGGATAAACCTGCCTAAGGAGACAAAAGACCTGTATGCAGAAAATTATAAGACACTGATGAAAGAAACTGAAGATGATACAAACAGATGGAGAGACATACCATGTTCTTGGATTGGAAGAATCAACATTGTGAAAATGACTCTACTACCCAAAGCAATCTACAGATTCAATGCAATCCCTATCAAACTACCACTGGGTTTTTTCACAGAACGAGTACAGAAAATTTCACAATTTATATGGAATCACAAAAGACCCCTAATAGCCAATGCAATCTTGAGAAAGAAAAATGAAGCTGGAAGAATCAGGCTCCCTGACTTCAGACTATACTACAAAGCTACAGTAATCAAGACAGTATGGTACTGGCACAAAAACAAATATAGTTCAATGGAACAGATAGAAATCACAGAGATAAGATACCCATTGGTGCATGGGTTTTATCTTTGAAAAAGGAGGCAAGAATATACAATGGAGAAAGGACAGCCTCTTCAATAAGTGGTGCTGGGAAAACTGGACATCTACATGTAAAAGACTGAAATTAGAACACCCACTAATACCATACACAAAAATTTAAAAAATGGATTAAAGATCTAAATGTAAGGCCAGACACTATGAAACTCTTAGAGGAAAACATAGGCAGATCACTCTCTGACATAAATCACAGCAAGATCCTTTTTGACCCACCTCCTAGAGAAATGGAAATTAAAAAAAAACAAAAAAATGGGATGTAATGAAACTTAAAAGCTTTTGCACAGCCAAGGAAATCAT
Organism: Lipotes vexillifer; assembly: GCF_000442215.2. NCBI lineage: Eukaryota > Metazoa > Chordata > Mammalia > Artiodactyla > Lipotidae > Lipotes > Lipotes vexillifer. Next base: position 2,869,334 of record NW_006787829.1, read on the forward strand.
AAAAAACACAAAAAGACAACTCTCAGAATGGGAAAAAATATTTTCAAACGAAGCAACTGACAAAGGATTAATCTCCAAAATATATAAGCAGCTCATGCAGCTCAATATCAAAAAAACAAAGAAGCCAATCCAAAAATGGGCAGAAAACCTAAACAGACATTTCTCCAAAGAAGATATACAGATTGACAAGAAACACATGAAAGGATGCTCAACATCACTAATCATTAGAGAAATGCAAATCAAAACTACAATGAGGTATCACTTCACACCAGTCAGAATGGCCATCATCAAAAAATCTACAAACAATAAATGCTGGAGAGGGTGTGGAGAAAAGGAAACCCTCTTGCACTGTTGGTGGGAATATAAATTGATACAGCCACTATGGAGGACAGTATGGAGGTTCCTTAAAAAACTAAAAATAAAATTACCATATGACCCAGCAATCCCACTAATGGCCATATACCCTGAGAAAACCATAATTCAAAACGAGTCATGTACCACAGTGTTCATTGAAGCTCTATTTACAATAACCAGGACATGGAAGCAACCTGTGTCCATCGACAGATGAATGGATAAAGAAGATGTGACGCATATATACAGTGGAATATTACTCAGCGATAAAAAGAAACGAAATTGAGTTATTTGTAGTGAGGTGGATGGACCTAGAGTCTGTCATACAGAGTGAAGTAAGTCAGAAAGAGGAAAACAAACACTGTAGGCTAACAGGTATATATGGAATCTAAAAGAAAAAAATGGTTCTGAAGAACCTAGGGGCAGGACAGGAATAAAGATATAGAGAATGGACTTGAGGACACGGGGAGGGGGAAGGGTAAGCTGGGATGAAGTGAGAGAGTGGCATGGACATATATATACTACCAAATATAAAACAGCTAGCTAGTGGGAAGCAGCCGCATAGTACAGGGAGATCAGCTCGGTGCTTTGTGACCACCTAAAGGGGTGGGATATTGAGGGTGGGAGCGGGGAGATGCAAGAGGGAAGAGATATGGGGATATATGTATATGTATAACTGATTCACTATTATACAGTAGAAACTAACACACCATTGTAAAGCAATTATACTCCAAGAAAGATGTTAAAAAATTTTAATCAAATTTTCTGATTTTTAGGGAGTGGCTGAAGTAGATATGAAGAACCAATTATTTTCTGAGCAGGACAAAATAGCTGGTATCAAACTTATTCAACTGCTGTAAACAATTATAAAAATGGTACAAAATGTATAAAACACATTTGAAAGCAATAGACTACGCTATGAACGTTAATAGAAGGGAAGCATATGAAGTGGGATCCACATTAAACCTGCATTTCTCACTGGGGACATTTTTTTTAAATGTTGCACAGAAAAATAGCGGCAGACAGAGAGCACTGGTCTCAATGAATGGAGGAAACAGAGATCAGAGTCTGGGGCTCTGGAAGTGGATGGGATTTAGATGGTAATAAATCAGGAGAAAAGGAGAGAGAAGCATTCCAAACATCTGCATAGAATATGCCCTAGGTCCTTTGACAGGTGTAAGCACGATTCCAGAAGGTCCAGCGGAGAATAGATACTGAGAAGCTAGGAACTTTAGAGGTCTCACAATACTGGGGGAATGTTGAGGTTCCTTCCCAATTGTAATGGACAAAACTTGATATACACATAAGCTTTGCAGTTGAGACACCAGAAACACTATTCCCTACATGCCTTAGTAGTAAGAGCTCTGCTCTAATATGGATATAAGTTAAAATACACCTGTGCTGAAATGAATTAACAGCAAGCACCAGCAGTGTCTTAGTCTGTTGATGCTGCCATAACAAAATACCATGGACTGGGTAGCTTACAAACAACAAACTTACTGAGATAGCTTATACTGTACGAACATTATACAGTGTTCATACAGTATTGGAGGGGTATGCAATAAAATGATGAAATGGAAAATACACTTAAATTTTAGTAACTCATAATTTAAATGATAATTCTGCATTTAAATAAGTATTTGCAAGCAATGTACTGTAAAATGCTATTGACATGCATAACTTCCTTTCCCACACAATGTATTTCTGTTTGTCAGAAAACAGACATTCCAGAAATTCACTGGTCACAATCAAACAATTAGAACAGTGTTAGGACTGATATTTTCAATAGAAATATAAGTAATCTCTACAAAATGTATTTACATGCCCACATTTTGGAGGAAAGGCACTACAGACAAACGCAAAACAATGGCAGATGTTTGTAACTTGTGGCTTGGGGTAGAAAACGACCATTGTAAGTTGTCCAGATGGAAGCCAAAAATAATAATAATTAAGGAACATAAAATTTAAAAAGGTAGTTCCAGCCATGAAGGATCAGAAAGTCAGATTGTGGGTCTTCATCTCTCATTCCTTCAGTCCTTAAATGAGGCAAAGTTCAGTTAAATCACAGCAGTTGAACAGAGAAAATATATTTTCACTTTGTCTTGATGACATCCAGTTAGTATTGGTGAAAATACATTGTCAACAGAAAATAAGGGAAAAACGTATAATAACATGATATCCAAAGACATATTTCAATTATGTTCAATAATTATTGACCCAGAGACTTCTATTCCACATAATTAAAACATAAAAGAAGGAAGCATAGACAATATTTTTCATAAATGCATTCATTAAACAAAGAATTATTTTTAAGATGTTCCAAAGATTATTAACAGGTAAAGATTATTATTCATGTAAAGACATTGGTTCACTGGCTCAATACAGAGCGGCCAGTAAGTGGTAGCTATTACTTCCTCAATTATAATTAGAATTAATTACAACTATATGAGATTTTAAAATGTGTGTGTGTGTTTTCCTATTACAAATGCTTAGAAGTACTATAGTAATTCAGAAAATCATTTAGTTAATTTAGTTTATCTAGGATAGATACTGCTTTTTGCTTTTCTCTCTTTTAAATTGTAATGCTTAAATAACCTTATTTGGAATATATAGAATTAGTACAAAAATAAATTTTGTTTTTTCTCAAATATTTATTATGACTTCTAGAAACAAAGAATTCAAATACTCTGCCTCACAGCTTGTTTCTGCACTTTCCAAAGTGGTAGCCACTAACCCCATTTGGCTATCAAGCAAAAGTAATGTGGTAGTACAAATAGAGATGTGTTGCTCTAAGTATAAAATAAATATAAAAATCTTGCAAATACCCTTTTTTATTAAGGTATAATTAACATATTAGTTTCATGTGTAGAGCATAATGATTCAATATTTGTATATATTATAAAATGATCACCACAGTAAGTTTAGTTAACATCCATTACCACATATAGTTATCATTTTTTTCTTTTGATGAAAACTCTCTTAGCAACTTTAAATAACCAGTACAGGACTTCCCTGGCGGTCCAGGAGTTTGGACTCCATGCTTCCACTGTAGGGGCCACAGGTTTGATCCCTGGTTGGGAACTGAGATCCCACATGCCGTGTGGCATGGTCAAAAAAAAAAAAATCAATACAGTGTTATTAACTATAGTCACCATGCTGCACACTATATCCCCATGACTTATTTTATTGACTGGAAGTTTGTACCTTTTGACCCTCTTAACCCATTTGACCGCCTGCTCTCACCCTTTGCATCTGGCAACCACCAATCTGTCCTCAGTATCTGTGAGCTTCATTTGTTTGTTTAGATCAATATTTAAGTAAGATTATATGGTTTTTGTCATTCTCTGACTTATGTGGCATAATGCCCTTAAGGTCCATCTGTATTGGACCTTGAATGCAAGGTCCAATATGGCAAGGTCCAAAATGGCAAGATCTTTATTTATGGCTAAATAATATTCCAGTGTATATTTATATATACCACATTTTATTCATTCATCCATTGATGGACACTTAGGCTGTATCCATGTCTTGGCTATTGAAAATAATGTTGCAGTAAACATGAGGGTGCAGATATTTTCTTGTTACTATCTTCATTTTCTTCAGATAAATAACTAGTAGTGGATTGCTGGATCATATAGTAGTTTTTAATTTTTTGAGGAACCCCATACTTTTCCATAGTGGCTGCACCAATTTACATCCTACCAACAGTGCACAGGGTTCCCTTTTCTCCACATCCTTCCTGGCATTTGATGTTTCTTGTCTTTTTGATCATAGCTGCTCTAAGAGGTGTGAGGTGATACCTCACTGTGGTTTTGATTTGCATTTCCCTGATGATTAGCTATGTGGAATATTTTTTCATGTACCTGTTGGCCATCTGTATGTCTTCTTTGGAAAAAATGTCTATTCAGATCCTCTGCCCATTTTTTAATTGGATTGTTCGGTTTTTTGCTATAGAGTTTTATGAGTTACTTATATGTTTTGGTTACTACCCCTTAACAGATTAATGATTTGCTAATATCTTCTCCCATTCGGAGGTTGCCTTTTTATTGATATTTTGTTGATGGTTTCCTTTGCTGTGCAGAAGTTTTTAGTTTGATGTAATCTCAGTTGTTTATTTTTGCTTGTGTTACCTTTGCTTTTGATGTCAGATCCAAACAATCATCGCCAAGAGCAATGTCAAGGAACTTACTGCCTATGTTTTCTTCTAAGAGTTTTATGGTTTCAGATCTTACATTCAAGTCTTTCATCCATTTTGAGTTAATTTTTTGTGTATGGTGTAAGACAGTCATCCAGTTTCATTCTTTTGCATGTGACTTTCCAGTTTTCCCAACACCATCTACTGAAGGGACTGTTCTTTTCCCAACATATATTCTTGGCTTTTTTGTTGTAAATTAATTGACCGTATATGTGTAGGTCTATTTCTGGGCTCTGAATTCAGTTCCATTGACCTATGTGTCTGTTTTTACGTCAAAACCATAATGATTTGCTTACTATAACTTTATAATACAATTTGAAATCAGAGAATGTGATGCCTCCAGCTTGGTTCTTCTTTCTCAAGATTATTTTGGCTATTCAAGGTCTTTTGTGGTTCCATGAAAATTTTAGTTTTTCAGTATGTGTTTCTGTGGAAAGTGTCACTGGAATTTTGATAGAGATTGCATTGACTGTAGATTGCTTTGAGTAGTATGGATATTTTAACTCTTCTTCTAATCCATGATTATGGAATATCTTTCCATTTGTTTATCTCTTTTATATTTATTGTACATTGATAATGGTGATATGCTGGATATGTTAGGTTATAAGTAAAACAGTATTATAGTTAATTTCAGAAACTCCTTTTTCCTTTTTTAAATGTGGCTCGTATCTGGCTCACATTGTATTTCTGTGGCACAGTGCCATTTGAAACATTAATTTTTAATACTGAAAATGAGAAGAAGAGAAAATAGGTATAGGTCAGCTCCTTTTCAGAAAACTCTTAATATCCTTTAGGGATGCTAATCTGCCGATCTAATCCACTGTGGATGCCACAGGGAAAGTCCTAGAAATAAGAGCTTGTGATGTACATTAAACAATTTGCTGTATCTGTTATTAAGGTAATTTATTATGCTGTTTTATTGTGAATTATCTGGTATTGACAATGCACTGCATTAAATTCCAAGTAACATTTAATTGACCGACAGCAATCCCAGTGCAATACTAGACCATAAACCATTGAAAAAAACATGTCAGCGGTTGACTCTTTTGAATAACATTAGACATTTATGACTGAAAGAGACTTCAAGTACCAACTGGGATTATGATACGATAGTATAGCTGTTGTGGTATAAAGCATACCACAATGTGAGCCAAGTAGAAAACCTTAAACACATAGGGACTGAATCAACTAATTATGCCATATATCCTAAAGTCATTCATAGTCTTTTTCTTCCTTGCCAAGAGTTCCTGTCAAAACAGGAGGAGAGAATTATTCTGGCAGAAAAGGATAGAGAGTAGGGTGAGGAGTGGAAGGCATTCATGTGGCGACAGAAGAGCTGCCAAGCTAAATGAGGCACGCTCTTCTGTTACAAAGGGTGAAGAAAAATTAAAATCAGGACAGAAAGCTGTGAGAGTGAGCAGGGACGTGTGTGAGACAGAACAACAGAGAAGGAAACCAAAGATCTAGATGGTGCTTGGGTTGGGTACTCGGGTCCTGCCACTTCTTGACATAAACTCTATTTTCTCTCCGTGCCAAAAAGTTACAGTATACTCTTTTCCAGTGCTGCTGAAATGGTTAAGATTTTGCAATGTTTAATAGGTATTTTAAAAGTAAGGTGTCAGAGCATTTCAACTATGACTAACACGGTACTACCAAATTGCTATAGATCTTATTGGTTAAAAACCAACAGCTGGAACAAATTTTATTCTTACCCTTAGTCCCTATGACTCACTGTCTACATTGTCAAGGTAACTGTCATTCTGTGATAAGTTTGAGCTGGTGATGTTTTCTCTATCCTGTTAGGATAACATATTATGAATGCTACAAAGCTTTTAGAAAATGAATTGATAATAATGTAGGTGCTTTGACCTGAATAAGTATCTCCTCATATAAGAAAAATTAAGTATACAAAACACTTAACAGAAAAAATGTGAATAGCCAGGACATTTTTATCCAAGAAAAAATATTATATTAAAAAAGGAAAGGAAATAGTATTGTTAGAAGTCAAAATAAAGGAAACATTCAAAGAAACCTTAAATTTGAAATTGTGTGTGTGTTTAATTCTGTTGGGCATCTCCTACAAGATGTAATGAGAAATGCCCTTTATGATGGAAGCATGAGACATAGAGAGAAGCTATGTTTAGTTAATGACTACCATGAAAAAAGAGCTGTCTAACATAAGAGAAAGAGAAAAGGAAACCCATAAAACAGATCTTAAAATTGTCTTGAATGCAGAGTACTAGCAGCAATGAAAATTTAACAAATTTGAGAATCCCTCTCAGAATTCAGAGGGAGAAAATACCTAAGAGTTTAAAATGCACAGAGAGAATGTAATTGATACAGTCAAAAAAAAAAAAAAAAAGAAAAGAAAAGGCAAAGCAAACATCTATTGACATTGCTGAAGGAATAATTTGATCCTGAGGTGGAAAGAAAACAGAAAAATAACACATAAGAAATAATATTGCATCTAAACTCAACTGAAATTTAAAGACGTGAACATATAGATTAAATGTACTCTTCACACTTACATCTAACTTAAATCGACTATACTTCAATGAAAACAATTACATCTAATTATTAACTACGTATTTACTTTGGAATAGTGTCTGTTCACATTCAAAGTGAAAGAATAAGACTAATTTTAGTACTTTTGTAGGAAAAAAAGTATACTTTCAAGAGGCAAGCATTAAATTGATGAAATATCTCTTCTATAACACCAATATAGTAAAACAGTGTCTATTGATGGCAATATTTTGTAAATCTAGAATTATAAGCAATCCAAGTTGTTCTTCATGTGTGAAAGCAACAGGAGCTGCTTATTGTTCTGGGACAAAATTACTGAAAAGTATATCCTGGATTACTGAGTGAGGAACCAAAATAAAGAGGTCAGTACTAGCAAGAACTAGATCAAAATGTCAAACTTTATAACTAATCAAGAGTACAAATAAAAATACTTAAATATGGTTTCATTTTAAAAATGCAAATACCAAAAAATCTTAAAAGTATGGTCAACAAAGAAAATATGAATCTGAGTCTAATCCATGCTAAATAAGTTAATAAATATGAATTGGAAGCATGACTTTTATTGTAAGTTTAAATGTATCAACATATGAAATTATGACTTTGTTTGGCTGGATGGAAAAGACAAAGTACCCAAGGAACTGTCCCCCACACACAAACAGACCTCAATCACCTGAAAAGTGACATAAATTTAGGGATTCAGAAATATGGAAAGTGTGGTGTAGGTTGACTACAAACATAAAAAATGATGATTCATGGATTTAAATCTAAAGCATAACAGTTACAAACTGAAAACCAGGGTAAGTAAAACTTATTTAACAAAACTATAAATTTATAGCTCCAGTTTATGCATTTTTACTCATGTAATTTCTAGAAGGACAGGAAGAACAAAGGCAAATGTTAAGATAAACAATTCTTCATATAGGGAATATTTAAAATGTAATTTTATTATTCACTTTAATTACAGAGATGTAATCAGGAGGTTCAAGATTTTAAAAATAACTTAAATGACTTTTCATAGAAACGAAATCAAGATATATAACTCCCAAACCAAGTACAGAGAATAAAACATAAAAGTAGTACTGCACAGCATAATCCCTGTAGGAAAATACAGAATGCATAGACAATCTCAAGCATGCAAAAGCAATAAAGAAAACATGCTAATTTTAAATTTATGACATTTTTGTTAATATTCTAAACCCTTTTACAAATGATGAAACATTGACTTAAAGTAACACCCACTTATATTCTGTATAAAAGAGCACAAGAGTGAATCTGGGAAGATGAAAGATGGCAATTTGAGCACAGACCCAGCTGGTCCTTGTGCCTGACCTGCACCTGCTTTTCTTCTCCTCCAGACCCTCCCTCACTGCTCTCTGTAAAAACACAGAATTGTGGACCCAGATGTGTAGCCCCTAGAGGATGCTTCTTATGTTTTGATTTCTACTAGAATCATGGGAGTGAACAGCTGTGTAGGATCACATGGTTGATGGAACTGGGTAGATGCAGTTGGAAAACAAATGCAGCCTTGCCTTCCTGAGGGGTTTTCGGTCCACGTCCATGGGATGTGCTCCAGCTGAGGGACTCTAACATCCTCAAATGTATAGCTACTGAGGGACAAAAAAATCAAATCCAAAATGATGATCCAGAATAGTACTTTGACCAGTAGACAGAATAATCCCATGGGGATGAAATCAGACTATAAAAATTACATTTTGTAACTAAAAAAAATCACATATTATAATTTTTAATTTAATTGATGGGACCTCTGCTTCAAAATAACAGATAATAGATCACCCCAGGCCAATCCTACTGCCAACAATTAAAAAGAAAATGGCCAGATTTCAAAAATCATAATTTTAAACTCATCTGAAACGTGTAGACAACAGAACTAGATGGACTAAAAACTTCAGAGAGGCAAGAAATATTTGGATGTGAGCTGATGATCCCTGGTTGTTTTTTATTATTTTATTTCCCAGGAGAGCATGCCAGTTCTGATGGCTTAGCTCAGGCAGAGAACGGCTGCTGGGGGGACTGTGATGGGGGAGGAAACAAACAATGCTTTTAGGGGCCACAAGTGGCTGGAATGATGAATCCAAGACTTGAAGGCCAGCTTTCTCTAGACATTTGTGAATTCTCAGGCTGTTTGGGAGGCTAACAAACTAAGCCAAAAGTTTCTGGAAAAAAGTCTCTTACATTCCACTAAAGAAAAGGGCCTGGAAATACAGCAAGCAGGAGATGAGAGCCTCAGAGAAAGCAGAGATTCACCAGGGGGCACCTACCAGTCCTGGGTGAAGATAGAAACTTCAGAATAGCAAAGGTTGAAGCCAACAAGCAAGAAAATTGTAATTAGGAGGAAAAAAGAAAAAGAGAATAAAATAAAAGTAAATATTTACCTATTATCTTCAGAAAGGTCTGAAAGGACAATGCATCCATAAAACAAGGATGATATTTAAAAAAAGAGAATAAGAAAAAGCTTAAAGGATTAAATATTTTATCTTGATGCCTTTTTATTAAATTATGAGTAATATACTATAATAAATGTGTGATGAAGCACAAAAGATAAAGACAGGGAATTTACGAATGTTGGGAAGTGGAAATTCCAAGATGACAGAGCTGTGCTTAAATAGGAATCACTCCCTATTAGTTTATCAGATATCACTGTTCACTTGAAATTAACTTATTGAGTAATAATAAAGGTAGTCTGCAGGAAAAAAATTAAAGATGGGTATATTGAAAATTATGAAAGTAAATAAAACTAGGCAATGATTAAATATTTAAGAAAAAGGAACAGGTTCAGACAGAACACTTCATTATAGTACACCACTGGGCTCTGCAGTAAACAATCTTAACATTCTCCTGAAAAATGTATCTCTATGTGACGCAAAATTTGGCATAAACTGTATCAGCATGATGAGATAGGTAAAGAGTGGTTGAAGTTGTGGTGATGTAAGAGTTCAGTTTTGATCCAATAATGAGTTCTCAAGAGATAATATAAAAAGAATAGTAGGAAAAACATATAACATAGATACATGAGGATAAGTAACAAGAAAAGCACCTAAGATACTTAAAAGTAGTTGGTCAGGGGAATGAGCCTTTGATGAAAATGAATTTTAAAATTTCATGAAATCAAATATGTCATAATTTGTAACTTCTGAGATATTCGTTTGCTTTAAAAGGCATTCCCCAAATGTTAACAATCTCTCATTTTCTTATAACACTTTCACCATTTACTTTTGTTCTCTCTTTAAAATCTACTTGTAAGCTTAATTTTATATGGTTTGTTATTGACGCTTTTTTAAAAAACTTTTATCTAACTCTGTATCTACTTTCAGATTTATTTTTAATGTTACTAATTTAAATAAACTTAGGTAGAGGACTAATGGACTCATTCTCTCTGTTCAAAATCGTAACTCCATTATGCTGTAATGAGGAAAAAATATAAAATTTATTTTGTAATGTTTTCAACATTATTTTATAGGTATCTTATGGATCACAAATGCCACTGTCATCTCCTAATAGAATTTGGTCAAATTAAGGCATATTACTTTTCTACTTTTTGTAGTTATTATAGACTTTGAATTTTTAAAATATAAAGGGAATTTCATACAAGAGGAATTAGTAATCCTTCGTCGGAGGCTAACTATAGTTTGCAGTGGATTACTATAAAAGTTTCTCACATTGGTCACGTGTCAGTAGAATAATATAATCTTACTGAAAGCCCTGATATTCATACTTTCCCTCTAGATCTCCTCCAGTCTCTGAGATTGGGGCACTGCCAGCATTGCCAAGCTATCAGGTCACAGCCATTGATAATCTCAGCACAGGTGTACTAAGAACAATCCTATCGTTGGTGAGTCTTGGCAACAGAAAATGCAGACTGCTGTTATGAAAGCATTCATGCTTTTCAATTCTGAAATTCCTGCTGTTAAGTATTACATCACACTTATTTTACGGTTCTGACGAATTTCTGGAATGAAAAAACACCAAGTTACCTGGCAGTCATCAACATTTGTTGACCTATCTCCCAGTTCCCAAATACTTGTAGTAACTATTGCCCCTTTTGGTGGTTTTACTAAGATAAAACACCAGCTTATAATTGGAATCACTGAGTTATCAGAGCCCCAGATATTATCCTCATTCCTACTTTGGATGTGGAATAAGTACAACTGATCCTTGAACAACTGAGGTTTGAACTCTGTGGGTCCACTTGTACAAAGATATTTTTCAGTAGTAAATACTATAGAACGACAGGGTCAGTGGCTGGTTGAAGCTACTGCTGCTTCTGACCATGGATTAACCCCAGAGTTGTTCAAGGGTCAATTGTATTGGCATTCTTACATTTTCAAAAATTACCTCATTTTTTCTTACTAACATCTGTACCATGTGTAGGTTCAAAGTAGGGGGATTGTGACCTGTGAATGCCTGTGAGTATTTTGTAGCCTCCAAATAAATATTATTTTTTTCCTTTTCTAAATAATGGGTCAGATTCTGGAAAACTTAATCCTATCATACCACTGCAGGAATCTCTACTAAAATAAGACATAAAAGTACTAAATTCTATTCAACAGTTAAACTGAAAGAGTCACTTCTTAGATGTCACATTTAATATCAGAGAATTTAGCTCCAAAATATATTTCATACTTAGAGAAATTAAGTTAAAGATTTTGTACAAAAGCAGTATTTCCACTCAACCACAATATTCTGAGTTATTACCTAATCATTCACAGAGAATAAATAGACCTAAAAGCAAGCTAAAGAGAACTTATATAATGTGATTTTACGTAACTGAATTAATCATACCTCTAAAGGTTCAGTAAAATCTTCATTCACAAAATTCTAATTTACAGATCTGAATACTATTATCTCTTTATCCTAAATTATAGCTTAATGTTAAAATGTCTTTTTAAAGTTCACATTTTTCTATTTAATCAGCTCTTGCTACAGAGGATTGCCCAGCATCCTTCTCTGAAAAAAATTTAATTTGTTTGATGGTAACAGTCAAATTGGACCAACTGTTAAAAGTAACAGAAACTTAATTCCTTCTACTATCCCTTTATGGGAAATATTCTGAAACCTACTCATCCTTGCCATTCTTCCCAAGATCCTCTTATATTTATTTGTGGTGACTAGAACTGAAAAGTATGGTCAGATTTAAATATTAAAGAAAAATGTATTAAGTGAATAAATTAAAATATTATTATTGAAATCCTGGCCAATGAGAAACATTTTATTGGTGTAGTTCTCATCTTAATCTATCTTTAAGCCTCATAAAATAATCATTAAACATCTTGGCCTTCTTTGAAATGGCACAGTTAGCATACACTAAATTATGTTTGCAAACTCATAATTAAATAGGCATTGTTGGGGTTTTTGGGGGGGGTATTTATTGCAATTTCACATGACTTTTTTCATGTATTTTTTTCACAACTTTTTTTTAATTGAAGTATAACTGATTTACAATGTTGTATTAATTACAGCTGTACAGCAAAGTGACTCACATACTTTTTTAACATATTCTTTTCCATTATGGTTTATTATAGGATACTGAATATAGTTGCCTGTGCTATACAGTAGGACCTTGTTTATCCACTCTACATATAAAAGTTTACATCTGCTAATCCCAATCTCCTACTCCATCCCTCCCCCAACCCCCTCCCCCTTGGCAACCACCAGTCTGTTCTCTATGTCCATGATTCTGTTTCTGTTTCATAGGTAGGTTCATTTGTGTCATATTTTAGAGTCCACATATAAGTGATATCATATGGTATTTGCCTTTCTTTTTCTGACTTCACTTAGTATGATAATCTCCAGTTGCATCCATGTTGCTGAAAATGGCATTATTTCATTCTTTTTTATAGCTGAGTAGTATTTCATTGTATATATGTACCACATCTTTATCCATTCATCTGTCGATGGACATTCAGGTTGCTTCCATATCTTGGCTATTGTGAATAGTGCTGCTATGAACATAGGGGGTGCATGTATCTTTTTGGATTAGAGTTTTGTCTAGATATATGCCCAGGAATGGGATTGCTGGATCATATGGTAATTCTATTTTTAGTTTTCTGAAGAACCTCTATACTGTTTTTCCACAATGGATGCACCAACTTACATTCCCACCAACAGTGTAGCAGGGTTCCCTTTTCTCCACTCCCTCTCCAGCATTTATTATTTGTAGACTTTTTGATGATAGCCATTCTGACTGGTGTGAGATGATACCTCATTGTCATTTTGATTTTCATTTCTCTAATAATTAGCAATGTTGAGCATCTTTTCATGTGCCTGTTGACCATCTGTATGTCTTCTTTGTAAAAATGTCTATCTAGGTCTTCTGCCCATTTTTGGATGGGTTTTTTGTTGTTGTTGCTGAGTTGTATGAGCTGTTTTTATATTTTGGAAATTAAGCCTCTGTTGGTCACATCATTGGAAAATATTTTCTCCCATTCTGTGGGTTGTATTTTCATTTTGTTTATGGTTTTCTTTGTTGTGCAAAAGCTTGTAAGTTTGACTAGGTCCCATTTGTTTATTTTTGTTTTTATTGCTATGGCCTTGGGAGACTGACCGAAGAAAACACTGGTATGATTTACGTCAGAGAATGTTTTGCCTATGTTCTCTTCTAGGAGTTTTATGGTGTCATGTCTTACGTTTAAGCCTTTAAGCCATTTTGAGTTTATTTTTGCATATGGTGAGAGGGTGTGTTCCAACTTTATTGATTTACATGTGGCTGTCCAACTTTCCCAACATCACTTGCTGAAGGGACTTTTTCCCATTGCATATTCTTGCCTCCTTTGTTGAAGATTAATTGACCATAGGTGTGTGGGCTTATTTCTGTGCTCTGTATTCTGTTTCATTGATCCATATGTCTTTTTTGTGCCAATACCATGCTGTTTTGATTAATTTAGCTTTGTAATATTATTTGAAGTCTGGGACGGTTATGCCTCCTGATTTGTTCTTTTTCTTCAGGATTTCTTTGGCAATTGAGTCTTTTACGGTTCCACATGAATTTTCGGATTGTTCTGTTCTGTGAAAAATGTCAGGGGTAATTTGATAGGGATCACATTAAATCCATAGATTGCTTTGGGTAGTGTGGCCATTTTAACTATTAATTCTTCCAATCCAAGAGCATGGAATATCTTTCCACTTCTTTGAATCATTTTCAATTTCCTTTATTAATGTTTTACAGTTCTCAGTATGTAAGTCTTTTATCTCCTTGGTCAGGTTTATTCTTAAATATTTTATTTTTGGGGGTGTGATTTTAAAAGGTTTTTTTTTTTTTTTTACATTTCCTTTCTGATATTTCATTGTTGGTATAAAGAAATGCAACTGATTTCTGTATGTTAATCTTGTATCCAGCTACCTTGCTGAATTCGTTGATCAGTTCTAGTAGTTTTTGTGTGGAGTCTCTAGGGTTTTCTCTATATATTATCATATCATCTGTATATAATGACAATTTTACCTCTTCCCTTCCAATTTGGATACCTTTTATTTATTTATTTTTTTTGTCGGATTGCTGTGACTAGGACCTCCAATACTGTGTGGAATAGAAGAGGTGAGAGGGGCATCCTTGTCTTGTTACAGATTTTAGTGGGAAGGCTTTCAGCTTGTCACCATTGAGTATTATATTGGCTGTGGGTTTGTTGTAAATAGCTTTTATTACCTTGAGATATGCTCCCTCTCTACCCACTTTGGTAAGGATTTTTATCATGAATGGATGTTGAATTTTGTCAAATGCGTTTTCTGCCTCTATTGATGATCATGTGGTTTTTGTCTTTCTTTTGTTTATGTGGTGTATCATATTAATTTGCCTATGTTGAACCATGCTTGTGAACTTGAGATGAATCTCACTTGGTCATGGTGTATGATCTTTTTTATGTGTTGTTGATTCAGTTTGCTAATATTTTGTTGAGAATTTTTGCATCTATATTCATCAAAGATATTGCCCTGCAACTTTCTTTCTCAGTGATGTCTTTGTCTGGTTTTGGTATCAGGGTGATGATGGCTTCATAGAATGTCTTTGGGAATGTTCCTTCCTCTTCAGTTTTTTGGAAGAGTTTGAGAAGGATCAGTATAAGTTCTTTGCATGTCTGGTAGAATTCACCTGTGAAGTCTGGTCCTGGACTTTTGTTTGTAGGGAGTTTTTAAATTACAGATTCTCTTTTTAGTGACTGGTCTGTTCAAATTACCTATTTCTTCTTGATTCAGTTTTGGTGGGCTCTATGTTTCTAGAAACTTGTCCATTTCTTCTAGGTTGTTGAATTTTGTTCATAGCATTCCCTTATGTTTTCTTGTATTTCTGCATATCAATTATGTCTCCTTTTTTTTTTTTTTTTTCCCTTGCGTTATGCGGGCCTCTCACTGTTGTGGCCTCTCCCATTTGCGGAGCACAGGCTCCGGACGCGCAGGCCCAGCGGCCATGGCCCACGGGCCCAGCCGCTCCGCGGCATGCGGGATCCTCCCGAAACGGGGCACGAACCCGCGTCTCCCGCATCGGCAGGCGGACTCTCAAGCACTGCGCCACCAGGGAAGCCCTCTCCTTTTTTATTTCTTATTTTGCTTATTTGGGTTCTCTCTGTCTTTTCTCCTTGGTGAGTTTGGCCAGAGGTCTGTCAATCTTGTTCCTCCTTTCAAAGAAACAGCCCTTGGTTTTATTAATTTTTTTTCTATTTTTAAATCTCTATTTCCTCTCTGATCTTTATTATTTCCTTCATTCTGCTTACTTTAGGTTTTGTTTGTTCTTTTTCTAATTCTTTTAAGTGGTAGGTTAGGTTAAACATGCATTGTTAACTCCACTTTACAGATGAGAAAACAGACACGTCAAAGGATCAAATGAATTGCTTAAATTTCTTACGCATGTCTGACAGTTTCCAACCCTCTCCTCTGTAATTCTGGCAGGTCTAAAGTGAAAGGCCTTTTCCAATCCACAGACTTGCATATGACACTTAAGTAAGTCATGTATTCATTGAAGTCACTGTTTCTCACCTGTGAAGTGGAGATTCTAACTTCTATCTCATAAAGCAGGTAAGATAGTGCCTATAGGCCAAAAAAATGAAATCCAATGTTAATATTACATTTGTGTTCCAGCAGCCCTTTCTTTTTTCTTTGAAATTTTTACTTTCATTACTGATTTCTTTTTAACATCTTTATTGGAGTATAATTGCTTTACAGTGTTGTTAGTTTCTGCTGTATAACAAAGTGAATCAGCTATTCATCTCTCCATATCCCCTCCCTCTTGCGTCTCCCTCCCACCCTCTTTATCCCACCCCTCTAGGTAGTCACAAAACACCTAGCTGATCTCCCTATGCCATGCAGCTTCTTCCCACTAACTATCTATTTGGTAGTGTATATATGTCAATGCTACTCTCTCACTTTGTCCTAGCTTACCTTTCCCCCTCCCCGTGTCCTCAAGTCCATTCTCTGAGTCTATGTCTTTGTTCCTGTCCTGCCCTAGGTTCTTCAGGACCTTTTTTTAGATTCCATATGTACCTGTTAGCATATGGTATTTGTTTTTCTGACTTACTTCACTCTAGGTCCATCCACCTCACTACAAATAACTCAATTTCGTTTCTTTTTATGGCTGAGTAATATTCCATTGTATATATGTGCCACATCTTCTTTATCCATTCATTTGTCAGTGGACACTTAGGTTGCTTCCATGTCCTGGCTATTGTAAATAGAGCTGCAGTGAACACTGTGGTACATGACTCTTTTTGAATTATGGTTTTCTCTGGGTATATCCCCAGTAGTGGGATTGCTGGGTCATATGGTAATTCTATTTTTAGTTGTTTAAGGAACCTCCATGCTGTTCTCCATAGTGGCTGTATCAATTTACACTCCCACCAACAGTGCAAGAGGGTTCCCTTTTCTCCACACCCTCTCCAGCATTTATCGTTTGTAGATTTTTTGATGATGGCCATTCCCAGCAGCCCTTTCTTATATCACTGTGTGTTATTATGTGACTTATTCTTTAAATTTTTTCCTCATTACATTCTCTTTAGAACTAGTGTTTATTTCTACATCTAACAGAAAATAATGTAGAATTTCATATTTGCTGTTTCTCTGTTTCTTTATCTGAGGCATCAATGTGACTTCTGAATAGGACAAATCTCTTTCACATTACTTGTTGCCAAAGATTGATACCTCACTCTAATAATTATGGTTGAAGATGGACTCAGGAGTATTTTTCCCAATAGAATACATTCAAAGAGGAGATATGTTCAAATAAGAACAATATTACATTCAGTATACAAACGGTCTTCCTAGTTAAACTTGCAAAAGCTGTTATTGCAGAAAAAATTGTATTGGTCTGTTAGTTTGCTTTTGAATAAGTCTTTGTAGTATTTTAGTTTCTTTGGTGGATACAGTGCATATAGATGTATGAACACATCTCTAAAAATTACTCTTTAACAGCCGGCAGAATCATCCTTAATGAGAGTAGAAATTTTCAAATGTTCCTTCATTAGTTATGTTCCCATATGAATATAAATTTTAACCTTCATCTGAAGATACAGAAACCAAATACTTGGAGGTGATTTCAGAAAATATTACTGTCTTCACAACAATATATAAAAGGGAGAAAAATATTATGTGTACTTCTTTAGAAATGGATCATGCCAACAAGATGAAAATATATTAAGATTAAAAATAACCATTCTCATGCTTTCCACTGCATTGGGTATGATGTACCAGAAGTTCAGCCACAGCAAAGACAGCAGTATGCCTACCAAGGTGAGAATTCTTTGGAGGTCATTTAATTCCCCACACCAATCAAAGACTACAGTTTTATCCATAGGAGTAAGTGAGGGCCAGGGGGGACACAGAAGGTCTTTGCATTTTGGAGGGAAACGTGCACAATGTATATGTTAGGTCGACACTAATCTTTGAAGTCTGTGTAACAGCTCCTCTTGGGATATGTAGACAATACCATATCTTCATTACTTTGATTTAAAATCAGATAACAGCTTATTTCTTCCATGCATTTTTTATAAACCTCTGTAAGAGCAGTGTCATAAGATAGGAATTATATTTTCTGTATATATCATTTCATATTTGGCATAAATAGGTGGCACTTTGCAGTATAATACTAAACATTCCCCATTGTGATATCATTTTTTTAGGGTGTTCAATATAAACTATGCTTAAGTTACTATAGTTCTATTTTAAAATGTTTATATTTGAAACTGGTTGATATTACACTTAGTGCAAAGGGGTATTTTTAAAACAGCATTGGGGTTTCTTAATGTGGTTATGAGTATTCTAATTTATGAAAATATTTAGATTTCAAATTTTTATTAGTTTTCTAATATTTACAATATTTTCCTTAAAATGACAGATAACAATGTTTAAAGAGAAAATTTTCTGACGTTTATTTTACTGGTTAGTACCTTTCTTTTTATATCACAATATTGTGTCCCTGACGTTTTTTAGTCTAACATACAGGAGTTTAAGGTGTGTAATGTCAGGATTATTATTATAAAATGCTGTTTAGTAAAAATGTGAATAATCTTACAAAGCGATTTCAAAACAGGTAAAACATACCCAATAGGAGGTTATAGGTTTATGTAGTTGAAATCATGGGCAAGTAGTATTACTTTTTAAAATTTTTCTGGGAGGCATTTCCAAGATTTCTTTAAAATATATTTTCTTTTTTGCACAAAAATTTTCTTTCTAAATATTTTCTCTGAAGGAAATTGCCTCTTAAAAAGTAGAGTGGGGCTTCCCTGGTGGCGCAGTGGTTGAGAGTCCGCCTGCTGATGCAGGGGACACGGGTTCGTGCCCTGGTCCGGGAAGATCCCACATGCCGCAGAGCGGCTGGGCCTGTGAGCCATGGCCGCTGAGCCTGTGTGTCCAGAGCCTGTGCTCCGCAACAGGAGAGGCCACAACAGTGAGAGGCCCGTGTACCGCCAAAAAAAAAATAGAGTGAGATGAATAAACTAATATTTGTTGCATATTTATTAATGTATAAGAAACATCTGACACGGCACATGACATTATTTTATTCAGTCTTTAAGGGGGTGTTATATAGTTCTATAAGTAACTTGCTCAAGGTCACAGAAATAATAAATAGCTAGAGTGAGATGAATAAACTAATATTTGTTGCATATTTATTAATGTATAAGAAACATCTGACACGGCACATGACATTATTTTATTCAGTCTTTAAGGGGGTGTTATATAGTTCTATAAGTAACTTGCTCAAGGTCACAGAAATAATAAATAGCAAAGCTTCTCTTCTGATTTAGCCTGAGGAATATAGGTAGGAGTGAAGTCTAATCAAAAGTTGCTTCCTGCCTTAAAAAAAAAAAAAAAAGTTGCTGCATTCGTGGTATCTGCCTTGTCTGCAAAGATGCTGGCAGCAATGTCTAGGATGTCCCTATGTGAACATATGGTTCTTTGCATAAAGCTCTGGGGTCAATTTCCTCAACTCTTGAACCTGGGATGGCCTAGTGACCTGCCATAGACTCTGACCAATAGAATCTGAAGGAAGGGGCACAGTGTGACTCCCCAGGGTGATTCCTCAGGGCAAGGGAGAAGCCCAACAAGCAACAGCCATTTCTCACTCCAGCTGAAGTATCGGTTATAGGAGTGAGGTCATTTTGGACATTCTAGCCCCAGAGAGCTCTCTGTGGAATGCAGATGCAAGAGTTAACCCTGCCACCTCTATGTGAAGGAGAAGAACCACCCAGCTGAACCCAGAAAATCCACAGAACTGTGATAAACAATAAATGTTTTAGGCAATTAAGTATTTGGGTAATTCATTTTGCAGCAATAGAGATCTCAGACACTGGTATCTGGAAGCGAGGGGCTGCCATAACAAAATAGGTGGCATTGGTTTAGGGACATCAACAAGTAGAGAATGGAAAGATGGTGAGGAAGCTGTTAGGGCCGGTGTAAAAGCAGTGAAGCGATGGTCACTGGAGGCTGGAGAAAGGGAGACATTTATGCGTTGGTGCAACAATTAGCATTAGTGTCACCTGTGAGAACATGGAACCTATAACAAGCATGTAATAAACCTGTGGGTCAAAAAACAAGATTCCCAGGCAGAATGTGAAAGTGAAAAATATCTTCTTTTAAGTGGTCTTAAGTGAAAGGATGAATTATTCATTTTTCAAGCAGATTTTAGAGGAAATAGAGAAGGCAGTCTCAAAGTAAGAAACTGTCTCCAGGTAAAGACAACAAGAAGTGTTATGGCCAATTTGCTTTTAAGAACTAAGCAAGACTTAAGACAGGGCTTAATAGAATTTTGAAGGGTGTGCTGAGATGAAAGCCCATCCTGGGGCCCACACCCTTCACCAGTGCATATGCAACGGTCAATGGAAGGCCACTGGCAGGCCTCTTTGTCTCCCCAGGCCTTAGAGTTCCCACCAGTCAGACCTTTCCCCATGTTAGAGAAAGACACAGGCACGGAAGGGAAGGCTGGGCGAATGATGAAGCCTTTTACAAAGAGACAAGCTGGATGACCAGATGACAGGAAGCTTCACTTACAAATCAATTAGTAAATTTTCATTTGCACTAATGGGAAAGGAGGAAGACGAGGTATATTACTGACTGAGTTAAGTTTTACAAGTAGGATTATAGAGGGTCTCTTCTTAAGGTAAATTTCTTTATCTAAACATAAATATGAAGCAGTAAACTATACTATATAAAAAGGCCTCAAATATTCCTCTATGTACAATTTTATACTTTGCTTTTGTTTCATCCAACTCAAAGGAAATAATAGCTTTATTTCCACCTGATTTATATCTAGATACTATTGTACTTGCCAGTGCTGGAGGGCTTTTCTATGACTTTACTGCAAAATGTCTATCCAGATAAAAGTCAAAAGCCCTTAGTTTCTGAGGTGCTTGTTGCTTTTCCTTAACTTCAGTCACAGGTGATCTATTACTTTGAGAGTATTCATATCAACTGGAGTGCAAATCTTAGCTCCTTCAGTCTCTTTATAGTGAAAATCATAGTGTTTGACACCTCTGTCCACTTTTGCCTTGTATGAAGAATTATACCAAATTTATTGTTACCTCTCTGGGGTAAAAACATTTTTCACACAACATGCCACCCTTACCACATAGATTGTGAATATGTGTTTAATGTCTATCAGTTACTTAAACCATTACTTTTTCTTAAGTACAGTGATTCTCTATTCAACTACCCAGCAAACTGTATGGTTTACAACTTCTGTTTTCTTGCAGGTATTATAAACCTTTCAGTTTGTGAAATGTATTCTGAAAGCTCCTTTTGCCTTTCAGAAATTTTACACCTTTGGAACTAGAGTTGCTTTTAAATGATATTTAAATTGTTTTTGTCATAACATGTAACATTTATTGGGGGGAAAAACAATAAGAGCCAAGAAGCCCATAAGTATAAGTACTGAGTGCCTGTAATTTTCTTCTAATATTTCTAGTTAAATATCTATAACATTATTTTTGTTAAGAAAATGAGGAAAAAAGGACATCAAGATTTCCCTATCTAAGATCTCGATCTTGAATTTGACATATTTTTGTGAAATAATTACCAGCTTTGTAAGTGCCTGAGTTTAAGTTCCAAGTTTTCATTTCTTTCTTTCTGTTCATCCAAAGATCTCTGGAGCTTATGGATCTGATTCAGGAAATCATCAAGCTGAAAGATAGACAAATGCCTCGGGTAAGATGATTGAAATAAGAAAATCCTTTTAAAAGCAAGTTTTTTGCATGACACATTCTTTTTTGTATATACCCATGAATGTGTAGGAATACTTATTTTTAATTATAGAATTAGTCCATATAGTCAGTAATAAAATAAACGTCTACATGGAGTCTAGAATTTGACAAAATCTTATCTAGGCACTCCTCCCCCGTTTCTAACCTGGGCTCCCCTACCTTATTATTCTCAAGATTTTGAAAATAGTTGTACATATTTGCATGTGTGTATTTAAGTATAGCATATATGTGTGCATATACATATGCTAAGTGTATATATGTACACTTATATAGACATACACACATAATGGTACAAATAGAAATATTCTTTAAAATGTATTCTTTTAGTTTTTAACTTAAACATAAAAAAATTGGGTATCATGCTCTATGTAATCTTCGAATACTTTCTTTTTTAATTCAACTGCTAAGACTCATCCTCATCCGTATTGGTGACTCACTGTAGCCTCTTTGTTCTGGTTTACCAGATCGTACTGCATGATGGTGCCATGACAGTACACCACCCTCCTGTCCATAAGTATTAGACTGTTTGCAGGCTTGAGCTGCTCTGAACCCTCTTGTGTAGATGTCCTGATGCATTTGTGCAAAGTAGTCTCTGGAGACATACGTAGGAGGAGAATTGCCAAGTTATATTTTTTAATGTTTAATTTTTCAGGATAATGCTAAAATGTCTCCCAAAAATGATTTACTAACTTACCTCCCAAAGGCAGTTAGATGGGATCCTGTTTGAGCATATCTTCGCCAACACTTGGTGGTGTGAGATATTAAAACTTTTGCCAATCCTTGATCAATAGATTATGGTTGATACATCTTTATATTTTTATTGGCTCAATGATTTTCTTCTTTTGTTCCTATTCAGGTCTTCTGCTCATTACTCTATTTGGAGCTCTTTATTTTCTTTTTTATCTGTACATGTTTATGTTATAATCTCGATACTAACACTTTGTCAGTTGTAAGCGTTCCAAGTATCTTCAGCAAGTGTTATCAAGTTTATAACTTATTTTTTCCATTTTATTTAAGAGCTCTTTGGATGAATAATAGTCATTTTATTAAGCAAAATGTATCAATTATTTTTGCAGTTAGGATGTATTTAATAATGCTAAAAAGTATTTCCCTCTGCAAAGCTTAGGGAAGTATTAATCTGTATTTTCAACTAAAATTTGTTAAAGTGTTGTATTTGTCATTTAAGTCCTAGATCAAGATGGAGTTAATTTTTGTACATGATGTGAGGTAGATCTCCAATTTTATTTTTTCTATATACAAACACATTTCAATAGGAGTTTAATTAAGTTGCCAAGTTGTTTAGCCTGAGTGGAGGTTCCATGGGGTAGGTTTAGATAGTTTTAGTGTCTTCTCTTCCTCACAACAATATCTAGCAACCATATTCCTCCAATTGAATATTTCAAAATTTTGTGGAAATTACCATGTATATGCAGCTTCAAGACAAAAATCTTGCCTCTCCAAGCAGACTGCTGAGCTATGGCACTATAGTAAAATAAGGTTAATAATTTCCGTATTTAATAAAACTGTAAGGATAATCAAATCTTCCTCGCCTTGTGCAAAGTCAAATTACTGCTAAATATGAAAATGAATCCCAGTTCTCTGATCTCTTGGTCAGTGTTATTCAAGTTAAATCATTTTAAACATTAGAAAGAATTATATAGAGTTGAGTTGGCATTATTATTTTCCAGGAGAAAAAAGCTATTTCTCTTCATACCCTCACCATTCTATAAACCTTTTTCATCAATTACTTGTGCCCATGAAGTAAACATTGTTAAGGTGTATCAAAATTAACGCTCAAATATTTTTATTTCTAGATGTCAAACATTCAGACATTTTTAGTAATACATACTTTTTTTGACATCCACAATTCTTAAGTTTATATATACACCTAACCAAATTACTTTTATATACATAATCCAAGTTTACTTTCTTACCATCAAAGTTCTCCCTTATCTAACCTGTGCAGGTTTTTGTGGACCTCACTTTTCCTAGTTTCTGCTTTATATAGATAAATGTTGAACCAGAAATTTTTTTACAGCTATTCTACATGTCTCTAGTTCTAATTTTTCTGCAGTTAGTGTACCATGTATTTGTTAATATATTAGGCTTATGTTGGACTTAATCATATTTTACATCGTTATTCAAATCAAGTGTTGTCTATTTTGCTAGATGTTACACAAATAGTTATTAAGTACAAACATGTCTGTATATATATTACTTAAAAGTTCTTATAAAATTCTAGTAGGCCAGGCATCCAGACTAATTTTGCTTCTTCAGATACAGTCTTGCATCCAATTTCATTATTTGGGGAGGAATCAGGATGCTCAACGTTCATGCCTCATTAAAGATTAATTTTCTATGAGGATAAAAATTAGAAGAATAAGGTAATAGGCTAATAATGATTGACTAATTATTCTGGAATGTCAGATTATTTCACATTTTCATTTTCTTTCAAATATCTACTCGGAAAAAACCCACCTATTTGGCATTACCAAGGGCAGTTCCCAAATCATTTACTTAACGAATGAGAAATGTTACCTTTTTGTACTTTTTCTTCAATTTATAAATTTTCAGCTTTTCTATCACTTGGGATTTTAATATAGGAATACCAATATGGGATATATGGTAACTACTTGGAAAGCTTAATTACAGACAGGTATTTTAAGGAATAGTTTGGTACAACTATAAGAACAGCAGAGTTTAAGTAGAATATGATACTTAAGTTATTTATTATATTTGAAATTGGAATAACTGGAGTAAATAAATTTTGTAATGCATTTTGGAAATGTATACCAAAAGTTTTAACATTCATATTTTTAAAAATTCTTGTATTGAAATGTCTGAAAAATAATATCAGACACATAAAAACTCTTTCATTATGTTCATGAAAAAGTCAAACTGACCTGAATGATTACTGAAAGTTTTATGTTGAATTATAATCCATCACTCTGACAGAACATTCTGCAGACATTAAGATGTTTAATTAGAATTCATAAAGCTATTTTATGATATTTAACTCTGGAAAAAAGGCTCACAATATTGAGTAAGGCATGACATTTCTTATGTAAAATAACATACAAAGAAAAAAACCAAAATGATACAAAATACCGGTGGAAGTGTTATATTTTCTAAATTTGTGTTAAGGATGTTGAAAATGCCCAAGGTGTAATTCAGACCGCATCTTGGAGATTTGGCTAACATCCAATTCTGATCTTATCTCCCCACTTGACGAGCCCCTCAAGAGCTCCCAGTGCCCAGATGAGCACATAAACCCTCCTCCCATTATTCTCTCTCATATTACCTACCAGGGTAATCCCAGGTTTTCTTTTGTTCTCCAGCAGCCCTGAGCTTTTTGTATTTTTAGCCCACAACAGGGTGGGTAGGGTGGCAGTCATGCTCATTTTCTTTCTTTCCCCATGCCTTTGCTCACATTCTCTCTTCTCTATGCAATGGACTACGACTCTACTCCTAAAACCCTTTAAGGGCTTCCCTGGTGGCACAGTGGTTGAGAGTCCGCCTGCCGATGCAGGGGACACAGGTTCGTGACCCGGTCCGGGAAGAACCCACAGGAAAACTACTGACTTAAAGTAAACCATGTATAGGGGCTTCCCTGGTGGCACAGTGGTTCAGGGTCTGCCTGCCGATGCTGGGGATGCAGGTTCGTGCCCCGGTGTGGGAGGATCCCGCTTGCTGCGGAGCGGCTGGGCCCGTGGGCCATGGCCCCTGGGCCTGCGCGTCCAGAGCCTGTGCTCCGCGACGGGAGAGGCCACAGCAGTGAGAGGCCCACGTACCGCCAAAAAAAAAAAAAAATCCTTTAAAACAGGCTTCTTAAACTTTAACATTCTATGAATCACCTTAAAAACAGGCTTCTTAAACTTTAACATTCTATGAATCACCTTAGGATCTTGTTAAAATGCCAATAATGACTCAGTGGGTGTCAAGCAGGATTCATGATTTTTCCATTTCTCAAGTTGCCAGGTGATACTGATGCTGCTGGCCCTTGGAACACACTGAATAGAGGTCAGTACTATTACCCTGGCCCAAATGATGCAGCTTTTCTTAAATTCTCTGCTGTGGAGCTTAGGCCGGGCTGCAGTGGATGCAGCCACAGAGTCATGGAGTCGGAAGGTCCTGGCAGGTGGAGGGGAAGACAGAACAGATTCTGAGGCGGCTGAAGGAGAGGAATCTGCAGGCCTTACCTGCAGCGAGGCCTATGGGGAAGAAGGGCTTGGGGAGAGTGAAGTGACTCTTTGCTACTGGTGGGACGATACTCCACCGGCTCTAGCATTAATCTGGACAAATAGGAAAGGGACCAAGAGAATCTGGATCCTCTCTCAGAGGTCTGTGCCGCTTGGATTGCTGTTGATCCAGTGTCTTCAAAAGTGCCTCTCTTTCCTTACAACCTTCAAGAACAAATAGGACTGGGGTAAAGGCAAAGGTCCATCCTTCCCTAAGAGGGACCCAAGGCCACGTGAACTTGTCAAGGTTGATCTGGAACAAAGTAAGTTTTTATTTTCCAATCCCCAGACAAAATGGTGGAGTAGAAGGACCTGAGCTCACTTCCTCTCACAAAAACACCAAAATCACAACTAACTGCTGAATAACTATTGACAACAAAGGACTGGAACCTGCCAGAAAAGATACTCTACTTCTAAAGGCAGAGAAGAAGCCACAGCGAGATGGCAGGAGGCATGCATTCATGATACAAACAAATCCCATACCCGCCGGGTGGGTGACCCACAAACTGGAAAATAATTATATCACACAGATTCTCCCACAGGAGTGAGAGTTCTGAGCCCCATGTCAGAAGGAGGGATAAATTAGGAGGTTGGGATTAACCTATACATACTATTATATATAAAACAGATAATCAACAAGGACCTACTGTAGAGCACAAGGAACTCTACTCAGTACTCTGTAATAACCTATATGGGAAAAGAATCTGAAAAAGAATAGATACATGTATAACTAAATCACTGCTGTACACCAGAAACAACATTTAAGTCAAATATACTCCAATATAAAATTTTTTAAAAAGTAAAAAATTTTTTTTAATTTAAGAAACCAAAATCTTTACCAAATAAAAACTTTTATTTTCCTCATTCACAGTTATAAATTGATATTAAGTAAGGAATGAACTGTTGATGAAGGTCTTGTGACATTTAGTGTATTCTTAGGCATTTAGGTTGTGAAAAGCAAATAAAAGCCTCTTCACATTAAAAACAAATACTCTGCTATCTCTGTTGTTTACCTTTACCCTTGATCTTAAGCTTATCAAACTAAATTGTAATAGTCATCGTCTCTCTCACAGGCTGTGAGGTTCTTGAAAGTGCTGCAGACACACACACACACACACACACCACACTTTAACTTTCCCTGTTCCCACTTGTGCACCAGATCCCATGCTCGTTCACCTACTCAAGGACACACACAGTTTCATCAATACACGGTGCTGCAACTTCCCTGGCGGCGCAGTGGTTAGAATCCACCTGCCAATGCAGAGGACACAGGTTCGAGCCCTGGTCCAGGAAGATCCCACATGCTGTGGAGCAACTAAGCCCATGCGCCACAACTACTGAGCCTGCGCTCTAGAGCCCACGAGCCACAACTACTGAAGCCTGCACGCCTAGAGCACATGCTCTGCAACAAGAGGAGCCACCGCAATGAGAAGGCCCCGCTCAATGCAATTAGAGAAGAGCCCACGCGCAGCAACAAAGACCCAACACAGCCAAAAATAAATAAATTAAAAGAAAAATACATGGTGCTCTCATATATCTTCCTGTTTCTTTCTCTACTTGATCCTTCCCATCAGGGGCTTTGTACTGACTGTTCCTTCTGCCTGGAACCTTCTTTCAACAGTTATCTGAATGATTAACTTTCATTAACATTTTCCATGTATTTATTCAAATCTGAGGCCAGACAGCATATTTAACATTGTAACCTGCACCCAAAGCAAGAACACCAGTTTTTTTTCCAGCAGTCATATGATTCATATATAAATTGTCTCCGTGTCTCTCCACTGGAATGCAAATTCCATGCAGAAGGGATATTCATTTTATTCATGTATAGATTTCAAGTGCTTAGAATAGTCTTTGCATGTTTAAAAAAAAGAATAATGTTGGGTAGGCTAAAGCAACAGATGCCCTTCCACTTTTGTTAAATATCTATGCCAAGAAAGAAGACCATAATTTGCAAATTCTATATCCATAGTATCCTAAAACTTTCATATGCCAGATAAATTCAGTTCAATACTTATTGTTGAGCACAGAATAACTGCTTTGTTCCTATTGCTACTCTGGTAAGGCCCTGGCCAGTCTGGCTGAAATCTGGGTAGATTCCCAAAAATTTATGATTCAAGAAAAATGTTTACACCATATATTATAATCTGATCAAACTGGCAGCATAATAAGGTCCAGCTATCGTCTAAGACTTGGTAGTATGAAGACAATGACTTCAGCTAAAAAGGACTTGCAATTCCTGGAAAATGTTAATCTCCATCATTGAAAAGAAAGGAAAATAAAATGACAAAGGAAAGACTAGAAAAGGAAAGCCTGTTAGGTGATGCAGACAATAGCATGTAAACCCATTTTTATTACATATATCCTTACCTAAATCTAGCTGGAAACCATTGATAATCAGTTTTGATACATCTTTCCATTAGCAATTGAGCGGGACCCATGTCACAGAAATTGAAGTGACATGTTTAGCGTTGGGTATTCTGGCAACTCTTTCTGGCCCACCTGCTCCAACTCTGCTCTAGGGCATCCACAGTGGGGTGTCTTTATAATCTCTGCAGTTTGTAATTTGATTAAGGTAATGAGGAAAGATGGCACAAATTCAGATAAGTGTCCTGTTCACAAATTCCCTAAACCCGACTCATGTAATGTAGAGCCTTTGTAAGGAATAAGTGGGCATGACAACTTGCTGACTTTAAATAATTAGTACAGACTAATTTTCCAGATATTTTTAATTGGAACTGAAATATTGTGAACCATTTCATTAAGGATTATACCACAATATGCTCTTCACCTAAAAAAAAAAATCATTAAGATCAACAGGAACATTTTACTAAAATTTCCTGGTGGTCTCTGATAGAAAGTGGTTGCCTTTTGAGAAGTTTGCTAAGTATATAGCATGTGTTACATGATTATACATATATTTCAATGTCAGAATTAACTTCAAGTTACTAAATATAATATCTTATTGCTACCTATATGGAAATTATTGGATGACTTATATTCAGTGACTCCAGCTAATTCTTACTAAGGTATTCAAAATTAAAATGTGATCTCACTTTAGCAGAATACTAAATGTTCTGTGGTCTTGTAATCCATGATAATAGGTGTGATTTGCCAGAATTATTTATCAGTTTCCTTACTGGCCTTCTTTTTAAATACATATGTCACTGAATTTCACAGGCCTTTCATAAAACTGGCTACTAAATTTCTTCCAAGTACTTTCCACATAAAGTGAGTAGATTTATTGCCTACCAGACAATTGTTAAAATGTTTAAGAAATGTTAAACAAGTAATAAGCAGGGCATAAATGTAATTGCTGAAATAATATACTAAACTATAAATTTTCTAATGAGCTAAGGTAACAGTGCAATTATTATATAGGGTTAATGAAAGTACTACATCTCAGCCGAATGACAGAATTAAATTCTTCAGAGCAAAAGGAATAAGTTTGCTTTTAAGTGAGTAGTTCAACTGAGTAATTCAATAAAGAATGACACATGGTTCAGATTTGAGAGACTCCCATTTTCAGGAAACTCTTTTGGGAAACCTGGAGACAGTTTTCTCTAAGTGGACCTTACAGTGAATGAATGATAAAAATTACATTCCCAATGATGTGAATCAATTATTTCCCCAAAGGTTTTATTGTCATCTTAGTGACCAAAAAAACAAAAAAAACAAAAACAAAACAAAACCAACCCAGAATAATTTTCCAAGTAGCTGTACTTTAGTGCCAGCATTTCCTTCTCTTTGGGAACACATATGGTTAAATCTGTGATGAAGCTCAACATTCTCAGAGAAGAATTACAAGAGAAGAATAAATCTGGAGAACTGACACTTCCTGATTTCAATACTTAACTAAAACTGTAGTAATCAAGACAATGCTTTACTGGCAGAAGGATACACTTTGATTCCATTGACCTAAATGTCTATCAAGAGTCCAGGGTCAGCTGGATTTTGATATGGGTATCAAGATACTTCAGTGAGGCAAAGAATTATCTTTTCAACACATAGTTCCAGGACAATTAGATATCCACAAGCATAATTTTGAATTATGCTCATCTCATTTATAAAAATTAACTCAAAATGAATCATAGACCTAAATATATCTAAAAGTATAAAACTCTAAGAAAACATGGGAGTAAATCTTCATGACACTGAAATAGTCGATGTTTTTTACACAGAACTGCAGAGCACAAGCAACAAAAGAAAAAATAAACAAATTGGACTTGATTAAAATTATTTCTAAAAGTTTTATGCTTCAAATGAAACTATCAAGTTGAAAAGACAATATATGTATTGAGAGAAAATATTTGCAAATCATGTATTTGAGTAGGGATTTATATCCAGAATATACAAAAAACACAACTCAATATTTTTTAAAAAATGGACAAAGAATCTGAATAAGTTGTTCCCAAGAAAATATACAAATAGCCAACTAGTACATGAAAACAGGATTAGCATTATTAGTCATTAAGGAAATTCAGATCAAAACCACAATAAGGTACGACTTCACCTCCACGAGGTTGGCTGTAATAAAAAAGATGAACTCTGACAAGTGGTGGTGAGAATGCAGAGAAATTGGAACCCTCAGACATTGCTTGTGAGAATGTAAAATGGTACAGCCACTGTGGAAAAGAGTTTGGTGCAAGGCAGAAATAGACACACAGACAACAAACATTTGAACACCAAGTGGGGAAGGGGGGCATGGGAAGAACTGGGAGATTGGGATTGATATATATACACCAATATGTATAAAATAGATAACTAATGAGAACCTGCTATATAGCACAGGGAACTCCACTGTACAATAGAAACACAACATTGTAAAACAACGATACCCCAATAAAAAAAAAAAAGTTAACAGAGTTACCATATGATCCAGCAATCCAAGGGAAATAAAAACATCTATACAAAGCTTGTAAATGAATGTTCATAACAGCATTATTCATAGTAGACAAGGAGTGTAACAACCCAATAACCCAAATACTCATCAACTGAAAAATGAAGAAAAAATGTGGTATATCCATGCAACGCACTATTATTTGGCCATACAAAGAATGAAGTATTGATCTATGCTACAATATGGATGAACCTTGAAGACACTATACTAAGTGAAAGAAGCCAGTCACAAAAGGCCATATATTCTATAGATTCTATAGAATAGCATCTATAGAATAGGAGTTACCTGTTCTAAAATAGGTAACTCCACAGAGATAGAAAGTAGGCTAGTGATTGCCAAGGGCTGGGGGTATAGGGAGAATGGAGAATGACTGATAATGGGTTTGTGTTTCCTCTTTTGAGATAACGAAAATGTTTTAAACTTAGATTGTAGTAATTGTGGGACAACTCTATCTTACTAGAAACCAATGAATTGAACACTTTAAAAGTGTATATGAATTAGGTCTCAATAAAGACGTTAAAATAAACACAATAAGAGTAAATATGGCATACATTTCAGTTGCTATAATATTTATATATTAAGCCAAATCAAAATTAATTCTAGGGTATCTACAATAGAATTAAGCCAATTGAATATATCCAAGGATTCCAGAGCTCTTAAGAATGTTATCTTAATAGTATCACTTGAATCTAGAATATTTCATTGCTTTATCTCTATATAATGAACTTGTGAAATATTCAAGAATTGGATGGACTTGATGCCTTAATAAGTCTAACAATTATTGGCACTGCTTTAACATGTATTGACCTAGATAATCTTATGTGACTATTTATTTATATACAAAGCATTCTGTTAAACAGTTTATTTCAGCTCAGAGTTACTTTTCTTTTCTTTTCAATAAATTAAACCAGCATCATGGTCAGTGGGAGCTAAGCACCTGATATCCTACAATATTGATGATTCTTAATTTATGTCCTGAGAGACTAATACTGAGTATTTGTTCAGGGTACCATAGCAACTGTAGAATCAAAGCTATGATATTATGTGACAAATTTGTAGTTGAGAGAACACTTCAGGATTCCATTGGATCACCTGGGGCAGCAATATTACAAGTGTTTATGGTGTGGTTTCTTGATAAGGGACACTTAATTGGTGTTGTTAATTTTATCCAAATTACAGACAACTATAGGGCATCTATTTCCATAGAGTAGAAAAGTCTCATCAAGATGTGTGAGAAAACACTAAGTGTATTTAACTTGTAACTGGTATCTCACAAAGGTTTTGATATTGATCTTTACTAAAACTGACTTCAAGCTGCATTAACCTGACCAATAAGCTAAAGTGTTTGCGCAGAGAATAATAATATCTTGTCTAACATCAAAGGAAGACAAAACATTGTCAAATAATATTAATTTTCATGACAACAGCTCTTGTATTTGATCAGCACCATGATGTATATATTTCCCACTTTCCTCTTTGAGAATCTGAATAGTAGAGAACACTAATAAAGTACCCAGGGAACAAACAATCCTTCCTTCCCTGTTTTATTTTACTCAATTAACACACAACAGATGTCTGCTTTCAGAAGGAAGCTTTGTAAGAGCACTGGGCTATGTGCCTCTTTGCCTTGGATATTGGAGTGAATTCCAGCATCATGAAACTTAATGAAAGAAATGAAATTGCCATTTTTGTCCCAAGTTTTAATCTTTTATCACAGGTCTTGAATCGCCAGGCTTAATCTCCAACTAATGTTGAACATGGGTATAAAAATACTGTTATTCCTCGTTATTTTAACCAAAAGAAAAGGAAATTGCAGAAACATCAGTTACAGAAATGCAAAGATGAAATGTGATTAGAATTGTAAAACTCTTAGAGGAATGTAAACAATAAGAACAAGAATATTCAGTACAAAACTACTCAATTTTATTTATTATAACAGGATTTGGAAACTCTTCCACATGGCTCTGGACTCTAGCAATTCAGCCTAGGTATTAAGACAGTGCCTGCCACCCTATAGGCCATCTACACAGGTGACAACCTGCTAGTGAGTCAGAAAAATCTGTTTCTACAAATATGTGGTGAAACCTTTATAAAACATAGAAAATGGAAATCTTATTAAAAACCACATGACTTGTATCTAAAAAAGCACAAAGAAAAACAAGTTAGAAACTAACAGAATACTTAAAAACCAGTAATTACTTTTAATTGATTACAGCTAAGGCTCAAGCTCTTATTAAAACAAGAATTAGATAGCCAAAATTAGAAAGAGATACAATGTTATTTCAAAATAAAATTCATGAAAAGAATAACTAGAAAAGAAAAAGTCTTCAAAAATATGTTTCATAAATAAGCAGACTACAAAAATACAGTAAGATATGTATGTTAAGAGAAGGGGAAACAAGTGATATTTTTTGACTGATAAATCAAAGGACTAGTGCTTAATTTCCCGCAGAGGATAGGGAAGACATCATAGTGTAATAATCAGTTTTTATTCAGAAGAGAACCTTCAAGTGTTTGAAAAGGACTATAATGATAAAAGGGATAATTATAATGATAAAAGGAAGAAATGTTTTCCTCTATCATACAAATATCTTTCCAGATTACAATTTTCCAAAATGACAAAAGCATATGGAGTGGAAGTTACTTACCCTGCAACTTCTCCATGAATGAAACTGTTTTCACTTATAGGCACCTAACTGCATTTATATGGGTTGCTTTCCTGGGGTGGAAAGTTAAGACGGAACAAAATCCTTCTTTAACTGAATAAGATTCAAATAGAAAACTTTATAATTAAAATATTATACTCTTCCTTTAAAGAGAAGATGCAAACTGACTTGGGAATGAATTTCTGCATGCATAATCTATAAACATGGTTATCGGCCACTTCTAATGGAAGTTTCAAAGAACTACAAGAGATTCCAAAAGTGCAATGTTTCTCAAAATGTTTCTGAAACAGAAATGGACACCTCGTTATTTGTTGAATTATATTTAAGCTTCTGAGTTCCAAACTTCTGCAACTGTCTATTATAATCTTGGTTATTTTGTAACTGAACCAACAGCCATATCATTCCAGAAATCTCTTCACCAAGAAACTTTGATTAATTTCCTCTGAATAATTTTGATGACTGTCATGTAAAATAATCTACCGTTATAGCAGTAGCTGGATGGCTTAATATAAGAGAAAAAGTTAATGACACAGTAGGATAAGTGTTTTAAAATACAGAAAAATATTTAAGTGTTTTGTTTTACATATTTCCTAGTAGAAAATGTTTATGATCAACTTAGCTTAACAGTGATGATAGGGAAAAATCTATTTTAAATAACAGCAAGGAATAAGTAAATGGAAATGTAGTCATGATTTACAAAATTTATACAGTATTGAAATATGAAGAAAATATTTCTTCCCCTAAATAGTAAGTAGAATAAAGCTGGCACACTTTAACTGCAATGCATCACTGCCATCATAGCCTTAGTAATATTATGAAAGTCAAAGGAGACTTAGTGCTGATGGAATAAAGATGGAAAACAGATATGTAGAGCACATATCTTAAGACAGAATTCTAATTCTGTACATATGAAAACCAATGAGACAGTAGTAAGCATTCTTTCACTAGAATAACGTTCAGATTCCAAAATTTCAAAATATTTCCTTGCACCTTTCTTTGAACATAATCACTGCCCACCATCTGAGTCACTAGACCAATGGTAAACAGATTTACCCGCCATTTATTTTGTACTATCAAAACAAAGTCAATATAGTAAAAAGGGTGAAACACATCTTTAAGTTATTATGAAAGCAGTTTTGACCTCACAGACCTCCAGAAAAATTGTCTAGGACCT
This sequence comes from Lipotes vexillifer, assembly GCF_000442215.2. NCBI lineage: Eukaryota > Metazoa > Chordata > Mammalia > Artiodactyla > Lipotidae > Lipotes > Lipotes vexillifer. The sequence continues at coordinate 2,904,071 of NW_006787829.1, forward strand.
TCAGAGTTGAGAACTGCTGGTTTAAAGAACATTTTCCCAATGAAGCACTTTCTAAGTTGGATGAGTTCAAACACGATTGGTTTACTTTGCACTTGGCTAGAAGTTTCTAGAAACAGTATGAAAAATATTCTCAAATATCTGACTCAAACCTCCTCGTGTATAGGTTACATATATAAATGAGGAAGCACATTATCCAACCCGATGGAGAATGGCGGCTTCTCACATTTAGAATATCACACAGCAATACATGCTTTAAAAGTTACCAGCTTGGAATGCTGCTGCCCAATTCATCTAAGAATATCTGTAAATAATGGAGATTGCTTCCACTAATAGTGTGCAAGTTCTAGCACATTTAGCCTCCTGATAAAGAACTATTAGGTAAGCAAATAAATGAAAGCAAACCGACATGCCCTGAATGCATATAAATTAATGAAGTGGGAAATGTACTGGAAAAATTCCTGAATGCTATTGGTCATCCAACAAGGTATTTACTGCCTTTTTTTTTTTCCCCCTCAACACGTCCATTTTGCCCGTCATACCTAGGTCATCAAGTGAGTACATCCCACGCAGACAGGCCAATGTAAGACTTTGTACAGCTACTTTGTGAAATAAAGATCATGCAACTCCTTGGAGTTCCAAGTTTTCCTCAGTTTGGTTAAACATAAACTGATTTAACTATTAATACCTTAAATATTCTACATTAAAATGACAATAGATATTTTATGTAATAGAGACCTCTAGTTTTAAAAATAAACTGTAAACATCAAAAAAAATGTTGCATTAGCTAAAAACTACAATTCAGAAAGTCCTGGGCTATTTGTTTACTTTTTGTTATTCAGGGAATTTTGTGAAAAGTTGCCATCACTATAGGATATACCACTATAATTACTGTACTTGCATAAAAGACAGCCCTACTTGTCCTACATTTAGGAAGGCAATTATATTTCTCCTTTGGAAGACACTGTATAAACTGAGGGTTTTTTCCAAAGAAGACCATATTCTGCTAACAGACAATATGCTATAAAGTATTTAATTTTGTTTACTTAGTAATGAAAAGGAAATGCAATTTGTTCAGTAGTATAGATACTGAAGTTAAATGTTATACCACTAGAAACGTTTAACTGATTACAGACTTAATAGACTTTTAGCATGTAAGATTTTTAGGGATTTTAATAGACTTTATTTTCTAGAGCAGTTTTAGATTTACATAAAAATTGAGGGGAAAGTAAAGAGTCCTCATGTAGTCCCTATGCCTGCCCCACACACATCCCCACCCCAGTTTCCCCTGTTATTAACATCTTGCATTAGTGTCGAACAGACAAAAGATAATGTCATCTTGAGCAAGGCTGGCAGTCATGAGGGTGGTGATTAGCGGTCATTTTGTGATATGTTAGGAATATAGGACTTAAAGAATGTGAGGATTGATTTAATATGGATTAAGTGAGAAAGAGAGGAGTTAAAAATAATTGTTTGGCCTGAGTAATGGGACAGCTAGAGAAGTGGGCTTAAAGATATAAAGTTGAGAGTTGTCAGCATATAGATGGCATCTAAAGCCCTGAGGTTTGAAGATATCACCTTTGGAGCGAGTGTAGGTAGGCACAGAATAAATGAAAGGATAAGACACTCACACATATAGAACTGAAGACGTGAAGAGAAATCAAGATTGAGATCAAGAAGGGCAGAAGGGGCTTCCCTGGTGGCGCAGTGGTTGGGAGTCCGCCTGCTGATGCAAGGGACGCGGGTTCGTGCCCCGGTCCGGGAGGATCCCACGTGCCGCCGAGCGGCTGGGCCCGTGAGCCATGGCCGCTGAGCCTGCGCGTCCGGAGCCTGTGCTCCGCGACGGGAGAGGCCACAGCAGTGAGAGGCCCGCATACCGCAAAAAAAAAATAAAAATAAAATAAAAATAGATAAATAAAAAAAATTTTAAAAAAAGAAGGGCAGAAGAAGGTGAAACCCAAAGAAAACACTGATTTTTCTAGACGCCTAGAGAGTACGTTACTTTAAGAATGGGACTGATTGTGTCAAATTATTATGATATTTTGAGAAAGATGAAGCCCAAGAATGGAGCACTGGCTTGTAAAGTATGGAGCACATTTGTGGCCTTGAGGACTTTTCCATTGGTAAAGAGGCAGTGGTCAGAAGTATCACTGCTGTGATTAGAAACAGAATGAAGGTTGTGAAGATAAGAAGTTAATATATTTCTTTCAGGTTTTTTTTTTTTTTAACTGTAAAGGGAGTTTAATAATAGCAAAAATGGAATGTGTACTTAAAGGAAGTCAGTTCATTTACAATACTTTATATATAAAATATTTAAATATACATGTATGTGTATATACACATGAATATATATATATATACTTGTGTATGTTTCATATGTATAGGCTGACCACAGATAGGAACTGAGAAATTTCATCCATAGTATCAGATATGTAAGCAGAATATAATGGTTCCAACTGATAGAGCTAATTTGGTAGATGTGATGGTGAGAGTGTGTAAATATTCTGTATTCCACATTCCTGTTTGCTTTTGTTTCTCAGTAAATTCAGAAGAAAGATTATCATCTGAGAGTATGGAGGAGTGAGGAGGGATTAGAATAGAGATAGGAAGTGAAACAGTCATTTAGAAAAGTTAATGCTGGAATTCTAAGATGCTACTTGAGACTAGTGATCATGAATATAAACCAAGACCTGTTACCATAGCACTAGGTTCTTTAGTGCCACATGCATAGCTGATGAAGCAGAAGCTTGCATTTAATGATGAAGCAGAGCTTGAGTTTTACAAGTGAATGTCTACAAAGGATATGGGGGCAAGGAAATTAAGGTATATGCAGTGAAGGGATTATAATGTAGAGACATCACATTTATGGACAAGGAGTGAAATCAGAAATGGAAGTGGATAAGTGACAGTGAAAAAGCAGTATCATCAATAGATTATATGCCCCAAGGGGTTGAAGTTTTGTAGTACTTGGTACTGAAGAAAGTAAACCGGAAAGATAAGAGTATGTTTGGAGAGTTTGAGACCCTGAAGAAAGTCTAGTAATTGGTGAAGATAATATCTGCAGTGTGACCTTGGGAGCAGGTTGGTAAAGTCGAGAGAAGGACAAGATAATTGGAAAAGAAGAATTTGAGGAACTGAGAGTGCAAGGTGCTGAAAGTTTTCATTTGGGATACTGTACTCAGTAATAGAGTCCAGAAGAATAGAGGAGTGACATTGCCAAGATGGTGACAGAGGTTGTTTTTGACTTCACTCCCCAACACAGGAAGAACAACTAGCAACTACTCACGGACAAGGCATCACTGGGAGAATCCTAGAACACAGGAAGGAGGCTGAGGCAGTCGCCTGCACCCCAGAGACAAGATAGACTGAGGGGGAAGGTGAGAGCAACAGCTACACACTGACTGCATTGCCCCTCCCCCAGGCTGGGGCAGCACCAAGATCCTGTCACCTGGGACCCTGATTGAATCACTACAGTCTTCTCCTTCAGAACAAGAGTTCTTCCTTAGAACTCCATCCGAATGACTGCAAGTGCATTTTATGATGGATGCTGATGACTGTACAATACACCACCTTCAAAGACTACACCTGGATTCTTCAGAATCATGCCTAGAACACTCATTTTGGATTTCTCTGGTGTAGACTCTCTACCAAAAGGGTTTCAATCTAGAGTTGACATCCTGGCTCTGGCTTCCCTCCATCCCAGCCTCTAGATCAAGTTCTGGATCTCAACTCTCTTACTCTGCTCTACCCTTCTACTGTTGATAGAGTCCTGTCCCATTGTATTCTGAAATATGATGGAACATACAATTCAGTCATTCAATGCACTAATTTAACTCTCAAAAAGTGATTGCTTCCAATCAAATGTGCCATTACCGAGAAGTGACAGAACTATACTTTTCGCTTTCTTAAATTAATCAGGTAAATACTTGAAACAAACAACAACAACAACACAAAAAAGCCCACCAGAATCTGGTGGGTTTTTTTAATCTATAACTTTAACCAAAAATAAAATATTTTCTGCTAATTAAAGCAATAATATGTGAAGATATAGTAAGAACATAAATCTTATATCTTTAGGAGATGACTATAACTGTTTGTTGAATATTTCTTCATAATTTGTGCCAACATAAATTTTAGTCTTGCATTTATACTCATTGAGTGTGAAATGCATCAAATTACAAATTTAAATACGTCTAATTGTGTGCAGTTTATCATCTGATTTTCCAACTACAGCAGAACCACACAAATGAATAGTTATAGATCTTGCATATATATCTTTTTAAACTTCAAAAGTTCTTAATTTATTATAGCATGAAGGGAAAATGACTCATAAGAATTTCATAGCCTTAGAGTTCTGAGTGTTTAAATACAAGTAGTCATACCTTTTTTAATAATTCCAGTTGAGCAACACTAAAAAATATTTAAGTTTTCATATTAGTTAGGTAACTGAAATGTCTTGTAATAAATGACCTACCTGACAAATCTTTAAAAAAGACAGAAGTTCAAATGTCATGATTATTATTTTAGAAAGTTAAAAAGCATGTAAATCTAAAAGTGTAATTCCACTCTTGACATTTTTTTTATAACACAATATTAATACCCTAAAGATGTCACTCTTTCTCCTTATATATTCCATATAAGAAAATTTTGAGAAAGAGTTTTATTTCCTTTGACACAATAAAATGTCCCTTGTTTTATTTTTATCTTACTGGAACATTATTTGAAATGCTTTAGCATTAAGCTCAATTATGATTTTTTTCATGAAAAGAATATTCCAATTAGAGCAGAAAAAAAAAAAAAATTGTCCCTGAATGTTCTCTTTGAAATGACCCACCAGAAACTTAAAACACTAATCTTTTTTTTTTTTTTTTTTTTTTTTTTTTTACTCAATTTTCTACCTTATTTTCTAATTTTTATTTTATGATTATATTGAACATTGGAAAGTGTATAAATGTTAAATTTTTGCGGTACGCGGGCCTCTCACTGTTGTGGTCTCTCCCATTGCAGAGCACAGGCTCCGGACGCGCAGGCCCAGCGGCCATGGCTCACGGGCCCAGCCGCTCCGCGGCATGTGGGATCCTCCCGGACCGGGGCACGAACCCGTGTCCCCTGCATCGGCAGGCGGACTCTCAACCACTGCGCCACCAGGGAAGCCCTAGATAGCAAATTCTTTTAGACAGTAAGTGGAGTTCAAAGGTTCTTCCTTTGAAGAACCTTTGAGTCTTATGGGCCTTGATTGTTTTCAGCTAAAAATAATCCACATGCCAGAGTGGCACATTCTGGGTTGGCCTGTTCTGAACTCCATCAGAGACAATTTAGGTGGTTGGTAAAGTGAAGGAAGAGCAAGATCATGAAGAATGATTGCAGGAAATGGTACCCTTCAAATTATCCACAGAAAGTGGAGCAAAATTATTAGAAGGATTTAAATTAGCTGCATACAGGTACAAGGATGCAAGACCTCTGTTCATGTTGTAGTGCTATGATGTCTTGATTTTAGGGGCACCTGAGACCACTCTACTAATGCTGGCCCAGTTAGAGGCACAGACTGTGCTGATCCTTGCCCATATATTCCAGTTGGGGTGTCAGACAACAAATAATTAAACGCATAATTACAAAGAGCCCTTAAGCACTGGAAGGAAAAGAAACATGGCCACCTGTTTCCACTGCATCCTGTAAAAACCACCATCTTGACATTTATTTTGCTATATTTAACTTCAGACATTTATGTTGGACTATCCCCAGCCATACTGTAAACCTCTTCTTGGGAAGAACTCACTCAAGTATATTCTAACATCTAACACAGAGGTTAGGAAGTAATTAAAATTAAATGAACTGGGCTGGTTTTTACAGTTCAGTTCAGATCCTGGGTCTGTGGTTACCGCTTGTGTCCCCATATGAAGCCGGCCTCTTTATTATTTTTTTTTAATCTTAACCTGAAACACCAGATCTTTTCCTTAGATAAATGTGAATTTCAGTCTGTCGCTATTCTCACAATCTTAAAATTAGCAGGGTGTAAATTAATGAGATTTCACCAAAATATATTTCGGGCTGGGAACGAATTCCTGTGTCCTTCCAAATAAAGGCTTGCTTAAAAAATCAGCTGTTAATTTAGATAATTAATGTTCTGTAGGTTTAAACAGTGTCTCTCACATTCATCATTGCTGATGATATCAGACTTTTGAAAAGATTCCCCTTTTTGACACCAGAAGCATTAAAATGTGAGGCCAGAATTAGCTGTATAAGCAGTAATAATAAATAAGCAGCAATAAGGTGATAATTGCTAAGTGTGAAGCCACACAGACAATTCATTTAGCAAAACACTAGCACCTTGAGAGTGAACTTACAGTGCTCAATAGTACCTATTCTTTCCATCTGTTTAAGTGATTTTTTATCTTTTGAATTTCTCTCAAAACTAGAAGACATCAATTTGTTTTGCACATTACAATGCTACAGGTAGACTACAATGGACTAAGCCTCATTTCTGTAGCAAGCCATTTCATTTATGCTCTACTAGTAAAATCTGTTACAGTAAACACATGTGTTCAGTGGGGACCAAAGTTATGAATTTGAGTCTCAATGGTGGCAGTCTTTTCTCATTAGACCAGTGGTTCTGATATTTCACTAGACATTAGAATCATTTGAAAAGTTTTTAAAAAATACTCACGCACAGGCTCCACCCATAGAAATTGACTCGGCTACTGGAGATGAGGCTTGAGTATTAGTATTTTTACAACTCAATCAAAAGATGCTCAGAAGACCTAAATAGACATTTCTCCAAAGACAAAGAGATGGCCAAAAGGCACATGAAAAGATGCTCATCATCACTAATTATTAGAGAAATGCTAATCAAAACTACAATGAGATATCACCTCACACCAGTCAGAATGGCCATCATCAAAGTTTATAAACAATAAGAGCTGGAGAGGGTGTGGAGAAAAGGGAACCCTCCTACACAGTTGGTGGGAATGTAAACTGGTACAACCAATATGGAGAACAGTATGGAGGTTCCTTAAAAAACTAAGAATAGGGCTTCCCTGGTGGCGCAGTGGTTGAGAGTCTGCCTGCCAATGCAGGGGACACGGGTTCGTGCCCCGGTCCGGGAAGATCCCACATGCCACAGAGCGGCTGGACCTGTGAGCCAAGGCCGCTGAGCCTGTGCATCCGGAGTCTGTGCTCTGCAACTGGAAAGGCCACAACAGTGAGAGGCCCACGTACTGCAAAAGAAAAAAAAAACTAAGAATAGAGCTACCATATGATCCAGCAATCCCACTCCTGGGCATATATCCAGAGAAAAACCATTGTTCTAAAGGATACATGCACCCCAATGTTTACTGCAGTGCTATTTACAATAGCCAAGACATGGAAGACCTAAATGTCCATTGACAGATGAATGGGTAAAGAAGATGTGGTATATTTATACACTGGAATATTACTCAGCCATTAAAAAGAATGAAATAATGCCATTTGCAGCAACATGTATGGACCTAGAAATTATCATACTAAGTGAAGTAAGTCAGACCGACAAAGACAAATATATGCAGAATCTAAAAAAATTATGCAAATGAACTTATTTACAAAAGAGAAACAGATTCACAGCCTCAGACAACAGACTTATGGTTACCAAAGGGGAAAGGTTGGGGGGAGGGATAAATTGGGGGTTTGGGATTGACATATACACACCACTGTATTTAAAATAACCAACAAGGACCTACTGTTTCGCATAGGGAACTCTACGCAATATTCTGTAATAACCTAAATGGGAAAAGAATTTGAAAAAGAATAGATACATGTGTATGTATAACTGAATCACTTTGCTGTACACCGGAAACTAACACAACATTGTTATTCAACTATACTCCAATATAAAATAAAAATTTTTTTTAAATATCTAAAAAAAAAAAAAATACTCCAAAGGGTATTTATTTCACAGACAGGTTAGAAAATCATATTAGACTTTGACTTTTACACTGGGAATATATTTTATCTATAGCTATATCTGACTTACAATTGTGCTGAGCACTTATATCAAATTTCAGTTTTATGAAAAAAATCCACGAGTTTCTGAAAGCAGGAAT
>NW_006787829.1:2912251-2917300 GCF_000442215.2 Lipotes vexillifer
GCAGGAATGTCATCTAAAAGTTAGGTGATTCTTTTTCCCTCACCATAGGACTTTTATTTGTCGATTACTATAGGCTAACTCTCACCCTCTGCTGCTTGGTTTGTGAATTGTAGGCATCTAGGGGCTAAGAACTACTTGAGCCCTGATTTACATCTCTTTTAACACAACATAGTCACTAGGTATTTTTAAAGTCCTCTTACTAATAGAATCTATTACTAAAACATAAATAGAGAAAATAAGAGTAAGTATTGAGCTACAGTAAGGGAAAAGAACTTAACAAAAAGAAGAAACTGAAATTGAGAGTAAATCCAATTAACAACTCAGCAAACTGAGTGATTAAACTCTTAGCTTTATAAACAAATCATTTGAGATTTAACTTACTTTTGCATCAGTTAAGATGCAGTTAAGATTTTGCATAATAGCCAACGTTTCCACAATTTGACCTATCGCTGAGAAGCAAAGAAAATTAGTAATTCTGAATATATCAAGAGTCATATTATATTCATATCCTTTAAGCCCAATAATTCCACTTAGAAAACTTTTTTTCCCAATGGGGAAAAAAGGTCTATACAGTTGAATTTGAACAGCTTAGAAGTTAATCATCCTATAACCTAGAGTTGGCCCTACATGTGTGCGGATTCAACCAACCACGGACTGGGTAGAAAGTAGTATTTACTATCAAAAAATCTTCGTATTAAGTGGACCCACAGAGTTCAAACCCATGTTGTTCAAGGGTCAACTGTACATGAAAGTAGTCATGGTAGAGTTACGTTGAGAAAAAAAATCCAAACAACCTTCAGTAAAGGAGGCTTGGTTGATTAAATAAATTTATATCCAAGGAAATAAATATTATCCCACCCCTTGAAATACCAAGTATGAAAACTACATAGCAGCAGGAAAACTGATTATGGTAACTGATAAAGCAGAGTATATTATTTCAGATGATGACTGCAATTCTGCATAAAATTGCCTGGGCATTAGAAGTTAATATACACTGAAGTAATATGATACGATGGTGTTATGGTAGTTGATTTTTAAAATTTTTCCTTCTTTATATGATATGATATTGTTTTACAAAATTTAAAATATTCCTTGGCAAGCCTTATCTCATTCAGTCCTTCAGTCTTCTTGATACTAGTACAGTGTGGAGCACCCATGTGTCTTAGTAATTGTTTATATTATACTCCTTGCTTCCTAGGTACTATTTGTTCTGTCTCTACCAAGTTTGGTTATTGCATCATTATATTATTCATTAGACTGTTTTTCCCACCATATTTATTAAAGTGGTAAGTTATTTTGTATTTTAATGTGGACATATATGTAATTAGTTCTGCAATTCAATAATGAAGTCTCAATTAAATTTTGCCATCACATAATGGCTTCCATGAAATGACGAGAAAAGAATGTTTGACTTCTAACAAATACACATCAAATTAGAATTTTTTTTTTTTTTTGGTAAGTTTGTTTAAAGAAAAGCAACTCATCCAAAATGAATTTTTTAATTTGCTCATTTCTTTAATCAGACCCTGGGTTTTCTCTTATGGGCCCCCAAGTGTCTATTTCTCTTTTCAGTATAGAGGATTAATATCTCATTTTCATTTATTTAAAATTTGTTGACTTGTGGGAGTTGGGAACTTTGTATCTGACAATTCCAATTAAACATTAATTTCAATTAATTGCAATTTGAAGAATTTGTTACTATGAAATTAAAAAGCTCAGCAGTGAAACTGACAGAATTTCCTTTGCTTCTCTACAAGTCAAATTATAGAAATGTTGACTGCTATCTAAGGCAAAATCTTATTTCCATGAGAAATATTTTCATTCCCAGCCACCAGAAAGCATATGACCTTTAATCAAAGAAAAACTGATGACTGACAACTGCAATTAAATAATCCAGATTACAATATCCATATGAGTTGATCGTGCTTTGGATCAGTCCTCTCCGGTGATCAGCTGATTGGATGTAGAGGTGCAGAACACTGAACTATTTTATGTTTTGAACATATATTTCAATGCATCTATTTTTAAGCTTCAGATATGAAATACGTCCAAATACTTATCCATATGGAATTATAGCTCCAAAAGATTCTATTTCAAAGCTGCACAAATTCCACTTGCCAAAGACCTCACAGGACCATGCCCACCATTTATGCTTGGGAACTATATTCCTCCCACAGATGGGGCAACAAATATTAAAATACACACACATACCCTTTCACTCATTCCCGCTTTCACATACAACACAACACAGCCCATCTTCCTGGTCACAAATGTTTGTCTTCCTTCCTTCAGCATTCGAAAAAAATTTCACCCTTTCTCCAAGAGAAATTACCCAAGCAACCTTCTAATCACAACCTTGATCTCGAAGTCAAAGACCTCATATCTGTGTCAGATCTCAATACACCTCCTCTTTCTCCAGAATCTACGTGCTCCAAAGGCAAGTAACTTATACTGTCCTCCCTCACCCACCCAATATACTCTAGTGGAACTAGGACAGGAAAACTGCAATACAAACTTCCACGTACGAAAGAAAACAGAAAACGCATATGAAATGCAACCTTGCAGATGTCTCAGGGAGCTCCTGTTCCGCTCATGGGGAATATGCTCCTTTATCCGGCCTGGTTCTTCTCCCTGGTAATAGCTGCCTAGCCTGTAGTTCTCCATGGTCTTTGTTCTCTAGGTGGTCCTTTGGCATTATTCACTATGTCCTTATTTGAATACGGCTCTGGACGTTACTCCTTCTCAGGTGTTGACAGCATATGCCCAGCCAGCTCCTTGTCCGAGAAGTTTGGAGGAATGAAGAGTTCTTTCAAATTCTGATAAATCAGTCTATTTTATCCCAGGCTGGAAGCCCATTTGCCAGCGTATCTTTCACAAAAACAAGTCCTTTCTTCTTTTGATTCCAGCAAATACCACAGGTCAGTTGTCCCATCTGCAGTTCTCTGGGAGACATTCTCTTGTCTCTGGGCTACCTGCAGTTGGCTTGAATCCGTGGGATGTTCTGAGAGAAGCACAATCTCCTTCTCTTCTCCCTGTGCCATTGTGTTCAGCTTCAAGGATTTACACAAAATGACATCAATTAAGAGCTTTTAACAACAGGCTTGAAGGCCACACTGTTGAACTGGTTCTTGCCTAAGCTTAACCTTAATTGATGTTTGGTGTTCAAAGCCATCCTCAGTTTTATGTATTACCATTTGCAAATGAAAATCAGACCCTGGCAGTCACAGAACTACTTAAATTTCTGTATTATCTTACATATCTTTTTGAAAATTCGACAAGTCTTTTCTGAGTGCATCTCTCTCTTAGGCACTTGTCAAACACACCAATAGCAAACAAGAAATACTAGGTACATACCTATTCATCTAAAAACCACAAGCTCATTCTGTCCATCATCAGCTTTCCAAGGTATTATAGGATATAATGTACCAAACTTTTCAAGACTCCATAAAATGCGTTGCCATCATTCTAACCTCCAATAAGTTTTCTCACCACCTACTTCTGGCACTGGAGTCAATGTAATATAAGCTGACCATACCAGTCAGTTTTAGCTAAGTTTTCCTATAGCAACAAACAAATCCAAAATGCCAGTGGCTTATCACAACAAATATTGATTTTTTTTACCCGTGTGGATCCATTTGGGTCAGCAAAGGCTCTGCTCCATATCCTTTCCACTTCAGAATTTGCGCTGAGAGGATGATGTCTACTTTGCACCTGCTGGCCTCATGACATGAGACAAGGCAGAAAAGATGCATGGGAAAAGAGGCACGGCAGAGCCCTGTTTGGGCTCATAAAGCCCCTGATGGTAAGTGGCACACGGAGTTTCTGCTCGTCAGGCAAAGCAAATGTCACATGTGCCAAGACTGATGTTGATGATGTGAGAAGAATGATTCTCCTACAGGGAGGGGCAACTAACAGAATCCTTCTTAAAACCACAGCCGTTTTTAAAATTACATGATTAGATGGCTGTATCAGACTTTTGGGAACTAGTACTTTATTAGCCCTGGAAAACTGTGTATTATCACAATTTCCTTGCTGAAGATTCAGTCTCAAGCAATTTCTTAAAGCCTATATTGGCAAACACAAAGGTTATTTACCACCACTTGCAACAAATGCTTTTATATCAAAACTATTCACAAGAATAATGGCTATGATGAAAATAAAAACCCAAAACCACTCTACATTCCTCTCCTGAATTACTCGTCCACAGTCCAGCCTCACTACCCATGCACACCATTCAAAAGTACATATATGGGCTTCCCTGGTGGCACAGTGGTTGGGAGTCCGCCTGCCGATGCAGGGGACACGGGTTCGTGCCCCGGTCCGGGAGGATCCCACATGTCGCGGAGCGGCTGTGCCCGTGGGCCATGGCCGCTGGGCCTGCGTGTCCGGAGCCTGTGCTCCGCAACGGGAGAGGCCACGGCCGCTGGGCCTGCGTGTCCGGAGCCTGTGCTCCGCAAGGGGAGAGGCCACAACAGTGAGAGGCCCGCGAAAAGCAAAAAAAAAAAAAAAAAAAAAAAAAAAAAAAAAAAAAAGAGTACACATATATGTCCATAAAAAGAGACATCAAAGATGAAATGCCCACGGACAAGTCAGCCCTAGTAAGATCAGGGACGATGTATGAGCCTCACCGGTCAAATCATCCTATTTTCATGTGATGTTATTAGATTAGAAAATCTGGTTTGCTTGACTGGAATAGTTTTGATGAAAAATTAAATCTTAAAATGTGGACTGTGTTCTGTTACTGAATTACCCCTTGGAAAAACAATTCCATTTTCTTTTTTAAATTTCCAACTGTTTGGCATTATCTGCAAACAGTCTCTCTAACCAGGGAACTAATTATTTTTGCCTCAAAAGTTGTCCGCTAGAAGCAGATGCCACGCCTGGAACCCCATCTGAAGTAATTGCCGCCATGGGGTGGCAGACGCTATCACACTGACAGTGGAGACCGCTTCTTTCAAGAAAAATCTCTTTGTTGTTTGTAATTGCAGCTGAAATCACACCTCCCTGTTGCAGGTGTACTGTCAAGGTATCCCATTCTTTTTTTTTTTT
>NW_006787829.1:2917403-2985798 GCF_000442215.2 Lipotes vexillifer
CCATGGCATGTGGGATCTTCCCGGCCCGGGGCAGGAACCCGTGTCCCCTGCATCGGCAGGTGGACTCTCAACCTGCGCCACCAGGGAAGCCCAAGGTATCCCATTCTTAAACATGCCATAAACCATTAGCAAGTTGACATTTCACGACAAAACAAGATGCCTACATTCTTTAAACATCAGAGAGCAGTGGGGAGAATATATATACCATAACATGTAATCACAACATACATCATGTTTCTATAATATATAGAATTAAAGCTTAAAACTGAAAACACCAAGTTGTTTTTTTTTTTTTTTTTTTTTTTTGCGGTACGCGGGCCTCTCACTGTTGTGGCCTCTCCCATTGCGGAGCACAGGCTCCGGACGCCCAGGCTCAGCAGCCATGGCTCACGGGCCCAGCCGCTCCGCGGCATGTGGGATCTTCGCGGACCGGGGCACGAACCCGTGTCTCCTGCATCGGCAGGTGGACTCTCAACCACTGTGCCACCGGGGAAGCCCAACACCAAGTTTTAATGATACTTATGGTAGCATGCCTCCCCACACGACCAAGCTAAAACATAACTGAAGCGATAGGGCACACGTAAAAAATGCACTACTAACACCACAAAAATGAGCATGTTGTTTACATAATAGTTTCCTCTCCTTACACTTACACTTTTTTGATTTTAATTTTTAAAAATGGGAAGTTTTTGCCTCAAGCAATGCCATATGCTAATAAAAAAGAAAATGCTTTTTTCTATGCTATGAAATGCAACTTTGAATCTATGTGACATATGTTCCACTTGTACCTTATTTTCTTTTTGGTTGAGCCCCCATTTTAGTTCTTCTACTTGAAATCTAAGTTTCTTCACTTCGGCCTCGTTTTGATCCATGAGATTGTTGACGTGGGTCACTTCTGCCGTCTTTGCCTGGTGCTGCCTGCTTAGTTTATGATAGGCATGTTGAAGGTCCAACAGTTCCTTTTAAAAGAAAACAGGGATTCTATTATTTATAGTTTACTCTGATAAAGTCAGAAGAATGGCAACTTGTTTGGAAAAAATAGAAAAGCACTTTAGGAAGAATTCAGATTAGGCATCTTTTCATCTGGAACTCAACATTTCTGCAATTAAATATTATGATTTGCATATAACTATAGGTGGAAGGTGTATTTCTGTGTGGCTAAAATACAGTGCAACTCTTTATGTGCTTGAGGGAATGACCCATTTTTCATGTTATGCAAATTTAGTTTTTATGTATGCTTTCCAAAAGAGGAATCTCATATCCATAAATGAAGAATAACATATAATAAAAATAAGTACAAGAAGAACTGTTCATCTGGTAAATCAGCCTAAGTATTAAAAGTTAGCAGACTCTGCTTTTAATTATTTTTCTTAAAAAAAAGGTTTTGTGCTGCTGTACTCATGCCATGAATGGCACCCTCCTGAAACCACATGAATCTGGCTCAGAGACCTGAAGGGGCTGACCCTGGGGAAAATCCAGAGTGAATCCACCATGAAGTGACTGGATCTCCAGTTAATCTTGTTATAATCAACATTCTACAAGAGATGAATTGACAGGTTACATTAATTGGCCTCAGATTATAATTAATGTAGTTTCTAATTTTTTGCTAAAATTTGCTGTGTAAAATTAACAGTACTGTCATTGTTGAAATCATCTTTATTAAAACTATGAAGAAAAAAAAATAACCTCTAATTCCTCATGATGTTATAATACTTTAAGAAAGTCCTAGGATATTTTTTTAATTTCCTGAAAAATACTGTCATAATACTTACTAGTTAAAAACGCATAGTTAAATTTTTTTAGGACAACCAGGTAGACAACTGGAGATGGGATCTTTACTCACATCTTATACTACTACTGTTACTAATAAGAACAATAAAAAAAGAATCAGATTTACTAGTAAAAAAAAAAGAAAAAAGTCATAAAGCATTGGAAAACACTGGAAGACAAATGTAAATACTTTTTTTCAATTACCAAATAGGGAAAGGCTTTCTAAGTATGATTATGAGATCACAGAAGAATAAATTTAATCACAATAATTATACAATTTGTGTATAGCAAATAGTTTGTCCTACACAGAAAATGTTGTAACAAGGGACAAGTCTCTTACTATATGAAGTTATATCAAGTCTGTACAAATTGACTTGATATAAAATATGGAAGGAGAGAGTTCACAGAAAAGCATACAGAATATCTGTTAAACATTGAAAGCTCTTCATCTTCACCCAAAACTCAGGAAAAACCTTTCCAATTTCTGTAACACATTGACATGACAAAATTATAGAAATGGTTGCTAGGGATCAAGGGTAGGGATGAGGGGAGAGAAGTGGGTGTGGCTAAGGGCAGATCAGGGATCCTTTTCTTGATGAAAAGTTCTGTGATTTTTGTTTTTTTTTTCTTGCGGTACGCGGGCCTCTCACTGTTGTGGCCTCTCCCATTGTGGAGCACAGGCTCCCGGACGCGCAGGCTCACCGGCCATGGCTCACGAGCCCAGCCGCTCTGCGGCATGTGGGATCTTCCCAGACCGGGGCACGAACCCGTGTCCCCTGCATCAGCAGGCGGACTCGCAACCACTGCACCACCAGGGAAGCCCAGTTCTGTGTTTTGACTGTATTGATGTCAATATTCTGGTTTTGATACCCTACCATAGTTTTGAAAGATGATACCACTGGTGGAAATTTGGGGAAAAGGTACATAGATCTCTCTGTATTATTTCTTACAGCTGCATATAAATCTACAATCATCAAAAATAAAAGTATAATGAAAAGAAATATATCAAGATGCTATTCCTCATGTCTTCAGACTGGCAAGATTATGTGTGATAAAATAATCTGTTGGTAAAATGTGAAGAAACTGAGATTCATTCATGGAAAATGTTGACAAAACTATTTAACATGAAAAATGCATTAAATCTCCAACCCAGCCATTCTACTTCCAGGGCTGTGTTCTACAGATACACACACAGTTGTGTGAAATGCTGTATGTATGTGGACATGTAGCACAGTGTTATTTTTATGTTAATAGTGAATGATTGGAAATGAAGATCATCGTCATAATATCATCATATGGAGCTGATTAAATAAAAAGCCATTAAGCTTTTTAATGCTTAAATATGGCAACCTTTTGTATAATGATATGATATCTCTCAATATTCTATTAAGTAAAGCAAAATGCAAAACAGTGTGAAGCATAAAAATAAAAGCTGATGTAAAGTGAATTTTTTTTAAATTTATTTATTTATTTATTTATGGCTGCGTTGGGTCTTTGTTGCTATGCGCGGCTTCTCATTGCAGTGGCTTCTTTTGTTGTGGAGCACGGGCTCCAGGTGCGTGAGCTTCAGTAGCTGTGGCTCGAAGGCTCTAGGGCACAGGCTCAGTAGTCGTGGCGCACAGGCTTAATTGCTCCACGGCACGTGGGATCTTCCCGGACCCGGGATCAAACCTGTGTCTCCCGTATTGGCAGGCGGATTCTTAACCACTGCGCCACCAGGGAAGCCCTAAAGTGAATTTTGATATGACACCATTGATTACTGGCAGCCTCTTGGTCTCTATGAGACACAGAACTCCAACCAAACAGGTAGATGTCCTGCAAATGTGAGAAGAGGGTGTGGACTAGAGCGCAGGACCTGGGAGCAATTGCTGACCACTCTCAGGAAGCCAGGAGGAGGAAAAGGCGGAGGAGGAAAAGGCAGAGGAGGTCTCCCATGCCCACCAGCCGCCCACCACGCCTCCATGGCAATCTATCAAATAACTGAGAGATTCCTGGAATCTTGCTGCTGTTCTGAAAACCCTGGCCCCCATAAGAGTCAGAATCACACCCATTGGTATTTAAACCTGAGCAATGCCGAAGGGCAGCTGGGAACAGGCAAACTTTGGCAGGCAGCTAGACCCCTGTTGATGGGACAGGCTCATGGTCCCTTCCCTTGCCCCACAGTAACAGTGCAGTTTACAGCTTCATGGCAGTGTTTTATCAAATTACATCACAAACCACATTTAAAATGCAAACAGATTTCTCCTTTCTTCTCTTCAGAGTACAATTTTCCAATGCCAAATTATATACCTTCCGCTTTCACAGAAAGATATGCAGTAGGGAACACAATTCTATTATTTGGAATGACAATGGAGCATTTAATGAAAGATTTTCTTGATCTGGCAAACAAAGAATTTGCCACAAAAGTAATGCAGAGCTTAATGGAAGATAATATAGCAAATCTGTAAAATGATGGCTTTTCCTCAGGAATTATGCAACTACCTAAAAAACCTTTGTGGGGCTTCCCTGGTGACGCAGTGGTTGAGAGTCCGCCTGCTGATGCAGGGGACAAGGGTTCGTGCCCCGGTCCGGGAAGATCCCACATGCCGCGGAGCAGCTGGGCCCGTGAGCCATGGCCGCTGAGCCTGCGCGTCCGGTGCCTGTGCTCCGCAACGGGAGAGGCCACAACAGTGAGAGGCCCGCGTACCGCCAAAAAAAAAAAAAAAAAAAAAAAAAAAACCTTTGTGATTTAGTAAAATTATTCCTCAGACAGTCAATGCTTTGACTTTAGGCTTGTACAATTCACTTAGATTGGTTTAAATGGAGCTAAGTAAACAAAAAGAACCTTTGAGATGTGCAAATAGGAAAGGAGGCAGAGAGGGAGGGAGGGAGGAGGGAAGGAAAATCATTGCTGTTTGTCAGTACCAATTCCATCCCAAGCATGTGTCATCCTTGTAGGCAGACCTCTAGCATTCATGCTCTACTGCATGGCCATTTACTCAGGGAAGGCCACCTTATTCTCAGGCCCAGGAGGTGGATATGCGTTAGCCAACGTCTGTTCTCTGTGAGTGGTCCCCAAGCCTGCAGCATCAGCATACACTGACAACTCCATCCAAGATCCATTGAATCAGAAGCTCAGGAGTTGAGGCCCAGCAACCTTGGGTTTAACAAGCCCTCCAGATGTTTTATTCAACATAAAGTCTGAGGACCACTAGTATATGCCAACTGTAGTAAACTTTACTCTTGCCAGTAAATGTTTTAGGAAGGTAGATGGAACCTGACCGAGCAATGAAATATGAGCCGTCTCCTTGGGTGAGAGGAGGTGATCTAGGATTTTTAAGCACTTAAAAATATACAAGGAAGAGGTATGCCTGGAGGTACTGATACAACAGTCTGGGCCAATAGGAGAATCATGCTTACAACTGAGGTCTGAAGACCTGGCCTGGCCTTGGGCACATTTCGTTATGAGAAAATCTATCAAAATATATCTATAGCCAAATGTATTTTAATTATGTTCGTAGGATACATTTTACTTTCTATTATAAAAAGATGAAAAGTAGATTTCAACATAGGAGAAAAAAATTATTTCATTAGTAAGGATATTTTTAAAAAATCAGTTTAGGGTGAAAGAGATTAGTATTAGCCAAGTACCTACTATCACTGAACTCTTCACATACCTTCTCTCTCTTGTCTTTTCTATTTTCCCCATTCAGTCTCTGAGAAGCTATACACATTGCTTATGGCCAAACTAGCTGTAAATTACTCCTCCTTTTTTCATTGTTTCAAAACAATATCCCAGCTGGCTTTAACCTTGTTAAGAAGATAAGCAGGCCTTATCTTCTAAGACTTCACAGGTTCTTTGATATTTTAATCCATTAGTTCATCAACACCCCCATTTTACTTTCAGGAGAGAGATGGATTTCTTCCTTAATTCTCAAAGCTATGATCTTTCCTACTACAGATTCACTTTTTTTGTTATTCTTGTGATGAGGTTCCCCCCACCCCCAGTTCTTTCTTTGAATACATGTTAGAGTAAAGACACTTAGGATCACAAACCATAATCCCCTGTATATGTTTTGTTTGATTCTTTTATCTGAAATCTCAATTTCCCCTGTAGCTTACTTACAGACCTCCAGTTGGAAGGCATCCAAATAGATGTTCATTTAAAGAGTTAATAATTTGCATATAAAAAGAGGATAAGTCAATAATAAAGATCCATATGGATTTTTAGAGCAAGCTTATTCTAATATATTTTTAATGGTAGAAATACATAAAACCATGATGTGATATACTTTATTTTGGCAGAGAAAAATCTGAATAGAAGTTAAACATATAAAAATATACAGTACTAGAGAGTATTTGTCAGTATGTAATCCTCTATAAATCCAAAGCTATAAAACTGAACAGTAAATATAATTCACAATCCTTTTATAAGTTGATATGAATAATAATGTTGAATCGATATAGAAAATAAGCATATACAATGTGTTTGTATGTGGATATTTCTGATAGAATAACATTAGTTCCTCAAATAGATTGACTCTGTTTCTAGTGATGTGAAGAATTTGACAGCAGGTTTTAAATTCTGTATATGGCTTATGGAATCATGCATTAGTTTATGCTCTTGTAAGAATATTGCTTTCTACCTAGAATTAATATTGTAGCCGATACATGAAGTACAGAACCTTAACTGATTTTGATTGTGCCAAAAGCTGCCAGAACTAAAATACATTTTCTTATAATTTTAAATGACACAATGAAACGCTGGTTAAAAATGAATCAAATAAGTTTATATGCATCAATTTGAAGGAAAAGCAAAATGACATACAGAAAATTTTAAAGTATTAAAGTATTATTATATATGTTATTTGTTCAATTTTTAAAAAAATCCATAGAAAATTAGAAATTTCGGCATCTGTAATTTCAAAAATGCATAACAATACTGTACTGTTATGTAGAGAACCTGAAATTCTCAGTATAATATGAGTCAACTATATTTAATAAAGAGAAACACATAAAATTGGAAATAAATAGCTCATAGTCTGTTGATAGCCTTGTTAGACTCCAGCTGTGAGTAATAATGCTATCAACAAGGGCAGATTTTCTCTTCTCAAAAGTTGACTCAGGCACATTGGGTGGTTATTACAATCAAATCCATCTACTTGAATAAAGAACTCACAAGCTCATCCAAATTAAGTGCATTAGAAAAATATCTTGTACCACCTACTTATAAGGATAAATGTCAGTCTCTGTATCTTCAATTCTGACCTCAAGAAATACAGAAATCAAAGGAACGTATATTTCTACAGAATTCAGGGTTATTCATAAACATTTATGATACTTGGTGTCAGATAATAGCTTTAAAATGAGAACATTTCTGTGGTCTTAAGTGGCATCTTCAGAGGGTTCATTTAATATCTTATATGTTAAGTATAGAGTGATTTTAGTGCTCATTGTAGACTTGACACATTATCAGTGATTCAAGGAGCATTTACTGAGTGTCTACTATGTGCCATGCAGACTGGCTTCTACATTCTATATATAAAAGCAAACAAGGCAGACACAATTTTTAACCTCACAGACATTAGAACATAGTAGAGGTAACAGATTAAAGACAATTAAACAAGCAAATTTTCCCACTGTGACAAATACTAAGAGATAATCCAATGAGCTAATAAGATAGGGAACTATTTATGAAAGGTGGATGATAAGCAGGGAGGACATGTTGTGAGGGGATGCTGTCCTGTGCCCTCCAGGTTCTCCTTCAGGATGAGAGGATGTATTTCACCAGTTGCTGGAAATATCTGATCACAGCCCTTTCCCCTTGGCTATAAGGAGCCTCCTTCCTGGGACTTCCCTGGTGGCGCAATGGATAAGACTCTGCACTCCCAATGCAGAGGGCCTGGGTTTGATCCCTGGTCAGGGAACTAGATCCCACATGTGTGCTGCAACTAAGAGTTCGCATGCCACAACTAAGGAGCCCACCTGCTGCAACTAAGACCCTGCACGACCAAATAAATAAACATTTAAAAACACCCCCAAAACAAAAAACAGCCTCCTTTCTAACTCCACACCCCCTTCCTGGGGCAGCCTGGTCATTTTAGAAGTATGAAGGAACTGCTCTTCTCACCTCAATTTGGGACAGCTCCAGAGATCTATGCCAGCTTCAGAGGTATTACTATCATCACTTCTCCCCAGTCCTACTTCTCCCTCTGCCCTTTGCTGCCTGGCCTCTTTCCCCATGGGTGTTGTACTCCCTAATAAACTTCCTACATTTTGATATCTGTCTCAGAATATGCTACCCAGGTAGCACAAATGCCATCATGTCCCATGGCTGTCACCTGGGGAGATCTATCCTATAGAATTAAATATCGTAGTACAAACACCATGGATGGAAAATAGATGATGGAAACTTTACTAAGAAAGAAATGTGCAAAAAGGATGCAAAGCCACAATATTGTGGCTACATTGTGGCACTTATATTGTGTGTGTGTGTGTATGTGTGTGTGAGGCCCATAGACTGAATATCACACATTGGAGTTTGTGTTTATTCAATGCCATTTGTGCTTATTCAGTACCATAGATACATAAGCAATTGACCAAAAAAAAGTTTGTTGAGCATCTACTAATCTCTCATATAATCAGTTATGTCAATATTCCCAATAATATTCAAGTTTTTTAGAAAATATAAAAAAGCTTCATTAACTTTAAATTAAGTCCTACTTTCCTCATCTGTAAAATGCATACAATAGCAATTTCATAGAATTGTAACCTTCAAAAGGCACAATATGTATAAGTCATTTGTGATACATTAATTAAACATAACAGGATAGGTAGAAAAACTGGCTAGGTTAGTTAGTTATCAAATGCAATAATAAGGTGAAATGTCAGTAATCCAGAGTAGATAGAGCATCTCAGCAAATGCCACCACGGACTGGGTTCTTTTTATCTTTCTGCTTTGTCACCCTTAGCTCATACGTGGTCTTTGTCCTTAAGCTTGATGTATTATAATCCCAAAATATCTGCTGAATCTTGCTGGAAAGGAAGTAGGAAGGGAACGAGCAAGGATAAAAGTGGTTTTCTCCAAGTGAAACTTTGCCTTTGTGTTGATAAGGCGACCTCTCAATGTTGTGTTTTCGGGAAAAAAAATGCAAAAAAATTGCACAAAATATTGAGAATAAAAATATATAGTAAAAGTCAGACAACTTGTAAACAAACTGAGAAACAACAAAGGCCAAGAGATATTATTACAGCGCAGACGGATTGTGGGAAATAAAAACGTATAAAGAGAGGAACTAATAGTAAACTTATAATCAGCAACAACAAGAAGCCTTATTAAATACAGTAATGTCTTCAATTGCTGAGTAACCTAGAATTCTAAGCCCAGCTAAACTAATATGCGAGAGGCAGGGCAAGATCAATTTTTTTTTTTTTTTTTTTTTTTTTTTTTTGAGGAGCACAGGCTCCGGACGCGCAGGCTCAGCGGCCATGGCTCACGGGCCCAGCCGCTCCGCGGCATGCGGGATCTTCCCAGACCGGGGCACGAACCCGCGTCCCCTGCATTGGTAGGCGGACTCCCAACCCCTGCACCACCAGGGAAGCCCCAAAATCAATTTTAGTTTTAGGCAGAGGCAGGATTTTCCATCCACATATTCTTGATGAAAGAACTCAGGATGTTCTCTAGGAAGTTATCTTTCTACAGTTCTTTGATTCATCAAATCCTTTCCTGTCTCAAAGTATTCGGACATGCTTTTCCTTTCGCCTACAAAGAGCTTTTGCAACTCTACACTCATGTGACTCCTAATTTACATTCAGGTCCCAGTTTAAATAGGATTTCCTCTGAGATGCTTTCTTGATTACCCAAATGTGAATAATGATTCACAGTATTATTTTTAATTATTATTCAGATACCTGTTCATTTCCTTTATAGTCTTTATTGCATGTTGAAATTTATACCTGTTTGTGCATTTACTTAAGATTCCTTTATCCTACTAGTCAATATATATTTAATGCACCTATATCTGTAGAGTAGAAACAATTTAGAGTTATGTGGAAATGTGAAAATTAATTAAGTGTCAGGTCCATAGAAAACTGGAGCTCTAATTGTAAAATTTTGGAAATAATGAATATACAATGCAAACTTTAGAGAGATAAAGCTGTTGCTAGCAGAAAAGATATGTTCTCAATTTAACTACAAAAAGATATATATAAAGATATATATATCTTTGTATAAGGCAAGCAATCAATTCAAACTGTTGGATAAAGCATACCAATATTATCTGAGGAAAATTGAAGGAATGAATTATTAAGGATAAAAATAATCTATTGATACAAGTACAAAAAAATGAATTGATGAAGAATTGGTCTATTGGTCTATAAACAAGCAGAATAGTATAGAAAATCTATGAACTAGCCTAAAGAAAATTTTAAAAAGAGCACCTTGAAAATATACAAAATGGGAAATGAATTGGTATTTATATCAGATTAATAAAATAGGAGTAGTTTTGTTAAGCCTTGCCTTTCAATGGGACACTGAGACTAAAGTCTGCCTGATGGAATGTGGAAGGAACTGGTTTATATCTCTTCTAGCTCTAGCAAGGAGATATCCCATGGGAACTTCCATGATGTCCCACTTCCTTACCTAAGTACCTAGAACTGAAGGGCTACAAGATGATGAAGCTAAAAGCTGACAGTTACAGATCCCTGAGTCACCACATGGAGAAAAAACACCAAGGAGAGCCTCCTGGCTTCACTGGATTAAGAAATGAGCAAAAAATAAACTTGTACCAGCTGCAGAGATCCGGAGTTTGTTGTAGCGCTCTATCCTTACTAATAGTCTAGCACAATAATATTAGGTTACATCAACTGGCATGCTTAAAAAACATTTTGATTGACTAATTCACTGGCAGTTTCAGTGCATATCAAAGGTTACTAGGCTTTTAGTCATTTTTAAATTGACTCATTTTACAAAAAAGATGTCTGTCTCTCAGATACACCATCAGGGTTATAGGGACAGAGCTTTTTTTGGTCTTTTTCTTTTAACTGTATAGTTCATCAATTATCTGTAGTGTGTTAAATAGTGCCTAGACACTGAAGGTGCTCAACAAATGATAAATGAATGTATGAATAAATGAATATACTTACAATATGTCTTACTGATTGGTGAAGCAAACAACAAAATGTATTTATGATTCTAGACTGTATGCAGGCTGGATTGTACTGTGCACAGGAAAAGGAAGAGTCTCTTTACACTCATTTTCTTTTAACAGCAAGCATTCATCACCAATTCAATCTACACATAATAAAGTTTTGTAATAGTTGGCAATACATTAAAATAGTTATTATAATACATATCCTGACTCTGTGTGATATTTAAAGATTTCTAAAGAATTTCAAATATGGCTATTAACCCTATGGCTAAACCATAAGTTGCAAGTACAATTTAGTACTCATACAGCATCCTTTGTCTCCAGAGAACATACAAATATTAAGTTAAACCCTGAATTGTTAGTCACCAAAATTGTAGATGGAACCAGAAGTTCTTTTTCTATTTTCCAGGCCCCCATGGGGGGAATAGAGAGATCACTGACTCACACTCAGTGGGGAATGCATCACTCCCACGTAGTTTTTTCTTAAAGCCATTCACACTTACCTAAGTAATGCTTTATAACCAAACTTTCCAACCTTCTCTCTACCCACACTGAGAAGAGCCCTGTAATTGTACAAAGCTACAAATGTTCAGAGAAAATACTTTTCTGTGGAAAATATTTCATTTCATTTGATAAATCAGGGTTTCTCCAGGTCCTCTGTGCAGCCCTTTTACATGAAAGTGGTTCTGCATACAGCAAACTCTCCTGACAGATAAGGGTATTGCTTTTGCTCATAATTCTAGGGAAATAAATAATTTAAATAAAATACATAGACTTGTGTGTGGAGTTTGACAGACTCAATAGCCAAACAATTCCTACTTCCATTCGTGGAAAAGAAAGAGCAGAAGTGTCAATAAAGGCAAGAAAAAGGAAGTGATCAGAAAGGCTGGTAGAAATAAAACCACAGTGAGTGTTCATCAAAATTAATAGGAAATAATCCAGAGATTAAGAGAAAGATAGAGAAAATTCTCAGAAGAGGAAATACAATAATCCAAGAAATGAAAAAATATTAATAAGGATATCGATATAGAAATGGTAAGAAATACACTCTCATATACCGCTGAAGGAAAATGTAAATTTTCAGGACATTAAGATAATTTATGAAAATATATCAACAGTTCTTAACTCTGTCCTAGATTTTATAACAAGAAAATTATTCTAGGAAAATACTACATATATATGTATACATATATGTGTGTATATATATATATATGAATGGAAGTTTATATACACATACATTTGTGTATATATATATGAATATATATATGAATAAAAGTTTTATGTTCAAAAATAGTCACTCTGCATTACATATAACAATATGTTAGAAAGTAATCTATATGATCAGACCCTTATTGAATAAATTATAATTAATCCTTATATGGTAATATTATAAGCCCTTAAATTATGTGCGAAGAATTTTGATGATGCAACAATAATGAGGCTATATAATGTGGAATAGCAAAGCATAAGGCACAATTTTATGTACATGACTCCAATTATGTATGTATGTATGTATACACCACACAAACACACAGTAACAAGACATACATGAAATAGGGTTTTTACTTTTGTCCAGTATTACGTAAGACCTCAACACTGAGAACAAAGGCTTCTTAAGCTCCTCTCCTTCTAAAACAAATGGGCAGAAAGAAAAATAAAAGTGTGGTAGAAACCTGGTCCTGCACCCACTAGGCCCTGCCCACCTGGAGAGTGTGTAATGGGCAGATCATAGGTGGACAGAGAGACCCTGGGAAGGCCTGTTATCTGAGCCCAGGGGCAGTTTCTCTCCTCTGTCCTGGAAAATGGAATGGAGTTACCTGCCCCACATGAAGACAAATCAATTTTTCCAGAGAAAAATCTTAAAAATGTCACGTGGTGTTTGGGGGACAGACTGATTCCTCATTCATACTAGAAAAAGTATAAGCAGCCTGTTGCTATAGAGCAGGGAGGTGGTGCTTCCCTGGCAATTGCCTGCACTTTCAGAATTTCTTGGAACAGGAAGGCGTAAATGTTTGGGGTGAGTCTGAGTGGCCCCTGCAGAGAAGAGCTGGACTTGCATCATTTTAAAAAAAGTCCCCCACTTTAAAGGACCAGTCAGGTGGGTGAGATGACACCAACAGAAGAATCCCACATGGAGTGGACTGTGGGAGAGCTCAGGGTGATGGTGGGTCAGGGGCTGACTGAAGACGCACTGCGGCAGAAGGGGCTGGCCTGGAGCACCGTGCCTGAAACCACTCCAATTCATAGGACTGCTCCGTCCTCTGTTCTCTCTTCCAGCCCTGAGAAGTAGAAGGAAGCCTATCTAGTTGGGGCGGGGGTGGTGGTGGTGGTGGGGCAACGTAGGGAGGAGTGAGCAGAATATCCCATCCTCACTGCCTGCCGCCTGGCCTGATGCCAAACTGCGGAAACGCAGAAGCTTCGACCCTGAGGTCTACAAATGGAGGGGATTTAACAGAGCATTTTCCATCTACTGGACGCGCCCTCCGAGATACAAGGTGCATGTTGTAAGAAGGAAGTGGTTTCCTCTTAACTCATTTCTGTATCTTTTTCAGCGCCTGCAATGTATAATATTACATGTGGATGATGTTTCAAAAGGAGTATATCAAGTTGAAAGATGAACTGTTGATGTAGAAAAGACTGAAAAGGGTTTTTTTTTATTGCATTCCTAAAAATATTGTATAACTTGTTATTAAATAAATATTAACCTCTAAAATGTTACTCTTTCCTGGAATACAAGTGGACCATCATTTTCGACAGAGTATTTGCTTTGGGAACAAGATGAGAGATCACAGGTGTACAGATTGTGACTTTTACTTTCTGTTGAAATAACCAAAGTTATTTCAAAGTTATCAAAACTACCCTATAGGTTAACGTTAATTGGCGCATTAAGGTGACCTCATAGGGAGTCCTTAGATCTAGAACCCCAAAGCTAACTCAGTTTTCCAATTTGATCTGAGAAAGATTGAGCATATTTTATTCACAACCTCACATTGTCTCAGAACTCAGGAATTAAACACCTATTCATAGCATTTATTAACATTTAATCCTCCAGATCGCCTCTATAACCAGAAATCATTATCTGTTACCTATATGAAGTTATCAAAACTACCCTATAGGTTAACGTTAATTGGCGCATTAAGGTGACCTCATAGGGAGTCCGGAAATATAAACCAGTTTAATGAGTGATAAATTAAGGCACACAAATAAATGCTTCAGTGTGGAATAACTGAATTGCTTCTCTCTTCTCGTTGTGTTGGTGTTTACAAAAGAGAAGCATTAGAAGCCAAAGTGAGGTAAAACATTAAAATCAAATTAGAAAAACAAATAAGTTAGTTCATCTAAAACTAAAAGTAAGTATCCCCATACCTAATTTCCAAGGGTTGCCTCTTGTACAAAGTGGGTCCCTTTGTGGTTGCCATCATGAGTCATGAATTCAACAATGTGGTATTGCGTGGGTTAAGGAATGGAGTTTCTCAGGGAAACAGCAAGTTGGAAAGGTTGGATTCACAACAGATAAAAAGGCATGGGTCCCACACGTCAAGGAAAACCTCCAGAGCTAGAAACACTGTTTGGATGTGTCCTCCAGTCAAGGGACAGCCCTTCCTCCTGCTCTACTTAGAGGTGTCTGGCAATTGGAACCTGGTGCTGCCTGTCGACACAAATAGTAAGTGCCAGTTGCCCAGAACCTGGAACGTTTGGGTGGCTCACAGAGAACCAACTGATAACTTTTGAAAATGTAGTGAGCCCTATGTTACATGTGTAACATATTCCTGGCCAAGGGAGCTCACATTCTACTAGAAAAATGAGATGAGTTAAATACATGAGATGAGTTAAAATACATGAAAATAGAATATGATGATAAACACAGTTGGAGAAAATCCGAGTAACTTTCCTACACGGAGAACTTATTCTAACTCCTGTTATTCATGTTAAGTTTACTTGTGTCACTGGTAGTTGCTATCATCTCATTGGCCCTTTTTAAATTTTGATGCTAAAAACAGAAATTTAAGAGACTTTAACATCTGCCATCACTACCTGATAAATGTCCTTTATTTGTACATGTTCTTGTCATCTTATGAACAGGCCTAAGTCTCAGGAGGGAAAAAGTGATTCTACAAATATGTTTTTGATTTTTTTTTTTTTTTGCAACTTTAAGTATCCTCCCAAGTTCGTAATTGAAAATTAGGCCACAGACATTGTTTTTATACTCTTTTTTTTATATTTTCATGCTATAGCTATTCAATAAAAATCACTCATGCAAAGCTTCTGTAACAAATTTTAAATATAACCCTTTATGTACAAAATTGAACAGGGTTAAAATGTCCTATACTAAACATTATACAAAGCATTCTGAGCTCTAAATACTGCTGCATCTGCTCTGTTTATATGGCATATCTTAAATATACATGCTCTGAAAATACTTTGTCAACTACCTATATTGTCAATAGACTCAATATAATTTCAATGGAATTCTGTTCATAATTTTTAAATAAGTGAAATATATTAGTGGTTATTTCAGTCTGTATAAGCCCAAGTGTTACACACACAGATACTAACACAGTCTAACACAATTGCAAGAAAGAGTTCCTTCCACCATGAAAATGGTATATTTCTTCCAAAGGCACAAATGCACTTACAGATGCACAAGTAAGGCAATAAAAAATGCAGTTCTGTTATACAAGAAGGCACTTTTCTTCTAAATTCCTTTATGTGGAAAATTTTCTTGAAATGCTATAAAATCGATATCTTTGGAATTCATTTTGATTTGATTATGACTTTATTATTCAGAATAATTTTCCCTCCTTCAAAAATACAGCTGTAATTATTCCCCAGTTAATAATTGTACAAGATCAGTTTCGTATCATCCAAAAATCAGACGACTAATTATCTGGCATTTTGTTAAATTAACTTCAACTTGTAAATATGAAATAATGCTCATTTTAAGCCTAAAAAAAGCAGTGAACAAGTTTCCTCTTATCAATAATAAATGTTAGCTTCTAGTAAACATCTGGTAATTGAGTATGTAAGGTGATACATCATAATCAAAAATTTTTTTCAGATTTTTCACTTCAAATCATGAAAGAAGAGGACTTGGTTATTATGCGTTTCATGCGTAGTTGAGAAAAAATATGCATATTGTTGCATATGTAGTTGAGATGGATCCAGTCCATCTCAACTTGTAAAATAAGAAAAGTTGAAAACGCTTGTGTTCAAATGTCCAGCTACCCCCATTTTCTGTGAATTTTATAGGGTCAGTTCATCTAAGGTTAGGGATAAACTATCCCTGCAGTTGCATCAAACCATTTGGTCCATTAAGACTTGACTTTAGCTGCCAAAGGACATTTTCCCCTGCATAATACTGTTTGGCATTTGCATTGATCAAATTAACTGGTCACTTGCCAAATGTCCACTTCACTTTGGCACGTAGATAAAGACTATGGGAGTGAGAGAATGATTTACTAAATGTCTGAAAGAATTTATATATTCACCCTAATTAAATTATACTCAAAAATAACAATCACCCTTTAGAGTTCCTCTCAAATTAATGAATACTTCCAATTATAAGGAAAAAATACTAAAAATGGAAATTGAATAATCTAGACACAAACAGATGATAAAAGCACTTATTTTAAAAACTTTATTTTATTTATGGTGCAAATCTTTGTGGTTTGTGATGCTAACTAGAAAAGACATGAATACATTCTAAACTTCCTATAGAATAGTTATGTACAATTTTGAAAGAAAATAGACATATATAAGATACATTACTGTGATTTTTCACTAGGTTCTTAGTCATTTAAAAAATGTTATTCATTGGTACTATTCTCAAGACACTGTCTATTTCTTATGGAAAGAAATTGTAATCTAGAAGGAAAGATAACATATTCTAATGACTAAAATACAAGGAAAGCAAATTGGCCCTGTAACCAAAAAACAAACAAACAAAAAGAACCTATTTGCCAGTCCTATCCATATAAAATTAAAATATAACTACCTAGCTTTTACTAAAAGTAAAAATGTTTAATTGTACTAGAAAATAAAAATTGCATTGAGATGCAGATGGAGAAGAGACTTAGATACAATCTGTTGTCTTTTAAGAGGGATACACAGTCCAAGGGAATGTGTCTGGTTATAGTAGGAAGAAGAAAACATCACGACTAATGTGTTTAGATACATACACGTGTATTGCGTGTGTAATTCTTCAAGTTACCATATACATGCATACACACACACATATATGTATGGACTAATTCTGATACATCATAAATTAAATTACGCATATACTGGACTTAATGTTTTCTTACACTGTTGGCGATGAATGAGGATAACATTTTTGAGATATTGGACTATAGCAATTAAGCATCATATGTTTCAACCAGAGAAAATTTTGCAAGAAGTTTTCTCTAGAATAGGCTATAATCTTATCAACAGATAATGGTGATATCTCACACCACATTACCTCTAGCTCACTGACTTTGTTTTTCATCCTCAAAAGAATCTCCTTTCTGTTTGAAAAGTTCTGATATCCCCACTAATTTTTCTAAATGATTCTAGATCCTACTTCTTCTAGAGCTCCAGCTTAAATGTCACTTTCTCATCTCCTGGTCAGGAGGAATAGGTTATGATATAATCTCAGAAGTCTCTATATAGGTTCCTTAATACACTAATGAAACAGCAAGTTTCATGAGGCTAAGGTTCTCATGTGTTCTTTCACTGTCTAGTTCTTTTGCTGTAATTTCTTTCACATAACACAGAAATAGTTATTATAGGCACTAAAAGATGCTTGTTTTCTTAATGAGTTAATGGCTTAGTCATAATAAATCTTGATTTCAAATCTCTCTGGTCAACAGGTCCTAAATGTTGAGTTCAAGTATTCCACTATTTCCGTGTCAGCAGTTCTCTGGCTGTATCAAGACCTCCAAACCATTTGTCAGTAATCTATACTTTTTCCTTTACTTCCCTGTTGCCTTCATGTGGATTCTTAACCAGCAAAAGTGCAAATCAGTTCAATAAAACGTCTCCCTTGTAAACAAGATTCTTTTCCAGAGTCTTTCTCACCATTTGTTGGGCCAAATGTCAAATCAACTGTAATGAACACTGCACATTACTGGTAAATTCACTTCCCCAATTTCTAAAAC
Organism: Lipotes vexillifer; assembly: GCF_000442215.2. NCBI lineage: Eukaryota > Metazoa > Chordata > Mammalia > Artiodactyla > Lipotidae > Lipotes > Lipotes vexillifer. Next base: position 2,935,441 of record NW_006787829.1, read on the forward strand.
ATTTTCTCGTGAAATCTCCACTTTCCTTCAGCCTAAATCTCACTTATCACCTAACTGGAAACATCACAGAAGAACAGAAACAGACAAGAAGTATCTCATCTTTCTGCACCCAAATCCAACCTCTACCTACATCTTCACCTTCTGTCTTCTCTCCTGTGACAAAGGAAGAAACATGTACTTTGCTATTTAAGACCAACCTCTCCACCTACTCCTTAGGGTCTTTCCAAGGACTTCACTTCTCACTACAACCCTCTTCTCACCTGCAACATCATTTTTTCATATCTCAGTAGATGAATCCCCTTGACATATATATCTTTAACACCTTTAAATATTCAAGGATACATAAATATACTTGATATATTTAATTATACTAAGATCTTTATATCTAAATATTTTAAAGTATCAAAATGCCCTTCCAAGCATCATCCTGGTTTTCCCATCCATATTACAACAAAATTCCTAGAAAATATACATTCACTGCTACCACTGTCTTACCTCTAATTCTATTCTCAATCAACATTAATCAGGGTTTACTGTCTCCATCAAAACAAGTCTCATTCAGATCACTAAAATGTTACAGATAGCCAAGACCCTGGGTAGTTATCTATCCGTGTTCTAATCCATGTAGCAGAACGTGATGATGGCCTTGGTTCTCCTTAAAGGGTCTTTTCCCTTTGACTTCTGGGGCAGCTTGTTTTCCTCTGTTCTCCATGTCTCTTCCTTATTTTCTCTTTATTCTTTCTCTACCTAAGATAAAAGTTGCAATGCTCACTAAATTTCCCACCGTACCTTGCAGTTAGTCTGGGCACCTGACTGTCCTGGTCTAATGTTCTGCCAGCATGGTTCAGGGGAAGGTGTCTGCTGCAGGGAGCACTGAAGAATATATTGAGATGGCTCCTTCTCAGAGGGTCCCTGAGTGAATATGGGAAAAAGACCTGACCTCCACACTGAGCGTGGAGTGAACAAGAAATAATCTTTTGTTTTGGTTACTCTCTGAGATTCTAAGTTGGTTGTGGTTATTATTATTATTATTATTATTATTATTATTTACCAGCACAGAGGTTAGCATTACCATATAAATGGATAAGTTTTGTGGTATTGCACTTTACTGTTATTATAAACTTCGTTCATTCCTTTCATCTCTTCCCTTCCTCTCCCTCCCTCAATGTCCATGTTGAATTTTACATTATTTTAAAGACTTTAACTGCACCTGTATTTCCATCCAAAGCAATTATAAGTTCCAAAGGCCAAAAAAAAGTTCCAAAAGCTAATTATAAGAGCCTAAAGAAAATCATGTCACATTAATTTGTTAATTTATATAAAATCAAATCATAATTCTCCTTTTTGAAAAGTAATCAAGGGAGCTTCCCTGGTGGCAGAGTGGTTAAGAATGCACCTGCCAATGCAGGGGACACGGGTTCGAGCCCTGGTCTGGGAAGATCCCACATGCCGCGGAGCAACCAAGCCCGTGCGCCACAACTACTGAGCCTGCGCTCTAGAGCCTGCAAGCCACAACCACTAAGCCCATGTGCCACAACTACTGAAGCCCGTGTGCCTGGAGCCCGTGCTCCGCAACAAGAGAAGCCACAACAATGAGAAGCCCACGCACTGCAACGAAGAGTAACCCCCGCTCGCGGGAACCAGAGAAAGTCCTTGCGCAGCAACAAAGACCCAAAGCAGCCAAAAATTAATTAATTAATTAATTAAAACAAAAGTAATCAAGTACATTAAAGGGTTGCTATAAATAGCATCTTATGTACTGTCACATTGGGTGTAAATCTGACTGTTAACGTGATGATAAAGTACATTTTCTAAGCTATTCAACAAATCTTCAAATAAAAATGAACTTTTCCAACTGTATATGGAAGCAAACTAAGTATAAATTGATAAATCCAAACTAAAATAGTAGCGAATTGAATTCATCAGTAAATTAAAATGAATAATAAAACATGATAAAGAAGTGCTTACTCTAGAATGGCAGAAATGTTATTACTATAAGGTTATTTATATAATTTATTCTGCCAAATATAAAATGTGAGGAAAAAAAATCCTAAATTGTATTAATATAAGCCCAACAGCATTTGATTAAATTTTTAAAATGTATTCCCCAAAATAAAAATTTAGTAAATTAGAAAGTACAGGATATTCAGACTCAAAGTCTCCATAATCAATCATCAGATCACCATCACCATCATCATCATCATTATCATGTTTGTTAAAACATTACACTTTGCCTATAAGATCAGGGAAAAACCTAGGATGCCCGTTTTCAACCCTAGTTTTTAGTGAAGCCATTTAAAATTTGGCCAAGTAAATATTTTAACATACTTAAAAGTTACAAATATTAAAAATATGGGGACAAAAATCACTATTCTTTGCATAAGATTATAAACAAGTGAACCACAAGATTATAAACTGAATAACATGAAAACACACTAGGGCCAATCTGATTATATGTTAGAAAATAAATATATACAAACCATAGCATCTCTTATAGTCCAGAATTGACCTGAGAGGACCTATAATTTCCAAAATATAGCCAAAAAAGATATAAAATATCTAAGAATAGACTGAATAGGAAATTCATAGGAAGTTTATGAAGAAAATAAAGAAACTTCTTTAAAGGGGAAAAAAGACCTGAATAGTGTAAACAGTTATCAATGATGTACACAGCCAATGTCTAAATTAATTCACAAATTTAATGTCACCCACATCAAGGGGATCATAATGGGATTTTCTTTAGAAACACAGAACAATAATATGAAAAGTTAGCTGCCAATATGAGGGTGATAAAAGAACCAGGAAGACCTGTAAAAGAAATACAATGCAATCTTCTATGAGTTAAAATACAGTAAAGTCACAATATTAAAACCAGGTGGTATTATGACACAAATAGACAAACAGATGAGTTTAAAGACAGGGGAAACCCAGAATTATGTCTAGATAGTCAGGATTTATGTTAGTTGTCCATTGCTAATGAAAGTAAATTGATAATACTTTTTTAAAGACAACTTGGCAATGCTAATAATGAAAATGGGCCCAACTTTTGACTCAGTGATTGCAAAAGTAATAATCAGGTATGTGCTAAAGATAACCTAAATATCACTTATTGGGCTTTAGTTAAATGCATTACTCTGGATGCATTATAATGCATCCATTAAAATCATTTTCAGAAAAAAATGTAATGATTTTATAAAACATTCCTTTTAACGTTTGTGATATTTTCTGTATTTTCCAAAATTTCTACATGAATTCACATTATTTTTGTTATCAAAATAAGACAATTTAAGAGTTGTTTTAAAATAATTACTGCTCTAAGCATAATTAACTAATTTTTTATTAACACTGACACTTAAGATTTGTGAAAATGTGTTAGATTTTTAGTGCAACTTTTAGTTTCATTAATCAAATAGTTGGCTGTTTTTGTATGGATTATGTACAAGTAGGAATCTAAGTATCAATTACTTGAAACCTAAACCAAACCTAAGAGAAAATATTTTATACTTTATAAAATTTGGTATAATTTTAGCAATAAAGAGGAAATGTCATTTAACTGAGAATAGGGAATTTTTTGTGGGCAGTTTCTTCTCGGAGCAAACTTCTCCGAAAGGTATGTGGATTTCTATTGAATCCTATGGGCATAAAACTACAATTATTGTTAAATATCCTAGGGAATAAAAGCAAAAAATATTGATTATGAGAAAAGTCTGAAGAACTGAGGTCCCATTGGGTTGGTCTACACAGGTTCATGGAGGGAAATTTTTTTTTTAATGAGCCACTGTAGGAGATGGGATGTGCTTTTCCTCTGCACATAACAGGGATGGGGTTTGTGAATTACTGAATGAAAGAAATCACTTGTAGAATGGCCCAAGAGAGTGTAAAATTTCTAGGCAATTGCTTATGATATCTTATTATTAGGTAACAATGATGGTACACAGAAAGCCCGTCAACCTCAGAAAAATTCTCAAACCATGTACATCAACTTGGAAACAGACTTGGAGTTCATAGCCTTAATTTATCATGTTAGTATCCTCTCACTGAGACAAAAATATCCAAAATATTCAAATGATACATTTCAAAAGACTCAATCAGTTTGACAATATCTATGATAACAACTGTTAGAGGTTAAATTAGAAAAATTAATTCACAGAGAATTCTCAAACATTATCGTAGACTGCACAGTAGATATCAGCTTCCCTATTCCAGTATTTGGTGAGAGTCCCGCTATACAAACAACTGCTATATAATCTCCTTACTGTTTTCTTAAGACAAAAATAATAAGTGAAATATTTAATAAGCAAACTTCTGCTTTCCCTTAACCTATGGGATGCTCATGAGAAAACAGTGATTAGAAATTTTAGCCATAAGGAGACAGGGGCAGGCAAAATTCCCAGAATAATTAATCATGAAAAATTAATCTCACAGTATAAAAGTATAGATAGAGTTGGCATTGGTGCCTTGGGTAGATGCCTATTTGACTTTGGGCATTGCTTCTTGTAATCTTTCCATGTGACATGTTTTAAATTCTCAACTAATTTGTATGTCCCTTGAGGGATTGCGATGTCTTAGGAATCTTTAAATTTCTCACAGCTTTTAGCACAGTGTTTTTCAACATAGTGTAAGGCTGAAGGAGATAATTTTGACAGATTATGTATTTGCCTATTAAAAAAACCTATCTATATGTTTTAAATTATTTCTGGTAAATTTTACTTTTAATAATGATCTCTGGAAAAATATCTGACAGTCTGTTTATTTCAGGTCAACAACTGCAACATTTTTCTTAAAAAAAAAGAGGTATTTAGTAGTTTAATTTTATTCTAAATTTTATTAATGAAATGGTTAAATATAAATCAAATTGCCAATAAAAATGCTGATAAAATTTGTAAAATCAGCAATGATTCATAGTTAATTCCTTTTTATCAGCCTGAGTATTTTTTATATAATTTATATAGAGTGGCTCAGGCCTTGCAAAGATTGGTGCTGCAGAACTTAAAGATGCAATGAATTCAATGTTTGTGGAATTTGCAAAAGAGCAAAAAGCAAATCTATGACTATTTTGTGTTAGAAAAAAAATTAGTCAGCACTTAAAAACCTAGTTCCTAAACAATAAGCATATTTGCCATGATTTTGAAAGTTCCTTTTTCTGAAAAAAAAAAAGTTCTTTGTGAAAAAATACCCTACTTATGCAAAAATAAAAGGAAAATATACACAAATATACATTTGCTGAGGGACAGGGAGACAAATGGATGAATATGAGAAAGAGGAACTGTAAGGAAGTAAGACGGAATGTAAACCTGAGAAGCAACAATAAGTGATAACCAGTTAGCTAAAGCAATGGTCAGCTGAAGAAGTGATTCTAATTACATACAATTTGAAAATACTTTTGCAAGCACACATTAAGGTCCACATACCAGTAACAAAAAGAAGTATGGAAAAACTGGAGCTAATGAATTTGATTCAAATTGAAATTTAATCAAATTTAATCAAATTCAAAATGAATTTGATTAAAAGCTCACTGAGAAAAATTTGATAAAAAAAATTTTATTATGATTTATTATGATAACTACAGACAGTGTTCTCTCAGAAAGTAATGTTTTTATATCCCATATACTTATTTCACATTTTTTTCTTGAATACTGCTACCTTGACTGTAACAAAATATTTGTCATCAGATTTATATACATACTTTACTGCACACTACAATCACATTTAGTTTATTTACCCCTTGAGTCAAATTATTAAACTCATGTACATAACAAAACATTCTTCATATTGCACCTTTAACCTAGGATGCAAGGACTACCCTAGGTACCTACTACAGAAATTATTACAAATTCCACACATGTTGTATGTAACTTATTGAAGTGTTTCATGTTAGGCAATTTTATTAAAAAAATACGGTATATTGCATTCAGAAAATACTAACATCAATATATTATTAATTACTATGTGCTAGAGACTATTCTATACTAACTACAAATGTGAAATAATCTAATTCTCAAAACACTCATGGCATTATTATATCAAAATTTTACAGATGAAGAAACTGAAATATCATTAATGAATACAGATGCAAAAATCCTCAACAAAATACTAGCAAACAGAATCCAACAACAAATTAAAAGGATCATACAGCATGATCAAGTGGGATTTATCCCAGGGATGCAAAGATTCTTCAATATACGCAAATCAATCAATGTGATACACTATATTAACAAACTGAAGGAGAAAAACCATATGATCATCTCAATAGATGCAAAAAAAGCTTTTGACAAAATTCAACACCCATTTATGATAAAAACTCTCCATAAAGTGGGCACAGAGAGAACCTACTTCAACATAATAAAGGTCATATACGACAAACCCACAACAATCATCATTTTCAATGACGAAAAAATGAAAGCATTTGCTCTAAGATCAGGAACAAGACAAGGATGTCCACTCTCACTACTATTATTCAACATAGTTTTCGAAGTCCTAGCCATGGCAATCAGAGAAGAAAAAGAAATAAAAGGAACACAAATTGGAAAAGAAGAAGTAAAACTGTTTGCAGATGACATGATACTATACATAGAGAATCCTAAAGATGCCACCAGAAAACTACTAGAGCTAATCAATGAATTTGGTAAAGTAGCAGGATACAAAATTAATGCACAGAAATCTCTTGCATTCCTATACATTAATGATGAAAAATCTGAATGAGAAATTAAGGAAACACTCCCATTTACCACTGCAACAAAAAGAATAAAACACCTAGGAATAAACCTACCTAGGTAGATAAAACACCTGTATGCAGAAAACTCTAAGACACGGATGAAAGAAATTAAAGATGATAGCAACAGATGGAGAGATATATCATGTTCTGGATTGGAAGAATCAATACTGTGAAAATGACTATGCTACATAAAGCAATCTACAAATTCAATGCAATCACTATCAAATTATCAATGGCATTTTTTATAGAACTAGAACAAAAATCTGAAAATCTGTATGGAGACACAAAAGACCCTGAATGGTCAAAGCAGTCTTGAAGGGAAAAAACAGAGCTGGAGGAAACAGATTCCCTGACTTCAGACTATACTACAAAGCTACAGTAATCAAGACAATATGGTATTGGCACAAAAACAGAAATATGGATCAATGCAACAGGATAGAAAGCCCAGAGATAAACCCACACACCTATGATCAACTACTCTATAACAAAGGAGTCAAGGATATACAATGGAGAAAAGACAGTCTCTTCAATAAGTGGTGCTGGGAAAATTGGACAGCTACATGTGAAAGAATGAAAATAGAACACTCCCTAACACCATACACAAAAATAAACTCAAAATGAATTAGAGACCTAAATGTAAGACTGGACACTATAAAACTCTTAGAGGAGGGGCTTCCCTGGTGGCGCAGTGGTTGACAGTCCACCTGCCGATGCAGGGGACATGTGTTCGTGCCCTGGTCTGGGAAGATCCCACATGCCATGAAGCAGCTAGGCCCATGAGCCATGGCCACTGAGCCTGTGTGTCCGGAGCCTGTGCTCCGTGACGGGAGAGGCCAAAACAGTGAGAGGCCCACATTCTGCACAAAAAAAGAAAGAAAAAAAAAATCTTAGAGGAGAACATAGGAAGAACACTCTTTGACATAAATCACAGCAAGATATTTTTTGATCCACCGTCAAAGTAATGGAAATAAAAAGAAAAATAAACAAATGGGACCTAACGAAACTTCAAAGCTTTTGCACAGCAAAGGAAACCATAAACAAGGCAAAAAGACAACCCTCCGAATGGGAGAAAATATTTGCAAACAAATTAACGGACAAAAGATTAATCTCCAAAATATATAAACAGCTCATGCAGCTCAACATTAAAAAAACAAACAACCCAATCCAAGAATGGGCAGAAGACCTAAACAGACATTTCTCCAAAGAAGACATACAGATGGCCAAGAAGCACATGAAAAGCTGCTGAATATCACTAATTATTAGAGAAATGCAAATCAAAACTACAATGAGGTATCACCTCACACCAGTCAGAATGGGCATCATCAAAAACTCTACAAACAGGACTTCCCTGGTGGCACAGTGGTTGAAAGTCCGCCTGCCAATGCAGGGGACATGGGTTCGTGCCCCAGTCCGGGAAGATCCCACATGCCGCAGAGCGGCTGGGCCCGTGAGCAGTGGCCGCTCAGCCTGCATGTCCGGAGCCTGTGCTCCACAATGGGAGAGGCCACAACAGTGAGAGGCCCGCATACTGCAAAAAAAAAAAAAAAAATCTACAAACAACAAATGCTGGAGAGGGTGTGGAGAAAAGGGAATCCTCTTGCACTGTTAGTGGGAATGTAAACTGATACAGCCACTATGAAGAACAGTATGGAGGTTCTTAAAAAGCTAAAAATAGAATTACCATATGACCCAGCAATCTCACTACTGGGCATATACCCAGAGAAAACCATAATTCAAAAAGAAACATGTACCCCAATTTTCATTGCAGCACTATTTACAATAGCCAGGTCATGGAAGCAACCTAAATGCCCATCAACAGATGAATGGATAAAGAAGTTATGGTACATATAGACAATGGAATATTACTCAGCCATAAGAAGGAACGAAATTCGGTCATTTGTAGAGATGTGGATGCATCTAGAGACTGTCATACAGAGTGAAGTAAGTCAGAAAGATAAAAACAAATATCTTATATTAAAGCATATATGTGGAACCTAGAAAATGGTACAGATGAGCTGGTTTGCAGAGCAGAAATTGAGACACAGAAGTAGAGAGAAAAACGTATGGAAGATGGCAGAAGAGTAAGACATGGAGATCACCTTCCTCCCCACAAATATATTAGAAATACATCTACATGTGGAACAGCTCCTACAGAACACCTACTGAACGCTGGCAGAAGACCTGGGACCTCCCAAAACGTAAGAAAGTCCCCCACGTACCTGGGTAGGGCAAAAGGAAAAAGAAAAAACAGAGACCAAAGAAAAAGACTGGACCTGCACCTCTGGGAGGGAGAAATGAAGGAGGAAAGGTTTCCACACACTAGAAGCCCCTTTGCAGGCAGAGGCTGTGGGTGGCGGAGCGGGGGGAACTTCGGAGCCGCGGAAGAGAGCGCAGCCACAGGGATGCAGAGGACAAAGCAGAGAGATTTCCGCACAGAGGATCGGTGCTGACCGGCACTCACCAGCCCGAGATGCTTGTGTGCTCACCCGCCGGGGCGGGCGGGGCTGCGAGCTGAGGCTCGGGCTTTGGTCGGATCCCAGGGAGAGGACTGGGGTTGGCGGCGTGAACACAGCCTGAAAAGGCTAGTGCGCCATGGCTAGCCGGGAGGGGGTTCGGGAAAAAGTCTGGAGCTGCGGAAGAAGCAAGAGATTTTTTCTTCCCTCTTTGTTTCCTGGTGCGCGAGGAGAGGGGATTAAAAGCGTAGCTTAAAGGAGCTCCAGAGACAGGCGCGAGCCGCGGCTAAAAGCGCGGACCCCAGAGACAGGCATGGGACGCTAAGGCTGCTGCTGCCGCCACCAAGAAGCCCGTGTGCAAGCACAGGTCACTCTCCACACCTCCCCTTCCGGGAGGCTGTGCAGCCCACCACTGCCGGGGTCCTGTGATCCAGGGACAACTTACCTGGGAGAACGCAAGGCGCGCCTCAGGCTGGTGCAACGTCATGCTATGCTCTGCTGCCGCAGGCTCGCCCCGCATCCGTACCCCTCCCTCCCCCCGGCCTGAGTGAGCTAGAGTCTCCGAAACAGCTGCCCCTTTAACCCCGTCCTCTCTGAGCCGGAACAGACACCCTCAGGCGACCTACACACAGAGACGGGGCCAAATCCAAAGCTGAACCCCGGGAGCTGTGTGAACGAAGAAGAGAAAGGGAAATCTCTCTCAGCAGCCTCAGGAGCAGTGGATTAAATCTCCACAGTCAACTTGATGTACCCTGCATCTGTGGAATACCTGAACAGACAATGAATCATCCCAAATTGAGGAGGTGGACTTTGGGAGCAACGATATATATATTTTTTTCCCTTTTTCTTTTTGTGAGTGTGTATGTGTATGCTTCTGTGGGTCATTTTGTCTGTATAGCTTTGCTTTTACCATTTGTCCTAGGGTTCTGTCTGTCCACTTTTGGATTTTTTCTTTAGTATAGTTTTTAGTGCTTGTTATCATTGGTGGATTTGTATTTTTGGTTTGGTTGCTTTTTTCTTTCTTTCATTCTTTTTGTTTTTTATTTAGTTTTTAATTATTTTTAATAATTATTTTTTATTTTAAAAACTTTATTTTATCCTATTAATTTATTTCTTTTCTTCTCCCTTTTATTCTGAGCTGTGTGGATTACAGGCTCTTGGTGTTCCAGCAAGGAGTCAGGGCTGTGCCTCTCAGGTGGGAGAGCCAAGTTCAGGACATTGGTCCACCAGAGACCTCCCAGCTGCACATAATATCAAACGGTGAAAACCTCCCAGAGATCTCCATTTCAACGCCAAGACCCAGCTCCACTCAATAACCATCAAGCTACAGTGCTGGACACCCTATGCCAAACAACCAGCAAGACAGGAACACAACCCCATCCATTAGCAGAGAGGCTGCCTAAAATAATAATAAGGCCACAGACACCCCAAAACATACCACCAGATGTGGATGTGCCCACCAGAAAGACAAGATCCAGCCTCATCCACCAGAACACAGGCACTAGCCCCCTCCACCAGGAACCCTACACAACCCACTGAACCAAACATAGCCAGTGGGAGCAAACACACAAAAAACAATGCAAACTACGAACCTGCAGCCTGTGAAAAGGAGATCCCAAACACAGTAAGTTAAGCATAATCAGAGACAGAGAAACACACAGAAGATGAAGGAACAATGTAAAAACCAACAGACCTAAAAAATGAAGAGGAAATATGCAGTCTACCTGAAGAAGAATTCAGAATGACAGTAACAATGATCCAAAATCTTGGAAATAGAATGGAGAAAATACAAGAAACGTTTAACAAGGAACTAGAAGAACTAAAGAGCAAACAAAGAATGAGGAACAACACAATAAATGAAATGAAAAATTCCCTAGAAGGACTCAATGGCAGAATAACTGAGGAAGAAGAACGGATAGGTGACCTGGGAGATAACATAGTGGAAATAACAACAGAAGAGCAGAAAGAAAAAACAATGAAAAGAACTGAGGACAGGCTCAGAGACCTCTGGGACAACATTAAACACACCAACATTCAAATTATAGGGGTCTCAGAAGAAGAAGACAAAGAGAAAGGGACTGAGAAAATATTTGAAGAGATTATAGTTGGAAACTTCCCTAATATGGGAAAGGAAATAGTTAATCAAGTCCAGGAAGAACAGAGAGTCCCATACAGGATAAACCCAAAGAGAAACATACAAAAACACAAAAAATCAAACTATCAAAAATTGAATACTAGGCTTCCCTGGTGGCGCAGTGGTTGAGTGTCTGCCTGCTGATGCAGGGGACATGGGTTTGTACCCCGGTCCAGGAAGATCCCACATGCTGCAGAGTGGCTGGGCCCGTGAGCCATGGCCACTGAGCCTGCACATCCGGAGCCTGTGCTCCATAACAGGAGAGGCCACAACAGTGACAGGCCTGCGTAGAGCAAAAAAAAAAAATTGAATACAAAGAAAAAATATTAAAAGCAGCAAGGGAAAAACAACAAATAACATAAAAGGGAATCCCCAGAGGGTTAACAGCTGACCTTTCATCAGAAACTCTGCAAGCCAGAAGGGAGAGGCAGGATATATTTCAAGTGATGAAAGGGAAAAACCTACAACCAAGATTACTCTACCCAGCAAGGATCTCATTCAAATTTGATGGAGAAATTAAACCCTTTACAGACAAGCAAAATCTAAGAGAATTCATAACCACCACACCAGCTTTGCAACAAATGCTAAAGGAACTTCTCTAAGCAAGAAACACAAGATAAGGAAAAGACCTACAATAACAAGCCCAAAACAATTAAGAAAATGGTAATAGGAACATACATGTTGATAATTACCTTAAATGTAAGTGAATTAAATGCTCCAACCAAAAGACATACACTGGCTGAAAGGATGTAAAAACAAGACATATATATGCTGTCTACAAGAGACCCACTTCAGGCCTAGGGACACACATAGACTGAGAGTGAGAGGATGGAAAAAGATATTCCATGCAAATGGAAATCAGAAGAAATCTGGAGTAGCAATTCTCATATCAGGCAAAATAGACTTTAAAACAAAGATTATTACAAGAGACAAAGAAGGGCGCAACATAATGATCAAGGGATCAATCCAAGAAGAAGGTATGACAATTGAAAATATTTAGGCACCCAACATAGGAGCACCTCAATACATAAGGCAAATACTAACAGCTATAAAAGGGAAAAATAACAGTAACACAATCATAGTATGGGACTTTAACACCCCACTTTCACCAATGGACAGATCATCCAAAATGAAAATAAATAAGAAACACAAGCTTTAAATGATACATTAAACAAGATGGACTTAATCGATATTTATAGGACATTCCATCCAAAAACAACAGAATACACATTCTTCTCAAGTGCTCATGGAACATTCTCCAGGATAGATCATATCTTGGGTCACAAATCAAGCCTTGGTAAATTTAAGAAAACTGAAATCATATCAAGTATCTTTTCTGACCACAATGCTATGAGTATATATCAATTACAGGAAAGTATCTGTAAAAAATACAAACACATGGAGGCTAAACAATACACTACTTAATAACCAAGAGATCACTGAACAAATCAAAGAGGAAATCAAAAAATACCTAGAAACAAATGACAATGAAAACATGACAACCCAAAACCTATGGGATGCAGCAAAAGCAGTTCTAAGAGGGAAGTTTATAGCAATACAACCGAACCTTAAGAAACAAGAAACAACTCAAATAAACTACAAAACCTTACATCTAAAGCAATTAGAGAAAGAAGAACAAAGAAACCCCAAAGTTAGCAGAAGGAAAGAAATCATAAAAATCGGATCAGAAATAAATGAAAAAGAAATGAAGGAAACAATAGCAAAGATCAATAAAACTAAAAGCTGGTTCTTTGTGGAGATAAACAAAATAGATAAACCATTAGCCAGACTCATCAAGAAAAAAAGGGAGAAGACTCAAATCAATGGAATTACAAATGAAAAAGGAGAAGTAACAACTGACACTGCAGAGTTACAAAGGATCATGAGAGATAATTACAAGCAACTATATTCCAATAAAATGGACAACCTGGAAGAAATGGACAAATTTTTAGAAATGCACAACCTTCCGAGACTGAACCAGGAAGAAATAGAAAATATGAACAGACCAATCACAAGCACTGAAATTGAAACTGTGATTAAAAATCTTCCAACAAAAAAAGCCCAGGACCAGATGGCTTCACAGGCGAATTCTATCAAACATTTAGAGAAGAGCTAACACCTATCCTTCTCAAACTCTTCCAAAATATAGCAGAGGGAGGAACACTCCCAAACTCATTCTACGAGGCCACCATCACCCTGATACCAAAACCAGACAAGGATGTCACAAAGAAAGAAAATTACAGGCCAATATCATGGATGAACATAGATGCAAAAATCCTCAACTAAGTATTAGCAAACAGAATCCAACAGCACATTAAAAGGATCATACACCATGATCAAGTGGAGTTTATTCCAGGAATGCAAGGATTCTTCAATATATGCAAGTCAATCAATGTGATACACCATATTAACAAACTGAAGGAGAAAAACCACATGATTATTTCAATAGATACAGAGAAAGCTTTCAACAAAATTCAACAGCTATTTATGATAAAAACCCTCCAGAAAGAAGGCACAGAGGGAAATTACCTCAACATGATAAAGGCCATATATAACAAACCCACAGACAACATCGTCCTCAATGGTGAAAAACTGAAACCATTTCCACTAAGATCAGGAACAAGACAAGGTTGCCCACTCTCACCATTATTTCTCAACAGTTTTGGAAGTCTTAGCCACAGCAATTGGAGACGAAAACAAATAAAAGGAATCTAAATCGGGAAAGAAGAAGTAAAGCTGTCACTGTTTACAGATGACATGATACTATACATAGAGAATCCTAAAGATGCTACCAGAAAACTACGAGAGGTAATCAATGAATTTGGTAAAGTAGCAGGATACAAAATTAATGCACAGAAAGCTCTTGCATTCCTATACACTAATGATGAAAATCTGAAAGTGAACTTAAGAAAACACTCCCATTTACCACTGCAACAAAAGGAATAAAATACCTACGAATTAACCTACCTAAGGAGACAAAAGACCTGTATGCAGAAAATTATAAGACACTGATGAAAGAAATTAAAGATGATACAAACAGATGGAGAGATATACCATGTTCTTGCATTGGAAGAATCAACATTGTGAAAATGACTCTACTACCCAAAGCAATCTACAGATTCAATGCAATCCCTATCAAATTACCAATGACATTTTTCACAGAACTAGAACAAAAAATTTCACAATTTATATGGAAACACAGAAGACCCCAAATAGCAAAAGCAACCTTGAGAAAGAAAAAAGGAGCTGGGGGAATCAGGCTCCCAGACTTCAGACTATACTACAAAGCTAGCATAATCAAGACAGTACGGTACTGGCACAAAAGCAGAAATATAGATCAATGGAACAGGACAGAAAGCCCAGAGATAAACCCACGCACATATGGTCACCTTATCTTTGATAAAGAAGGCAAGAATATACAGTGGAGAAAAGACAGCCTCTTCAATAAGTGGTGCTGGGAAAACTGGACAGCTACATGTAAAAGAATGAAATTAGAACACTCCCTAACACCTTACACAAGAATAAACTCAAAATTAAAGACCTAAATGTAAGGCCAGACACTATCAAACTCTTAGAGGAAAACATAGGCAGAACCCTCTATGACATAAATCACAGCAAGACCCTTTTTGACCCACCTCCTAGAGAAATGGAATTAAAAAAAAAAATAAACAAATGGGACCTAATGAAACCTAAAAGCTTTTGCACAGCCAAGGAAACCAAGACGAAAAGACAACCCTCAGAATGGGAGGAAACTTTTGGCAATGAAGCAACTGATGAAGGATTAATTTCCAAAATTTACAAGCAGCTCATGCAGCTCACTTTCAAAGAAAAACAAACAACCCAATCCAGAAATGGGCAGAAGAGCTAAATAGACATTTCTCCAAAGAAGATATACAGACTGCCAACAAAGACATGAAAGAATGCTTAACATCATCAATCATTAGAGAAATTTAAATCAAAACTACAGTGAGATATCATCCCACACCAGTCAGAATGGTCATCATCAAAAATTCTGCAAACAGTAAATGCTGGAGAGGGTGTGGAGAAAAGGGAACCCTCTTGCACTGTTGGTGGGAATGTAAATTGATACAGCCACTATGGAGAACATTATGGACATTCCTTAAAAAACTAAAAATAGAACTACTATACGACCCAGCAATCTCACTACTGGGCATATACTCTGAGAAAACCATAATTCAAAAAGAGTCATATACCACAATGTTCATTGCAGCTCTATTTACAATAGCCAGGAGATGGAAGCAACCTAAGTGTCCATCAACAGATGAATGGATAAAGATGTGGCACATATATACAATGGAATATTACTCTGCCATAAAAAGAAACGAAACTGAGTTATTTGTAGTGAGGTGGAAGGACCTAGAGTCTGTCATACAGAGTAAAGTAAGTCAGAAAGAGAAAAAAAAAATACCATATGCTAACACATATATATGGAATTTATAAGGAAAAAAAAGGTCATGAAGAACCTAGGGGCAAGACAGGAATAAAGACGCAGACCTACTAGAGAATGGACTTGAGGACATGGGGAGAAAGAAGGGAAAGCTAGGACAAAGTGAGAGAGTGGCATGGACATATATACAGTACCAAATGTAAAACTGATAGGTAGTTGGAAGCAGCTGCATAGCACAGGGAGATCAGTTCAGTGCTTTGTAACCACCTAGAGGGGTGGGATAGGGAGGGTGGGAGGGAGGGAGGGAGATGCAAAATGAAGAGATATGGGGATATATGTATAACTGATTCACTTTGTTATAAAGCAGAAAGTAACACACCATTGTAGAGCAATTATACTCCAATTAAGATGTAAAAAATAAATAATTAAATGAAAAATAAAATAAAATACATAATAGTGAAATTTAAAAAAAAAGAGAGAGAAAATGCTCATATTCCTTAGATATAGTTAAGAATAAGTTTGAAAGGTCCTTGGCCAGATAAGTACAAAAACAAAGAGTAAATATTTAAAAAATTTAATAGCAGTTTGTCAGTGATTTTAAGTCTGTTGAATTCAATTTTTTTTTTTTTTTTGCGGTACGTGGGCCTCTCACTGTTGTGGCCTCTCCCGTTGCGGAGCACAGGCTTTGGACGCGCAGGCCCAGCGGCCATAGCTCATGGGCCCAGCCACTCCGCAGCATGTGGGATCTTCCCGGACTGCGGCACAAACCCGTGTCCCCTGCATCGGCAGGCGGACTCTCAACCACTGCGCCACCAGGGAAGCCCTGAATTCAATTTAAAAATAAAATGGGGACTTGTATTTTTAACATCTTTCTTCCCCATTCTTTTTAGAACTACTTTGCTAAAGCCACCAATAATTTCTTAACTGTGGAATCCAATACACACTGCATAATGCTTTTCTTCAAAGCTATGTTGAATTTGACATCCCTCTACTTTGAGGCAACGATTCACTCCTGGCTCTCCTCCCATTCAAACTCCTGACTCTTTTTCCTCTACCCTCCTCTTAAAAGATAATGTTCTTCAGGACTCCCTGACTTTGAGCCTCTCCTCTTCTTACTCTCATGTAACTCTTCAATAACTGCCAGTATGACAACCCTCAAATCTTTATTTCTAGCACAGACGGCCTTCTGAACTCCATTTCGTGGGGTGTTTCTCTACCTAAATATCCCCAAGGCACTGAAAACTCACATGTTTACCTGAAAACCTAGTGAACTTGCACTAGCTAACTTGGTGAATGGGAAATGAAAAACCCTGAAAATTATTTTAGGCTCTTCCTTTTCCCTCTTCCTCCACATCTACACATTGAAGGGCTAATAATTCAACCTTCTACCAGGAAAATTTAAATTTTGATATTCAAAAGGAAAGAATAATAAAAATGTTCATGCATCTTAACAACTTTTTAGGGTAATGCATAAGCTTCTCAAGTAAAATCACAAACGTAATAACACTCCTTTCTTAAGGGCAAATCTCACATCTATTGACAAAAAATACTCAAAAAAACAAAAAAAAAGAATGTATGGACACCAAGGGGGGAAAGCGGCGGGGATGGTGGTGGTGGTGGTGTGATGAATTGTGAGATTAGGATTGACACTGCGTACACTGATGTGTATAAAATGTATGACTAATAAGAAAATAAATAGATAAATAAACATTAAAAAATACAATAAACTGTAAAAAGATAAGTATGAAGATGTAAAATAGGACATCAAAATCACAAAATGTGGGTAAGGGGAGTATAAAAATGTAGATCTTTTAGAATGTGTTTGAACTTGAAAGACTATCAGGTTTTAAATTTTATTTATTTATTTATTTATGGCTGTGGTGGGTCTTCGTTTCTGTGCGAGGGCTTTCTCTAGTTGTGGCAAGCGGGGCCACTCTTCACTGCAGTGTGCAGGTCTCTCACTATTGCGGGCTCTCTTGTTGTGGAGCACAGGCTCCAGACACGCAGACTCAGTAATTGTGGCTCACGGGCCCAGTTGCTCCACGGCATGTGGGATCTTCCCAGACCAGGGCTCAAACCCATGTCTCCTGCATCGGCAGGCAGACTCTCAACCACTGCTCCACCAGGAAGCCCACAACTATCAGTTTTAAGCAAGTAGATTTAGTTATGGGTCAACATACTTAACCCCATGGTAACCACAAATCAAAAACATACAACAGATTCACACAAACCAGAAAGAAAGGAACTCAAGCATACTACAAAAGAAAATCATCAAACCACAAAAGGAAAAACAAACAAAAAGAAATGAACAAAGAACTACAAAAACAACTGGGAAAACAAGGATTAAAATTCCCTGCAAACAAAAGTCCAGAACTAGACGGCTTCACTGGGGAATACTACCAAACATATAAAGAACTTATACTTATCCTTCTCAAACTATTCCAAAAAACTGAAAAGGAGGGAACACTCCCAAATTCATTCTACGAGGCCACCATCACCCTAATATCAAAACCAGACAAAGAGTCTACAAAAAAAGAAAATTACAGGTCAGTGTGAATATGAATGAATATGGATGCAAAAATACTCGACAAAATATTAGCAAACTGAATTCAACAATACATAAAAGGGATCCATGGTCAAGTTCTATTCATTCCAGGGTTGCAAGGATGGCTCAACATATGCAGATCAATCAATGTGATGCAGCACATCAACAAAAGAAAAGACAAAACCATGATCATCTCAATAGATGCAAAAAAAGCATTTGACAAATTCAACATCCATTCATAATAAAAACTCTCATCAAAGTGGGTATAGAGAGAATATATCTCAACATAATAAAGGCCATTTACAAAAAAAAAAAAAAAAAAAAAAAAAAAAAAACCAGAAAAACAAGTTAAACATTCCCAAGGGCACACAGCAAGTATACGGGAAAGATGGGATTAGAAAACAGCAGAAAAAATAAAACAGTAAATAATACAATTTAAATGATAAAGTCTAAATGTGCATATTTTTAAAGAATAACATATAAGAATCTCAGCACATCATTTCCCCAAGTTTGGTGTCAAACAGAAGCATCAGTTGTTTTTCTTACAAGGTATGGGAAAACATTTTTAAAAGAAAAATTATGTTAGATAAAAAAAAATCATGAATATTTATGCCACTTCTAATGTATAGTAGAAGTTCTTGTTCTTTATGTTTTGATTTATTTAATCTAAAAATAAACTCCTAGCTATATTCTTCTCGTAAGAAATGTGATATCCAAAAAACTTGATAAAGAAATAAGTGCCCTTTAAAGATTTACTACTAATACTGTATCTGTTTGCTGTTGAAATACAGTCTATGATTACCATAGCAATAAATATGCTAAATATTTCTCATTTGCTAATATATTTTATGAAAGCCTCTCATCCTGACAGCTTAAAAGGAACCTAAATTTCTCATTCTCAAATTCAATAAGGGAAATAGCCAGGGCTGATAGATTTACATGATAAAAGATTTGCTAAAAAGTAATGAAATCATATTTCAAGGCTATATAATTTACTCTTTCCAGAATGAATATGTATATGTAAGTTACAGAATATCTTTACTTTTGTTGAATTAAATAATTTTTATACCCTCATTGATATGAGGGTGCTAGTATTTTTGATGATTATATACTTCTCACACTGATAAGACAAAAAAGATCATTCATCAAAAAAATCTTGTTATACAAATTAATACAAAAGAAAAATTATAGTTTAAAGCATTAAAAAAAGTTTTTTGTCAATCTATATGTTGGGAAAAAAAAATAAGACCCTGAAAATAAGATCAAAAAAAGTGAATTTTATGGCACATATTTTATCACTGTGTATATTATGGTAATTAACATATACTGTTTATTTACTGGGTTAACAAATATTTAGGTAGCTACTGTGCACTAGGTCCTGTGTAGTTATGAACAAAATATAGGAATCGACCTTATAGAGCTTATGGTTCCTGATAGGGCATCAGGAAAAACAACACAGAACAAAAACTTTACTCCTATGGGAGAGGCAGGAATACACGTTACGTTCAGCATTGTATCTGGAGAAAGGGTAAGAACACTTGAAAAGGCCACTTCCCTGATACTGAGTTCACAGTGCCTGCTTGAGACTGAGGTTCAGTCAGAACATCAGGAGGTATTTCACTCTCCCATCCCCTCAATACCACACATAACAAAATAACAGTGAAACATAGCAGGGAGAGCTGAAAGACAGAGATGCTCTCTGGAGAGCAGTGTAGAGGGATAAACCAAAGTAAAGAGTTGATCAGATATTGAGATGAACCCTCTGACATATTAACCAGCATCCAAAACACCCCAAATCAGATTAGATTAACATAACTCACACTCTACAGAGCTAACCAAAGGAAAGTCTTGCTCATCTCCAGACATAAACAAAAATGTATGTACTTATTGTGCTATTCAACTTGTCCAGCATTCAATGAAAGATTATTACTTATATAGAATGGCTTAAATGGCAAGAAAAGATGTGTTTTCTCATCAGAATGAGACAGCTATGTATGACAGATTTGTTGGGACTATCAGACAGGGATCACTAGTAGACTGCACAGCTATGGAAAGAATCATGAAATTGGAGACAGGTC
The DNA here is from genome assembly GCF_000442215.2 of Lipotes vexillifer. Taxonomy (NCBI): domain Eukaryota; kingdom Metazoa; phylum Chordata; class Mammalia; order Artiodactyla; family Lipotidae; genus Lipotes; species Lipotes vexillifer. The sequence goes on from NW_006787829.1 coordinate 2,955,774, forward strand.
ATTAGAAACTAATTGAACTGAAACAGTAAGATTAAAGAAAAGTGGAAAAATAGTATCCAAGGGCTCCAGGAAATTATCAAACAGTGTAAAACCACACCAAAGTGTCAATGGAAACTATGGGGCATGTAGTAACAATGAAGCCCTCCACCCATCAGTGGGATGGTAACAGAAGAGACCTCGTGAGAAGCCTGAATTTACACCCCTGCCCAGCGGTAATGAGGAATCTCTCACCTGTGGGTGATAACAGATGCTGAGCAGGGAAACTGGAAACTTTCACCAAAACTTGGAAGTACCAAGGTGTTATACCCCTCCATCTCCTGAGGTAGTGTCAGAGACAGCCAGATAAAACAAAAGTTTTAAATGAGATCCAGAGTCTTATAACATAATGCCTCAGATGTTCAAATTTCAATTAAAAAAAATCATCCATCATACCAAGAACCTGGAAAAATCTCAACTTGAATGAGAAAAAATCATTAACAGACATTAGTACTGAGATGACAAACATGTTGTAATTATCTGACAAGGATTTTGAAGATACCATCATAAAAATATTTCAACAAGCAATTAAAAACACTTGAAACAAATGGAAAAAATAGAAATTCTCAATAAGAAACAGAAAATCTCAATAAAGAAAGAAAATATATGCAAAATAATGTAACAGAATTGTAGAAGTGAAAAGAACAATAAGTAAAAATTTTTTTTTAAAATCAATGTATGGGCTTGATGGCAGAATATAGGGGACAGAGGGGGAAAAATCATTGCACTTGAAGATAGAACAATAGAAATTACCCAATGAACAACAGAAAGAAAATAAGTGGAAAGAAATGAACAGAGCCTATGGGACTTGTGAGATGAGCACGGAAGGTCCAACATGTGTGTCACTGGAGTCCTAGATAAGAGGAGAAAGAGACGAAGGCTGAAAAGGCACTAGAAGGAATAATGGCAACAGTTATGATCTTACAGATTCAAGGAGGTAAGCAAACACCAAACAAGATAAACTCAAAGCAATTCATGCCAAGATACATCATAGTGAAACTTCTGAAAACAGAAGACAGAGAAAATCTTAGAAGCAGTCACAGTAAATAACACTTTACCTATGGGGGGGAAAACAGATTTCTCAGAAGAAACCATTAAACTGATAGGACATGGCTCAACATTTTTCAAGTGCTGGGGGGAAAAAAAGATTTGCCTAAAATTCTATTTCAAGCAAAATTATCCTTCAAGAATGATGTGAAAATGAAGACATTCTGAGATAAAAGAAAACTAAGAGATTTTGTCAGAAGTAGACCTATGCTAAAAGAAGGCTAACAAAAGTTCTCTAAAAAGAAAATAATTAAAAAAAATAAATCTTAGAACATGAAGAAAGAAGGAAGCAAAGAAAGGGGGGAAATGTGGGTATCATAGACTTTCCTTCTCCTGAGTTTTCTAAATTATGTTTGATAGTTTAAGCACAAATTATAACACTGTCCAATGAGGTTCTCAAGTGTCATAGAGAAAATATTTAGATAGTTCTGTTATAAATAGATGACAACACAGGGATGTAAAGGTGGGTTTCTATACCAACTGGATTGGTTTAATGGCGACACCAGTAGACTCTGTTATGTATATGTGTGGTTTTACTATTTGATAGCGCCAAACTGTTTTCTAAATGAGGTATAATAGTTCCCATTTCTTTACATTCTCATACTTGTACTGTTAGACTTTTAATTTTTGCTAGTCTAATAAGTGTGATTGGTTATAGTTTCTCCTCATGCGGATGCCTGTTGAATCATCCCACTTCCTAATATATGGTGGAAGTGTATTTATTGTCTGGGTGCTATGAATGCACTGGTAGCTCTAGGATCTGAAAAATAAGTTTGGGATCATTAAGAATTTTCATAAAGTTCTTGTACTCCTGAACACCAGGCCCCTGTACCTCACACTGGCATTCACAGCACATCACATATTTCCTGATGAAACTAATGCTTCTTTAAGGTTACATGATCCTGTTGGTTAATGGATTATTTTAATACTGTGCAAATTATAGTACAACATATGATTAATGATCTTGAAGAAAATGAAGGAACCCTGAACTGGTGCTATCACTAAGAAAAGAACAGGCATGGTAAATGGTCTAAACTTATCAGTTAAAAGGGGAATACTGTTAAATTGGTTAAAAAACCATGTCCCAAGTATATGCTGTCTACAAGAAATTCACTTTAAATATAAAGACACAGCTGGTTATAAAAAGAAAAAAGAGGATGGAGAAAGAATGCCATGAAAAACATGAGCAAAAGAAAACTGGGGTTAGCTATATTAATTTCAACCAAATAAGATAGTTATGAACTGAAAATTTCTGTGCCCCACCTTCCCAAATTCATGTTGACACATTAACCCTTAATGTGAGTAGTTGGAGATGAGGCCTTTGGGAGATAATTAGGCTTAAATTAGGTCATCAGAGTGAGGCCTCATGATGTGATCAGTGGCCTTATAAGAAGAGGAAGATCTCCCCACCTACCCCTACCCCAAGCATAGAAGAAAGGCCACATGAGGACAAGGAAGGCAGCTACCTGCAAGCCAGAAAAAGAGTCCCCACCAGAACCCAATCATGTTGGCACCCTTGTCTCAGACTTCCAGCCTCCAGGACTATGAGAAACAAATTTCTACTGTTTGAGCCACCCAGTCTGTGGTATTTTGTTATGGCAGCCTGAGCTGGTTAAGACAATGATATAACCAGAAATCTTAAACAAAAACTAAATTCACAACCGAGATTCAATAATCAATTAAGAAAAGCCAAATCATAAAAGAAGCACCATATTAAACATAATGTATTCCCTTCAAAGAAACAGAGTTAAAAGCAGAAAAATTTAGATATTATTAATAACTTCAGAGAGATACAAGAGAATTTTGTATCAATAAAAAGTTAACCTGAGATTTTGGAAATTAGGATTTGGTCATGGAGATTAAAATGATATAGTACGTGAGCTGAATAACAAAAAGGTGCAGCTGAAGAGTGCATTTGTTAGCTCAAAAATCAAGTCAAGAAACTACCCTAGAAAGTACTGCAAATGACAACTTGTAGAAAGTATGAGATAAAGCTGAAAAGAAACAGGGCATTTCAAGAACTTTAAATATCTACCTAATTGAATTTCCAAAAGAAGAAACATCTGTGGTTATATAATGTGAAGCAATAGACATGGAAACTTTCTGCAACTTAAGACAAACATCATCTCTTGTTTGGCCTTCCAAGTTCCTGATTTGACATATCCTCCACAACATATCTGGTCTTCAGTGTCTGAGTGTCATCAGTAATACCTGAAAGTTCTTGGAGCTGTCACTCAGTTCTCAGGTTGGAAAAGGAAGAGCTTTGTACCACCTGGGATGATACCATCTATGAAGTATATCTAGAAAAAGCAGTAGAAGATTTACCAAAATAAGTGTGTGTGTGAGTCTGTGTGTATCTCCAAATATAGTTGTTAGATGTTAATGCAACATCTATTTTTTTTATTATAAAAAAATTTCTCTAAGTAGAATCCCAGATGACTGATTATGGAAAGCAGCACAGAACAGATGGAGAGAGGAAATGGGCAGATGTGAAAGTTGTCTTGGTGGGCAGGGAATATACATATTAATTAACTTGGGGTAATAAAAATACACCTTTTAATATTTAAAGGTGATCACTTATATAATAGATATAGGATATATTTTTGCCTATTTTTTAAAAATCTATTCCTATCTTTTTCTCTAGTTACTTTATAGGAATTCTCTATAAAATCTGTAGATAGACTTTTTTCTTACTGACTTTAAAATTGCAAATACCTTGTCCCATTCTATGGATTGTGTTTTAAGTCTCACTGAAGTGTGCTTCATCCAACAGAAATCTTTCATTTTTATTCATACAAATAGACCATGTTTTGCTTTTGATTTTTGCTTTGGGGTTTTAAGAATTTCCTCCTCGTGACAATGTCATGAACATATTCACCTAGATTTTTATAACATTATGGTTCTGCTATTCATAATCAGGTCCACAATAAACCTGGATATTTATCTTTACATATTGTATGACTTATTTTTCTCCAAGCCACCTACTAAAGAATCCTTTCTTGCCTCACATGAATTGAATTATCATTTTTATAATGCATTAAGTTTCCACATACACATGACCTGTCTCTCTCTCCATTGGTCTTTTTCTCCAGTCATGTGCCAGTACCACAGTATATGACAAAGGACAAAAGGTAATTCTCAAGGAAGTGACAAACAAGAAGGGTTGACGCATACCTGCAGAAACCCAAATTTACTAGTAATCAGAGAAGAGAACTCAAATTTACTAGTCGTCAGAAAAACCCAAGTAAAACAATGAGACACACCTTTTATTCACATAGAGAAAAGGTCTGAAAAGATGCAGAACGAACTGAAAATAGTGGTCAAAGCCTTCTGAAAATGAGAATAGAATGAAGGGTATTATCAAGGGTAACTTTTGTTTAGTCTGTATTCTTTGAATTTCTTCAAGTGTTGATATTTGACTTGCTTGATTACATGTAACATGAGATTAAGTTGGAGTCTCTCTCTATCACCCCCTCCTGTGCCCCAACTCATTCTCCCTCTAAACCACTCTAGTATGTAAGAATAACACCTATTTTCTCTATATTTACAACTGCTTGCCTCCTGGAAGCTCTCTATGACCTCCTGACTTGTTTAAGTCATAGCACTCTCTTCAGATCTTACAAACACAGCCAATCTTTCACTAGATTGGGACTATGGGTTTACAAGTCTTTTCCCCTGTTAAACTGCAGACTCCCTGAGAAGATGCTTCCAGTCCCTACGTTGCTAAAGTGTAGTGCCTGATACATGTATAAGTGCAAAAAAAAAAAAGTAACAAATCAATATAAGGACACATGAATAAAGGAGTGAATCAATGAAACAATGCCTTTAAAAATAGGAAAGACAGTTTAGATCCTTTGGCATGGTAGGAAATAGAGTCATAAAATGTCTTTGATTAGAGGGAAAACAATACAACAACTGCTTTGGCCAGTGTGTAGGAATCACTGGAAGCAAGTCTAGAGCTTGCCACCATAGATGGACTTCAATTACTGATGGGAAAATAATGAAAACTTAGGTGAGGATACCTGACACATTCATAAGGAAAACATCAACAGCATATGAACTGCATTTCCCTATTTGACTCCAAGCTCCATGAAGGCAATGACTTTGTTGGATTTGACTTTATTGTATATACCAGGTCTAGCCCAGGACCTAAACATAAGTGGTCAATATATATAATTATTGAACACTGACTGGAAGAATGGATAGATTAACTGGAAGATGGACAAAATAATAATCAATAAAAATTCAATCAATTTCTGTAGATAGGCAATGATATAAAATTATGGTATAATAATAACTAAAGTATTTTGAGTATGGAATAAAGGAAAGTATTACTGTCATTGAAAAGCATGTTTTGTCTGGAAATAGAAATGAAGAGTAGATGTTGTACTGAGGTGTTAGTGAGTCACCCAAGGCATTCACTTCTTGGATAGCTGGAGGTAAAGGGTTGAACTGAGCATGAGAGAACCAGACCAAAGACATGCATTTACAAGTTGCCCATGCGCTATATCTCAGGAGACTCCACAGAGTAAATGGAACAAAACTTTATGTGCTTTTCAGAACTACATCACAAAACTAAGGAAACATTACCTCAAGGTAATAAAAAGAAACTAAAGTAAAACAAACCTAAGGATGGGATATATTCTGGAATACATTAGAAAATACGACAATCCTTAGGATGACATTTCTAAATAATAATTTGGCTGCTCTTTGGAAAAGCAAGAACCAATTCTCCAGGATACATTAGCAAAAACATCTAGTAAAAGAAATGTTTATAAGACATATACTCAATATAGAAAAATGTTTGCAGTAAGACATTCAAAGATCCTATATCTTATGAAACTTAAAAATAAATGTATAGAGTCCCACAGAGGATAGATATATAAAAGCAAGCAGAATTCTACTAAAATCTATAAAGAGGTATGTTAGCTGGTGTCAAATTATACTCTTTTGGAGAACTTAAATTACCATTGTATTTCTTCAAAAATGCAATTTTTATATCTGCCTATACATAATACCATAGGCATAAAACATTCAACATGAAAAAAAGCTACAATACAATTTGTAGAATGAGAAAGTATAAGATGAATTTCAAAGATTCCTTTTTCATTTCAAGAACTCATTTCAATTTTCTTGGCAGAATAGCTTGATTATTTTATAGGTACATTCTAACTTTTTACAATAAATGCTATCCCAAAAATTCCTATAAATTTAATCATATACTAAGAAAGTTCTAGGTAAAAGAATTATTGTAAATTCCTTTTTAAAAATGTAATGTTTGTCTTATTACCAAAGTGTGAACATTTGGTAATATCTATGAAATTTTTCTCATAATCCCATATCTAATTTTGTTTGAAAATATAAACTCACCATTGTTTCCATATTACTGTGAATTATTTGCTACACAAAACAATTCAGTACGAAAGATAATCCTCTCATACTTTAAAAGCTCTTCTGAGAAAATCCAAATTTGCATTTATGTCTATGTGTGGCAATGCATTTAACATATCCCTTTTGAGTTAACATTAAAATCCATTTGTTTTATAACATCAATAAGGTAGTAATTCATTTTTTTTCTAATATTTCAAACTTAGATTAAAACTTTCACATCTTAAAAAGTAATGGAATATTTGTTTTGGGGCTTAGTTCAGTGAGGTGAAGTTCAAAAAAGGGAAATGATGTGTCATCATGTTTTCCTCCACTAATGGAAAATATGGTCTTGTGCTTCTGTGATGAGAGGCAGGTAAGGGTCAGTATTGACAAGAAAATCCAAAGTCAGGCATTTCTACCAAGATCCAGGGGAGTCGCAATATTCATCACTAAAGGACTAAGCAACTTAATTAACATTTCACTCCAAAGATGTTTCAAGTGTTCAGTGAAATTCACAAGAACATTTTCCACATAAATAAAAATGTAAAAATTACCCCAAATTCCTAAATGATTTTCTATTATTTATTGTATTCAAACATAGAATGTTATGGGTAGAGACATGAAAGAAGGAATTAATTTCCTGCTTAGGTAGCCAACTGGAATCCATATGTTCTCTGTACGAAACTTATATGTACAACCTACTGTATAAAATAAATTGGTAGCTGATAATATGTAATACAAATGCACAAAGTTCCCCAAGTTTTTTAATTTTAGTAATATAAAAAAGTGACTTTGAGTCCAAACCTTAAGAATATTTCATATTTCGCATTGAGTTTAGACACATTTTTCTCTGCTGTTCTTGACAGCTTCTCAAGTAGTCATGAAAGCATTACAGATACAGAATTCACACTCCTCTGGAATCTATGACAGTATGGAAAATGTTAAATGCACTTAACTCCATTATATAATAGCTCAAATTTACTGAGGATTGTTTTTCCAAAGAAATAAATTTCTTGTTTTCAAATAAGAGACAATAGTTCCAACCTGCCAATGGAAGGAAGGTACGAGGTGGTTAAAGGCAGCAAGTTCAGAGGAAGTAGATTTCTGAGACTCAGGTTGACAGATGTATTAAGAGATTCAGCAGCAAGAAAAATAGTCCTCCCTCTGCATGTAAGCTAATGGTTTACCTTCAGCACAAAGTCTCTGAGGGGTCACGCATCAACATTCTTAGTCACATAAAACTTAAGAGAAAGAAAATTTATACTGCTGCTCCCAGCATAGACGGGGTAGAGTGGAGCAGAATAAATGGGGAAAACAACTAATAGAGATGAGGAGGGGAAAAAAAAAGAAATACACTTCACCACGAGGAAAAAAATGAATGTATTTTAAGTTCTCCAGTTTACTGAAACACACTCCATCCACTTTCCTACATGTGCTTTAAAATGGAAAATAAACACTTCTCTGCCACCCTATGCAATCTTCTGAATGTATTTTTAAGTAATATGTTTTCCTAAATTGACAGGTACCTCTGTGTGACCATCTAGCTGGAGTACATCTAGTAAGTAAAATCATTTAAAAATAATGTTGATATTAAACAATACAGAAGCAACATGCACTTTAAGAATGTTTATAAATCAATATTTGCTTTACAAACAGGTGACTTTTCCAGTTCTCAATTCAAAGCCTTATACTATTGGCATTGCTTTTCTGATGAACACGAGGAGAAAGCTATTCGAGGCATTTAAGTTTATTTGTCTTTGCAGGAGTCATCTTGTCTTATGTAAATATAAACTAATCTCAAGTAGAAATTCTGGAAAATTATTCTATGCAGCAAAGATATCCTTACAATGTTCAAAAAGAAGATATACAAATTTTGGTCACCAATATTGAAATCTTCATATATAAATGATAAAGTCTTTCTTTTATCAGCATTTGGAAATGCTGAACTTTTAATAAGTGGTTACCATGGTAGGGCAGATGGTAACTAAAGCATTAAAAAAAAAAGTTGAAGAAATTTAAGTTTCTGAATTCCTTAATCAGAAGTTGCATATCATGTAACTTTCATATGCAACTTACAACTTGCACATGCAACTTACATATCATGCTCATGGAAATGGCCCAGATTGTTATCTGTGCTGGGAGGATCTCTCCCTCAGTGGTGTGGTGAGCAGAATCCTAATTGGCTCTAGCAGGAAAGATTTCATTCCAAGTATTCTTTTTCCACTGTGTGAGTGCTGTTGGCATAGGTCATTACTGTCTCTAAATCTCAAGTTTTCCTTCTGTAAATCAGACTGTTAATAGTTCTACAAGGTTATTGTAGATTCATAAATATTAAATAATATAATATATGCAAAATGCCTAGCACAAAATACAGAAGATAATGGATGTCTGAAAATGTCTTTTAATTTTTCCCCCTTCTTCCATGTAAATACTATTTTGTATTATCAAAAGGTAAATTTAACTTTGCTATAGCCCTCATGTCTACCAAAGGAATAAATTAAGGTTAACATTTTAATAATTTTTAAGCTAAATATAAATGCATACATTTGAAAGTCGTCATATTTGATGTTTAGTGCTGTAGATATTGTCCAGTACTTTTTCATTAGATAGTTTTCAGACAAATGAAAAAAAAACTGAAATAAAGCTATGAGAATAGTTCTATTCTTCGTTAGAAGAGCTGGCAGGATATTTCCCTAGATCAGCATTTCACGCAGATGCTGTGCCATTGCTGTAAAGTGGCACTTCATGTCAACCCTGTGTCCCTGATGGAAGCGTACTCCTGGGTTAGGGTGTTTTCATACTGAAAAAGTACATAAGTATCCCTGCAAATATTCGAGTAAAGAATGCCAGTGATGAGGTGATGCAGTCATAAGTCAGACATTAAAGGAAGAGGCAATTCAATGAAATCACTCAAGCATTTTAGTGCCATGTAAATAGATTCAAGTAATGCTCCAGAAGTTATGAAATTATCCTAAAAGTCAGTTTGCTCTTTAGAGCTTCATGAAATCGCCAGTGTTAATGGTGGGAGATATTTACAGGAAAGTAAGATTTCTTCAGGTGTCACCTGGTATTCTTCCCCTTCTCATATCATAATTGCTCTCCTGAGGAAGCATTTTTATGTTCATGTAACTAATTCCACAACAGCAAATAAAGGAATACAAAACAAGATTTTTGGAGACAAAAATAATGAATCCATTTGGTCTAAGCAAAGCATGTAATATATCCCAGAACAAGGTTTTTAATTACTTATTTCATTCTATTTCTTTCCTAGGACAGGAAAATTGGTCATTTAAACAAAAATCAATTCCTAAATTTAAACATGACTCCCCTTTAGTAAAGACAATTACCCAGTAAATGAAATTCTCTTTCTCCCATATATAATGATATATAAATAAAAGTCTCTCTCATGACATTTATTGTGGTCATGAAATTCATGTTATTTTTCATCTAAACTTTTTAAGGTGATATTCGATTCTTTCAAATTATATGAAACATGAAGCATATAAGGAAATGAATACCCATGAACCTAACCATAGACTTAAGAACTGGAACATTACCAATACCGTTATGTTTCTACCTGCGTGTCTGTCCCATATCTTATCTGTCTGCCTTCTCCCCAAAGTAAACATGATATTCAATTTTATGTTTATCATCCTTAAGGTTTTTAAACAGCTTATCTCATGTGTCTATTATATGTTACTAACAATACATTCTGTTTTGATTTTTGTCTTTGATATTTACAAAACTATATTTATCCTGGATGTAGTATTCTGAGACTTGTTTTCTCACTCAATATTATTATGTTTCTAAGATTCATCCATGTTGCTGCATGCAGCTTTAGCTTTCTTGTTCTCATTCTTCTAAAATATCCTACTGTATGTCTGTATCACTATTTTTCCACTGTATTTTTGATAAGCATTTGGGTTGTTTCTGTGTTTCGCTACTTTATGTAGTACTTCCATATATTTGGTCTCCATGTACAAGGATACTGGTATGGCTTGATGTCTAGTGCTAAAATCGTTGATTCATGAGTAATGCAAACTCAGACAAGATAATGCAAAACTTCTTCCAAAGTGGTTGTACCATTTTAGTTTCCCAACAACAATGTATAAAAGTTTTTGATGATATAAATCCTTGATGGCACTTGGCATTATCAAGCTTTATAATTTTGGCCAAGTAGCAATAATACTGTGTGTCTCTGGGGTTGACCAGGGAATTACAATGGCCCATTTTTTACCCACTGAACTTCAGCTTGAGCAAACTTCAGTCTAGCTTCTCTCCTCACCACAGGCCCCTAAACTTTGGCTTGTCGCCAAATTTGACCAAGCGCTGAATCACGAAGGTGGCAGATAATACGTGACTTCCACCCCCAAAAACAACCCATTCTAAGAACACTTTTTCTTCCTCCCTGATTCAGACAGATGTCTACTCCTATATTTCTGCTCATTCTTCCTGATGTTTTAACTGGTAACTAATATATTAGATAAAGTGCTTTAGCACTTTATATAAATCTTATAAGTTTATATAAGATTTTATATAAACTTAAAGATTTTAAGTTTATATAAAATCTTAAACTCCACCAAAGAGTTGTGAAAAGAGAAACACACACACACACACACACACACACACAAACACACACACACACACACAGAAAAATCACTAAGAAATTACTCTGAAAAAAAATTGTTTTAATCTATATGGTGGTTTGACATTTCTTTTTTTTTTTTAATTTTAACATCTTTATTGGAGTATAATTGCTTGACAATGGTATGTTAGTTTCAGCTTCACAACAAAATGAATCAGTTATATATATACATATGTTCCCATATCTCTTCCCGCTTGCGTCTCCCTCCCTCCCACCCTCCCTATCCCACCTCTCCAGGCGGTCACAAAGCACTGAGCTGATCTCCCTGTGCTATGTGGCTGCTTCCCACTAGCTATCTACCTTATGTTTGGTAGTGTATATATGTCCATGCCTCTCTCTCGCTTTGTCACAGTTTACCCTTCCAGCTCCCCATATCCTCAAGTCCATTCTCTAGTAAGTCTGTGTCTTTATTCCTGTTTCACTCCTAGGTTCTTCATGGCTATTTTTTTTTTTTTTAGATTCCATATATATGTGTTAGCATATGGTATTTGTTTTTCTCTTCCTGACTTACTTCACTCTGTATGACAGACTCTAGGTCCATCCACCTCACTACAAATAACTCAATTTCATTTCTTTTTATAGCTGAGTAATATTCCATTGTATATATGTGCCACATCTTCTTTAGCCATTCATCCGATGATGGACACTTAGGTTGTTTCCATCTCCAGGCTATTGTAAATAGAGCTGCAATGAACATTTTGGTACATGATTCTTTCTTAATAATGGAGTCAAGTTATGAAAAAGATCAGTGTTTTGTTTGTATGTTGATGAACGCAGTTCGAAGATGAATTCGGATGAAACAAATTGCTGTTAAGTGAAAAAACAGTGATGTCCTCTTTTTCTTATTAAACTTGATTAAATTCCAGTTAGGGAAGAAACATTAGATATTTCATTTTAGAACCATTTAATCTTTTCAAAATAGGGTGTCAGAACACTTAAAACCATCCTTATTTTGAAATATTTTACAAGTGAAACATTTTGAGTGCTTTCAAGTGCTGTATTCATTAAGTGGATAAATTGAAATCCGAGGTCTGCTTACCACTCAAATTTCACATCCCAAGGTGGACTCTGAATTCTCAAGTAGGACCAAATCCTCAGTCAACTGCTTCCCAAACATCTTGTCTAAATTTCTCATTTCTGCTTCTTATCATTTTTCTTCTGGGACCCTCTTCCCATCATCTGTGTTTATTTAAGTTCTATCCATCCCCCAGGCAAAGCTAAAATGGCCTCCTCAACAAAATCTTGCAGCTCTCTGTGTGCCCATTCCTCCCACCATGTCTGAACCCAGCACTGTCAATCTCTCTCCATCTGACTAATCATTCTTGAGAATTTTCAACCCTGCCACACATATATTCACATTTCCAATACTAAGAGTATCTTTCAGTAGTTGAAGATGATGTTTTTCTATATTACGTGAAAATACATAAATAACTTGAATTAGCTTATCCCTTATGTCAATAATTTATCATTAGCATGTTTAATTTTCACACAAAAACATACCAGTTAAAAAATGAGTTTGTTCTTTTGGGTGATTAACACATCACTTCTATAATAAATCAACCTAAAACCTGTTGCTATCTTTATAAACATATGAGGTTTATGCATAATTTTTTATAAGTGAACAGGCTGCAAGGGGGATATTTCTTCTTTTACTTCTCCCACACATATCTTCTAAAGAATATATATATATTCACACTCTAACCTATAATGGAAGATAATCTAAAAATTATATATATATATATATATATATATAAAAATAATGGAATCACTTTGCTGTACACCTTAAACAAACACAATATTGTAAGTCAACTATACTTCAATTAAAAATTTTTTAAATTATCATGAATGTCCTCATAATATAATGAGTCAAATAGGAAACTGATTTAGAACAAATAGTAAAAATGCCATTATATATAAATATAACAGAAATTCCAGAAAATTTAAAAGCAAAGATTTTAAAAAGTTATATAGCTCAAATACATTTTTTAAAAAATCTGGCATCTACCTAATAGTATACATGATATTATACTTTCTGCAGCTTATTTTCATTTTTAATACTTATATAAGTTATATTACTAAAACTTAGTTCCTCAAGTATAAGGTAGAAAGAAGTTCAAATGCTGTGAAAACATACAGAAACCCATGTATAAAAGCCTGTGGACTGGATACTATAAAACTCTTAGAGGAAAACATAAGCAGAACACTCTTTGCCACAAATCACAGCAGTATCTTTTTCGATCTGTCTCCCAGAGTAATGGACATAAAAAAAAAAACAAAAAAATGGGACCTAATTAAACTCAAAAGCTTTTGCATAGCAAAGGAACCCACAAATAAAATGAGAAGACAACCCACAGAATGGGAGAAAATATTCACAAATGATGCGACTGTCAAGGGATTAGTCTCCAAAATTTACAAACAGCTCATGTGGCTCAATATCCAAAAAACAAACTGCCCAATCAAAAAATGGGCAGAAGACCGAAATGGACATTTCTCCAAAGAAGACATACAGATGGCCAAGAGGCACATGAAAAGATGCTCAACATTGCTAATTATTAGAGAAATGCAAATCAAAACTACAATGAGATATCACCTCACACCAGTCAGAATGGCCATCCTCAAAAAATATGCAAATAATAAATGCTGGAGGGGGTGTGGAGAAAAGGGAACCCTCTTGCACTGTTGGTGGGAATGTGAATTGGTACAGCCACTATGGAGGACACTGTGGAGTCTCCTTAAAAAACTAAAAATAGAGCTACCATATGATCCAGCAATCCCACTCTTGGGCATATATCCAGAGAAAACATGGTTTGAAGAGATACAAGCACCCTGATGTTCATTACAGCAATGTTTACAAGAGCCAAGACACAGAAGCAACCTAAATGTCCATCAACAGATGAATGGATAAAGAAGGTATGGTACATGTATAACAATGGAATATTACTCAGCCATTAAAAAGAATGAAATAATGCCACTTGCAGCAACATGGATGGACCTGGAGATTATCAAACTAAGTGAAGTAAGTCAGACAAGAAAGACAATCATATGATATACCTTATATGCAGAATTTAAAAAGTATATATACAAATGAACATATTTACAAAACAGAAACAGACTCACAGACTTAGAGAATGAATTTATTGTTACTAGGGGGAAGGGTGTGGGGAGGGATAGTTAGGGAGTTTGGGATTGACATGTACACACTGCTACATTTAAAATAGATAACCAAAGACCTACTGTAAAAAATAATACTAATAAATAAATAAATAATTTAAAAATGAAAAAGGCCAAGGACCAGAAAAAAAGGAAATTTATGACTTCTCACATATTAACACCTCTGCACATTTAGATGCATATATTCTGAAGTACTTCTAGAGTCTGTAAAACTTCCTTATATCTACATTGGATAAAAATATTTTAGAATAAAACCACTGCCAAGAGCATTCAGCAAGTTCTAGTCACATTCAACCCCTGAAAGGAAGCACTGTAGGATATTATGTCATATCTCTTGCATAGAAATCAAGTACTTTAATTAATTTAACTATTTGTAAGTGTCAGCTTCTTAGGTATATTCATGTCATCACAAATGGATAGAAAAAGCAAAATCTTTTAGCAATGACAAAACCAGTATCCCAGTTAAGGGCATTTCTCTTAGATTTTGACACTAGAAATCCTTCCTCTACTTGAACTGGCACTTGGAGTTAGTGCTGAATGTGAAACATATATGGTTAGTCAAATGATTTATTTATTAGACAAAAATTCATAATGGATGCTTTTTCAGAAGTGCAGTAGTGAGAAGGGGGTATAAACTTTTATACCCTTTGTTTTATTTTATTTGTTTATTTGTTTTATTGTTTTGTTTTATTTTGTTTTATTTTATTTATTTTATTTTACAAATAAACTTTGTTTTATTTTATTTTTGTTTTATTTTATTTTTTAGGACAGCAGCATGTTAATAAGAAATTTGTTTTATTTTTTGTTTTATTTTATTTTTAGGACAGCAGCGTGTGAATAAGAAATATAAAGTAGAGGAAGAGGACATAATATATAAGACAGAATTAATTGCTTGTGGGTGAGACTTCTTAGTAAAAAAGAGATAGTATTCCTGATGGAGGGACTGGCTTCTGATAGAAGGGTTCTTCTGTCATCATAGCAGGAGGTAAGGAGGAGAGACTGGATGGCATCCACCATGAACTTGGGAGATGAAGAGATGATTAAATACTCACCTAAGGGATTCTGTTTTCTCTATGAAATACAGAAATATAAAACAACGTATTCTGCTTGTTGCTCAGATAAACCAAGCATGCTCCCACCTCATAGTATCAGTATTTGCTACTTCTTCCATATGAAACCACCCAGGCCTGGGTATCGGCATGAATTGCTCAAGTGACAGAGAGATGCCTTCTCTAATCCTCCTATCCAAAATGCCTGATCGTCATTTTCTGTCTCCCATGACTTGTCTTCATCTCCCCTGACTGATCACCATCTAGCATATGAATGAGTACTTCTTTACTTATGGACCATAATCTGTATGAGAAAATGAACTCCACACCTTTGGGTCACAGGTATACTCAGCACCCAGAACCACCAGTGCCTGGCCAGCAGGTGCTCGATAAATATTCTGCTAGTGGTAGAGAGGATACAGAGAGGAGGGAAGAGAGAGTAGACCTATCAGAAGTTTCAGAAGAGCTGAAAAGGTTTGAAATGGAAAGGCGTGCAGGGAGTGTAAAAGCAAGAGATCTAAGGTCCGTTTTCCAGGCAATTTGAGGACCCATCTGAGGCTCCTGGTGATGCAGTGATCATGCACTGATGGTAGTACCATCTTCCATGTTTCATTAATTTCTCCAGACATTCCTCAATTATTTGGCTCAGCATGGATAAGGCCAGAAATTGAAGAAAATAACATAAAAATGATAATACCGGAGAGCATATGTTAGACAGCAAATAAAAGAAAAAGGTATTATCACTGAACAATAAAGCTTAGAGTGGGTAGAATTTAAGTAGAGCCTTATATGAAGTTATGCATTTTAGTTATGATAGAAGAAGGAGACTGGTATCCCGGGTTTAAGGAGGAAAAAAAGAAAGTAAACAGGTGCAAAACAATTACCCTGTACATCAACAGTGAGATTTTATTGTAATTCCAATTTATTTTCAGTATTGCTACCATGAAAACAAATGTGCTAACTTCATTCATATTGTCATGTGACAGTTCAGAAGCCATAAATTTCTAATTAGTTTAAACACACAGACACACACACATGTTCTAATTAATCAAAAATAACTTAAAACATGCCAAGTTCCTCTTCTTGCAGAATGAGAAAAAAAAATATGTGTGGAGTTACGGGTGGTGGGAGGGGGAGCTTGCAGAGGAAAGGCTGAAAAATGGTTATCTATTAAGAGGAAACCACTTAAGTGAATATATCACACTTAATTTCCTGAACTTCAGATGAACAATAGGTAACTGTGGAATAAACAGAGCAAAGAAACTTCTGGATCCACCATAAACTAAAGAGACGTGACCATCTCTCGCCTTTTCCTTACTTTTAAGCTCCCTAAGGTACCTATAATGCACGTGCAGCCATTATATTTTGGGCCCTATAAGTAAGCACTGGGTATTATTGTTAACAGGAGCTTCAAATTCCATTCAAAGTCTCTAACCTTAAATCTGTTTACTTACTCCAATTATTCTATGACTTGATCACCTATGACAATGACTGTATGTAAACGATAGGTAACATTCGATGAGATGGCTGTTTCAGAAATCGTAGGTCACTGATGCCCCTCTTTCTCTAGGAGGATGCAAAACCAGATTACCCTAAGGTCATAGAGAAATAAATGCTTTACTCCACATAAAAATGCCACACCCACACTCACTCCTTTTCTCAAATTGTTTCAAACGTCCACGCTAAGGCATTGTTCATGCATTGTTACATAATACTGTGATTTTTTTTTCTTGTCCTGCAACACACATTATGTATCCAATTCTTCATTTTCCCTAAAAATATTACATCCTGTAAATTACAAGAACTTCACTGGTCTATGGTGTATCCATTGGGGATTATTACTGTAATAATTACATATATGACACAAAATTACTGAAGCATGACTCCAGTCACAGAATAATGCAATTTACAAGTAAATCATGTATGACTGAGTGGTCCAATTTGGAATGAAAATCTTTATCTTAGTAGTTAAATTTTTAGTTTTAAGAAGCCATATTGAAATATAATTCAACAACTATTTCACCTCCAGAGCTCTTAACGTTTGGCTAAATAACAATTTACCAGATGGGAACACCTTACCACTGGGATATCCAAAATGTAACCCTGCCATGCTTCAAATAATCAGTAATATCTGGTCTTGATCAATTATATGAAAATTTCAGAAATTCTTCTAAAGTGCTTAGATATAAACTATCTGTAATTTATAAATTGAGAAGATAAAGTTATTTTAAACAGTATTAAGATAGAAGATCAATCTATGCTTATATGTGTATATATATCTATATGTGTGTGTATAAAGCAAGTACATGAATCGTGGTTACCGGAATATATGTTGCTAAGTGGAAATCAGAGGCTTAACTCTACAGTTCTTTTTGAGTATGCACATATGATGTACATGAGAGATAATCTGTACGCATAAACACAGAAAAAGTCCTAATGGCATATATAAAAAGTTTAATGGTGGTTTGGCCTAGATGGTAGAATTGTGGATGAGTTCCAGTTTTGCTTCAATATATTCTGATTTTTTCCTTTGCTATAATTTTGGAATACGAAAAGTAATAAAGCCACAGAAAAGCTACAAAGTGCTTAGCAACCAAAGATATTTAAGAACTAAGCCACTAAGCCAAAAATTCAATAAAATGTACTGGAAAAAAAAAAGGAAAATGAATACACAAAATATATGTAAGAGAAGCAAAAAATAAAGTGATCATTTTAGGGAAGCTTGTATTTAAAAATGTCTTTTGTCCAAGGCAGTAGTACGCAAGGTCAATCATTTTAATATCTATAAATTAGATCAGAAAATGTAGTGATATCAACAATAACAGGCCCCAATTACAATATCAACATTAAAACGGACAATTCTGAAAGGATCCTATCATAGGAACAAAGTGTATGGATGTGTTCTCTGGGGAATAAACAAGGACAAATTGCTTTACTGCTATTCTACAAGAGATTTTCCACAACATTTATGAGGAATACCTTGAGGTTACATTGTAACCACATGCTTCAGTAACCAACACTATTAAAAACAGGTTCAATCTATTATCTACTGAGAGTCAACAAACTATAAAATACTCTACCAAGCAACAAAACAAAGTCAGGTCAAATAAACTAGGTGGCTAACTTTTATATGACTACTTGTTAATTGTGGAATTAAAATTGTCAGAAGAAATGATTTGTTCTACATCCATAGATGGGGGTGGTTAAATGAACATGGCTTTTAAATTTTGATTTGCTCATGATAAGCAAACCATATACATGACCTTGAAAGTATTAATTGTGCAATTTGTGTTTTATTATTTATATTGATTATTAGATTTAACTTAAACTAAACCTTACAATGCAGACTACTCAGAGAGTAATTTTTTTATCAAAAAGAAAGTGATTTTATCACATTTTTCCCATGGTAACTCAATTTCACATCTGTGAAACATGATACTAATACTGATCTCACTGTTATTAATGATTAATTTTAGATGATTGGATCTATATAATGCACTAATTCAATGGCTGTGCTCAGTAAACAGTTGGATGTATGGCAGCTTTCATTTTTGTACATGACTGAAAATGTCTGTTTTGTTCAAATTTTTAAATAAATCTGTGTCACGTTATAAAAGAGACATTTACCCCCAAATTTTAATTATTTATGAATAGCTATAAAGTAAGCAGGAAAATGTGCCCTGACACTGTAGAAATGGCCTAGAGCCTAGTAAAGTGCCATAATAAACATTCAATAAAAGTTTAAGAAGTGACTACAGAATAGTTTGCACAAAGATATGGGTAATATCTACCCAGTAATATAACAGGACGCTCGAAAATCAACTTAATAATATATGTATTTTCACTACTTAATAACGAAGTGATCACTGAAGAAATCAAAGAGGAAATTAAAAAATACCTAGAAACAAATGACAATGGAGATACAACGACCCAAAACCTATGGGATGCAGCAAAGACAGTTCTAAGAGGGAAGTTTATAGCAATACAAGCCCACCTTAAGAAGCAGGAAACATCTCGAATAAACAACCTAACCTTGCACCTCAAGCAATTAGAGAAAGAAGAACAAAAAAACCCCAGAGTTAGCAGAAGGAAAGAAATCATAAAAATCAGATCAGAAATAAATGAAAAAGAAATGAAGGAAACAATAGCAAAGATCAATAAAACTAAAAGCTGGTTCTTTGAGAAGATAAACAAAATAGATAAACCATTAGCCAGACTCATCAAGAAAAAAAGGGAGAAGACTCAAATCAATAGAATCAGAAATGAAAAAGGAGAAGTAACAACTGACACTGCAGAAATAAAAAAAATCATGAGGGATTACTACAAGCAACTCTATGCCAATAAAATGGACAATCTGGAAGAAATGGACAAATTCTTAGAAATGCACAAACTGCCAAGACTGAATCAGGAAGAAATAGAAAATATGAACAGACCAATCACAAACACTGAAATTGAAACTGTGATTAAAAATCTTCCAACAAACAAAAGCCCAGGACCAGATGGCTTCACAGGCGAATTCTATCAAACATTTAGAGAAGAGCTAACACCTATCCTTCTCAAACTCTTCCAAAATATAGCAGAGGGAGGAACACTCCCAAACTCATTCTACGAGGCCACCATCACCTTGATACCAAAACCAGACAAGGATGTCACAAAGAAAGAAAACTACAGGCCAATATCACTGATGAACATAGATGCAAAAATCCTCAACAAAATACTAGCAAACAGAATCCAACAGCACATTAAAAGGATCATACACCATGATCAAGTGGGGTTTATTCCAGGAATGCAAGGATTCTTCAATATACGCAAATCTATCAATGTGATTAACCATATTAACAAATTGAAGGAGAAAAACCATATGATCATCTCAATAGATGCAGAGAAAGCTTTTGACAAAATTCAACACCCATTTATGATAAAAACCCTGCAGAAAGTAGGTGTAGAGGGAACTTTCCTCAATATAATAAAGGCCGTATATGACAAGCCCACAGCCAACATCATCCTCAATGGCGAAAAACTGAAAGCATTTCCACTAAGGTCAGGAACAAGACAAGGTTGCCCACTCTCACCACTCTTATTCAACATAGTTTTGGAAGTTTTAGCCACAGCAATCAGAGAAGAAAAGGAAATAAAAGGAATCCAAATCGGAAAAGAAGAAGTAAAGCTGTCACTGTTTGCAGATGACATGATACTATACATAGAGAATCCTAAAGATGCTACCAGAAAACTACTAGAGCTAATCAATGAATTTGGTAAAGTAGCAGGATACAAAATTAATGCACAGAAATCTCTGGCATTCCTATATACTAACGATGAAAAATCTGAAAGTGAAATCAAGAAAACACTCCCATTTACCATTGCAACAAAAAGAATAAAATATCTAGGAATAAACCTACCTAAGGAGACAAAAGACCTGTATGCAGAAAATTATAAGACACTGATGAAAGAAATTAAAGATGATACAAACAGATGGAGAGATATACCATGTTCTTGGATTGGAAGAATCAACATTGTGAAAATGACTCTACTCCCCAAAGCAATCTATAGATTCAATGCAATCCCTATCAAACTACCACTGGCATTTTTCACAGAACTAGAACAAAAAATTTCACAATTTGTATGGAAACACAAAAGACCCCGAATAGCCAAAGCAATCTTGAGAACAAAAAATGGAGCTGGAGGAATCAGGCTGCCTGACTTCAGACTATACTACAAAGCTACAGTAATCAAGACAGTATGGTACTGGCACAAAAACAGAAAGATAGATCAATGGAATAGGATAGAAAGCCCAGAGATAAACCCATGCACATATGGTCACCTTATCTTTGATAAAGGTGGCAGGAATATACAGTGGAGAAAGGACAGCCCCTTCAATAAGTGGTGCTGGGAAAACTGGACAGGTACATGTAAAAGTATGAGATTAGATCACTCCCTAACACCATACACAAAAATAAGCTCAAAATGGATTAAAGACCTAAATGTAAGGCCAGAAACTATCAAACTCTTAGAGGAAAACATAGGCAGAACACTCTATGACATAAATCACAGCAAGATCCTTCTTGACCCATCTCCTAGAGTAATGGAGATAAAAACAAAAATAAACAAATGGGACCTAATGAAACTTCAAAGCTTTTGCACAGCAAAGGAAACCATAAACAAGACCAAAAGACAGCCCTCAGAATGGGAGAAAATATTTGCAAATGAATCAACTGACAAAGGATTAATCTCTAAAATTTACAGGCAGCTCATGCAGCTCAATAACAAAAAAATAAACAACCCAATCCAAAAATGGGCAGAAGACCTAAATAGACATTTCTCCAAAGAAGATATACAGACTGCCAACAAACACATGAAAGAATGCTCAACATCATTAATCATTAGAGAAATGCAAATCAAAACTACAATGAGATATCATCTCACACCAGTCAGAATGGCCATCATCAAAAAATCTAGAAACAATAAATGCTGGAGAGGGTGTGGAGAAAAGGGAACACTCTTGCACTGCTGGTGGGAATGTGAATTGGTTCAGCCACTATGGAGAACAGTATGGAGGTTCCTTAAAAAACTACAAATAGAACTACCATATGACCCAGCAATCCCACTACTAGGTATATACCCTGAGGAAACCAGAATTCAGAAAGAGTCATGTACCAAAATGTTCATTGCAGCTCTATTTACAATAGCCCGGAGATGGAAACAACCTAAGTGCCCGTCGTCGGATGAATGGATAAAGAAGATGTGGCACATATATACAATGGAATATTACTCAGCCATAAAAAGAAACGAAATTGAGCTATTTGTAATGAGGTGGATAGATCTAGAGTCTGTCATACAGAGTGAAGTAAGTCAGAAAGAGAAGGACAAATACCGTATGCTAACACATATATATGGAATTTAAGAAAAAAAAAATGTTATGAAGAACCTAGGGGTAAAACAGGAATAAAGACAGAGACCTACTGGAGAACAGACTTGAGGATATGGGGAGGGGGAAGGGTGAGGTGTGTTAGGGCGAGAGAGAGACATGGACATATATATACTAACAAACGTAAGGTAGATAGCCAGTGGGAAGCAGCCGCATGGCACAGGGAAACCGGCTCGGTTCTTTGTGGCTGTCTGGAGGGGTGGGATAGGGAGGGTGGGAGGGAGGGAGACAAAGAGGGAAGAGATATGGGAACATATATATATGTATAACTGACTCACTCTGTTATAAAGCAGAAACTAACACACCATTGTAAAGCAATTATACCCCAATAAAGATGTTAAGAAAATAATAATAATATATGTATTTTGATTCTATCAGAAACTTTATAAGTCATTAAGAAGTACATGGACCCTTAAAGTTGAAATACTAGTTAATCATATTACTTGGTTTAAAAAATATGTCTCTACAAAATCAAGACATCTCCACTGGAAACTGAAATTGCTTTCTGGCTTTTAAATTTTATGTCTACAAAACCATTTCATGCCTACATAGTTCACTCCACTATGACTGTATAGTTATTTTAACAAATAGTAAGTGAATTTTTCAGTCACTTTTTCCAGTATTAGTTGGCCAGGTTAGGGGTTTTCTTTTATGGTAAAAGGCAGAACAATTAATAAGACATTATCCTTGCGTTAAGTAGCCCATACACCAGTGGGAAGGAAGAAAATATACAAACTGCTTAATGTCTACTATAGGTAAAATCAAGACATGTTCCATAAATGAAATATGATTTTTTTCCTTTCGTGAATCATCCTCTTGAGGATAAACTACTATTATGTTGGTTATACTGCATTCTGAGAAAGTGAGGCAGTTTCTCTCTGTTTCACACTTATAATAACATTACATTGCATTTTGATGTTTTTTGTATCTCATCTATGATTCCTCAGAAATACTGAGTGGGCCAAAAGTTTCATTCGCTTTTTTCATAAGACAGCTCTAGTAGCACTTAGTTATCTTTAATTAATTCAAAACAATTTTGTTAGATTGTATGTGACAGCTGTCATATCAGCGTGCCTTTAAAAAAAATCAAAATTGGTGAATTTTTATGTAGCCATTTTAATACTGAAGATGGAAAAAAAGCAACATTTTCAGCATATTATGCTTTATATATTTTAAGAAAGGTAAAAACGCAACTCAAATGCACAGAAAGACTTCTGCAGTGTATGGAGGTGCTGTGACTGATCGAGTGTGTCAAAAGTGATTTGTGAAGTTTCGTGCTGGAGATTTTTCGCTGGATGATACTCCACGGCCAGGTAGACCAGTTGAAGTTCATAGCGATAAAATCAAGACATTAATTGAGATCAATGTTATACCACGTGGGAGATAGACGACATACTTAAAATATCCATACCAATTGGTGAAAATCATTTGTAGAAGCTTAGTTATTTTAATCCCTTTGATGTCTGGGTTCCACATAAGTTAAGTGAATAAAACCTTTTTGACCCTATTTCCACATGCGATTCCCAACTTAAACATAAGGAAAACGTTCCGTTTTTAAAACAAATTGTGACAGGCAATGAAAAGTGAATACTGTACAATAATGTGGAATGGAAGAGATGGTGGGGCAAGAGAAATGAACCACCACCAACCACACCAAAGGCCCGTATTCATCCAAAGAACGTAATGTTGTGTATATGATGGGATTGGAAGGGAGTCCTCTATTATTAGCTCCTTCTGGAAAACCAAACAATTAATTGCAACAAGTATCGCTCCTAATTAGACCAACTGAAAGCAGCACTTGATGAAAAGCATCAGAATTAGTCAACAGAAAATGCATAATCTTCCATCAAGATAACACAAGACCACATGTTTCTTCAATTACCAGGCAAAAACTGCTACAGCTGGGCTGGGAAATTCTGATTCATCCACCATATTCACCAGACATTGCACCTTCAGATTTCCATTTATTTTGGTCTTTACAAAATTCTCTTAATGGAAAAAATTTCAATTCCCTGGAAGACTGTAAAAGGCACCAAGAACAGTTCTTTGTTCAAAAAGATAAAAAGTTTTGGGAAGATGAAGTTGCCTGGAAAATGGCAGAAGGTAGTGGAAGCAAAGGGTGAATATGTTGTTCAATAAAGTTTCTTGTGGAAACGAAAACTGTGGGGGGAGCATCAAGATGGTAGAAGAGTAAGATGTGGAGATCACCTTCCTCCCCACAAATACATCAGAAATACATCTAAATGTGGAACAACTCCTACAGAACACCTACTGAAAGCTGGCAGAAGACCTCACACCCCCCAAAAGGCAATAAACTCCCCATGTACCTGGGTAGTGCAAAAGAAAAAAGAAAAAACAGAGACAAAAGAATAGGGATGGGACCTGCATCACTGGGAGGGATCTGTGAAGGAGGAAAGGTGAAGGAGCTGTGAAGGAGGAAAAAACAACAGGAACTATGAACCTTCAGCCTGCGTAAAGGAGATCCCAAACACAGTAATTTAAGCAAAATGAGAAGACAGAGAAACACACAGCAGATGAAGGAGCAACGTAAAAACCAACCAGACCTAACAAATGAAGAGGAAATAGGCAGTCTACCTGAAAAAGAATTCAGAATAATGATAGTAACGATCTAAAATCTTGGAAATAGAATGGAGAAAATACAAGAAACATTTAACAAGGAACTAGAAGAACGAAAGAGCAAACAAACAATGATGAACAACACAATAAATGAAATTAAAATCCTCTAGAAGGAATCAAGAGCATAATAACAGAGGCAGAAGAACGGATAAGCGACCTGGAAGATAAAATAGTGGAAATAACAACTGAAGAGCAGAGTAAAGAAAAAAGAATGAAAAAAATTGAGGACAGTCTCAGACACCTCTGGGACAACATTAAATGAACCAACATTTGAATTATAGGGGTCCCAGAAGAAGAATAGAAAAAGAAAGGGACTGAGAAAATATTTGAAGAGATTATAGTTGAAAAATTCCCAAATATGGGAAAGGAAATAGTTAATCAAGCCCAGGAAGCACACAGAGTCCCATACAGGACAATTCCAAGGAGAAACTCGCCAAGACACATATAATCAAACTATCAAAAATTAAATACAAAGAAAAAATATTAAAAGCAGCAAGGGAAAAACAACAAATAACATAAAAGGGAATCCCCATAAGGTTAACAGCTGACCTTTCAGCAGAAACTCTGCAAGCCAGAAGGGAGGGACAGGACATATTTAAAGTGATGAAAGGGAAAAACCTACAACCAAGATTCCTCTACCCAGCAAGGATCTCATTCATATTTCATGTAGAAATTAAAACCTTTACAGACAAGAAAAAGCTAAGAGAATTCAGCACCACCAAACCAGCTTTACAACAAATTCTAACGGAACTTCTCTAGGCAGGAAACACAAGATAAGGAAAAGACCTACAGTAACACACCCAAAACCATTAAGAAAATTGTAATAGGAACATACATATCGATAATTACCTTAATGTAAATGGATTAAATGCTCCAACCAAAAGAAATACACTGTCTGAATGGAAACAAAAACAAGATCCATATATATGCTATCTACAAGAGACCCACTTCAGACCTAGGGACACATACAGACTGAAAGTGAGGGGATGGAAAAAGATATTCCATGCAAATGGAAATCAAAAGAAAGACAGAGTAGCAATTCTCATATGAGACAAAACAGACTTTAAAACAAAGACTATTACAAGAGACAAAGAAGGACACTACATAATAATCAAGGGATCAATCCAAGAAGAAGATATAACAATTGTAAATATTTAGGCATCCAATATAGGAACACCTCAATACATAAGGCAAATACTAACAGCCATAAAAGGGGAAAACGACAGTGACACAATCATAATACGGGACTCTAACACCCCACTTTCACCAATGGACATATCATGCAAAATGAAAATAAGAAAGGAAACACAAGCTTTAAATGATACATTAAAAAAGATGGACTTGATCAATATTTATAGGACATTCCATCCAAAAACAACAGAATACACATTTTTCTCAAGTGCTCATGAAACATTCTCCAGGATAGATCATATCTTGGGTCACAAATCAAGACTTGGTAAATTTAAGAAAACTGAAATCATATCAAGTATCTTTTCCGACCACAACGCTATGAGATGAGATATCAATTACAGGAAAAGATCTGTTAAAAATACAAACACATGGAGGCTAAACAATACACTACTTAATAACGAAGTGATCACTGAAGAAATCAAAGAGGAAATAAAAAAATACCTACAAACAAATGACAATGGAGACACGATGACCCAAAACCTATGGGATGCAGCAAAAGCAGTTCTAAGAGGGAAGTTTAGAGCAATACAATCCTACCTTAAGAAACAAGAAACATCTCGAATAAACAACCTAACCTTGCACCTAAAGCAATTAGAGAAAGAAGAACCAAAAAAACCCCAAAGTTAGCAGAAGGAAAGAAATCATAAAGATCAGATCAGAAATAAATGAAAAAGAAATGAAGAAAACAATAGCAAACATCAATAAAACTAAAAGCTGGTTCTTTGAGAAGATAAACAAAACGGATAAAGCATTAGCCAGACTCATCAAGAAAAAAAGGGAGAAGACTCAAATCAATAGAATCAGAAACGAAAAAGGAGAAGAAACAGCTGACACTGCAGAAACACACAGGATCATGAGGGATTACTACAGGCAATTCTATGCCAATAAAATGGGCAAATTCTTAGAAAACCACAACCTTCCGAGACTGAATCAGGAAGAAATAGAAAATATGAACAGACCAATCACAAGCACAGAAATTGAAACTGTGATTAAAAATCTTCCAAGAATCCAACAGCACATTAAAAGGATCATACACCACAATCAACTGGGGTTTATCCCAGGAATGCAAGGATTCTTCAATATATGCAAATCAATCAATGTGATACACCATATTAACAAACTGAAGGAGAAAAACCATATGATCATTTCAATAGATGCAGAGAAAGCTTTTGACAAAATTCAACACCCATTTATGATAAAACCATCCAGAAAGTAGGCACAGAGGGAAATTACCTCAACATAATAAAGGCCATATATGACAAGCCCACAGCCAACATCGTCCTCAATAGTGAAAAACTGAAACCATTTCCACTAACATCAGGAAAAAGATAAGGTTGCCCATTCTCACCACTATTATTCAACATAGTTTTGGAAGTTTTAGCAACAGCAATCAGAGAAGAAAAAGAAATAAAAGGAATCCAAATCAGAAAAGAAGAAGTAAAGGTGTCACTGTTTGCAGATGACATGATACTATACATAGAGAATCCTAAAGATGCTACCAGAAAACTACTAGAGCTAATCAATGAATTTGGTAAAGTAGCAGGATACAAAATTAATGCACAGAAATCTCTGGCATTCCTATACAGTAATGATGAAAAATCTGAAAGAGAAATTAAGGAAACACTCCCATTTACCATTGGAACAGAAAGAATAAAATACCTAGGAATACACCTACCTAAGGAGAAAAAAGACCTGTATGCAGAAAACTATATGACACTGATGAAAGAAATTAAAGGTGATACAAACAGATGGGGAGATATACCATGTTCTTGCATTGGAAGAATCAACATTGTGAAAATGACTCTACTTCCCAAAGCAATCTATAGATTCAATGCAATCCCTATCAAACTACCACTGGCATTTTTCACAGAACTAGAACAAAAAATTTCACAATTTGTATGGAAACACAAAAGACCCCGAATAGCCAAAGCAATCTTGAGAACAAAAAATGGAGCTGGAGGAATCAGGCTGCCTGACTTCAGACTATACTACAAAGCTACAGTAATCAAGACAGTATGGTACTGGCACAAAAACAGAAAGATAGATCAATGGAATAGGATAGAAAGCCCAGAGATAAACCCATGCACATATGGTCACCTTATCTTTGATAAAGGTGGCAGGAATATACAGTGGAGAAAGGACAGCCTCTTCAATAAGTGGTGCTGGGAAAATTGGACAGGTACATGTAAAAGTATGAGATTAGATCACTCCCTAACACCATACACAAAAATAAGCTCAAAATGGATTAAAGACCTAAATGTAAGGCCAGAAACTATCAAACTCTTAGAGGAAAACATAGGCAGAACACTCTATGACATAAATCACAGCAAGATCCTTCTTGACCCATCTCCTAGAGTAATGGAGATAAAAACAAAAATAAACAAATGGGACCTAATGAAACTTCAAAGCTTTTGCACAGCAAAGGAAACCAGAAATAAGACAAAAAGACAACACTCAGAATGGGAGAAAATATTTGCAAATGAAGCAACTGACAAAGGATTAATCTCCAAAACATACAAGCAACTCATGCAGCTCATTTCAAACAAACAACCCAATCCAAAAATGGGCAGAAGACCTAAATAGACATTTCTCCAAAGAAGATATACAGATTGCCAACAAACACATGAAAGAATGCTCAATATCATTAATCATTAGAGAAATGGAAATCAAAACTACAATGAGATATTATCTCACACTGGTCAGAATGGCCATCATGAAAAAATATACAAACAATAAATGCTGGAGAGGGTGTGGAGAAAAGGGAACCCTCTTGCACTGTTGGTGGGAATGTAAATTGATACAGCCACTATGGAGAACAGTATGGAGGTTCCTTAAAAAACTACAAATAGAACTACCATATTACCCAGCAATCCCACTACTGGGTGTATACCCTGAGAAAACCATAACTGAAAAAGAGGCATGTACCAGAATGTTCACTGCAGCTCTATTTACAATAGCCCGGAGATGGAAGCAACCTAAGTGTCCATCAACAGATGGATGGATAAAGAAGATGTGGCACATATATACAATGGAATATTACTCAGCTATAAAAAGAAACGAAATTGAGTTATTTGTAGTGAGGTGGATGGACCTAGAGTCTGTCATACAAAGTGAAGTAAGTCAGAAAGAGAAAAACAAATACCATATGCTAACACATATATATGGAATCTAAAAAAAAAAAAATAGTCATGAAGAACCTAGGGGCAAGACAGGAATAAAGATGCAGACCTACCAGAGAATGGACTTGAGGTTACAGGGAGGGGGAAGGGTAAGTTGGGACAAAGTGAGAGAGTGGCATGGACATATATACACTACCAAATGTCAGATATTTAGTGGGAAGCAGCCGCATAGCACAGGGAGACCAGCTCAGGGCTTGTGCCCACCTAGACGGGTGGGATAGGGAGGGTGGGAGGGAGGGAGACGCAAGAGGGAAGAGATATGGAGATATATGTATATGTATAGCTGATTCAGTTTGTTATAAAGCAGAAACTAACACACCATTGTAAAGCAATTATACTCCAATAAAGATGTTTAAAAAAAGAAAAGAAAAATGTGGAAGCAGAAACACACCATTGTAAAGCAATTATACTCCAATAAAGATGTTTAAAAAAAGAAAAGAAAAATGTGTCTTTTACTTACAAACCAAAAGCACATTTTGGCCCACCCGAGAGTTATGCTTTCTACTGAGTAGTCAACAAGTAAATATGTCAATACTGAGCATCTATCTAAATTAAAACTAACTCAAAAGAGTGACTTCTGGGCTTCCCTGGTGGCGCAGTGGTTGAGAGTCCGCCTGCCGATGCAGAGGACACGGGTTCGTACCCCGGTCCGGGAAGATCCCACATGCCGCGGAGCGGCTGGGCCCGTGAGCTATGGCCGCTGAGCCTGCGAGTCCGGAGCCTGTGCTCCGCAGCGGGAGAGGCCACAGCAGTGAGACGCCCGCGTACCGCAAAA
>NW_006787829.1:2985808-3051204 GCF_000442215.2 Lipotes vexillifer
AAAAAAAAGTGACTTCTGAAGTATCCAACAGGTCCTCATTCACTGTCAAGTACTATGGGTACCAAGGAGTTTTGCTACCTTGGGAATCATGCAAGAAACAAGCAGGAGAAGCTGAACTGACTGCATTAGAGGTAACAGGTACATTTTACACATTTTTTGTCATACTTTACTATACATAAATATGTTTGGAAAAAATGAATTTAGATTTAGCTTTTACCATGTACTCTATTTAACCTTTGGTTCACATCTTTAATAAGATAAATTCTAATTTAATTAATTACTAAATATTATGCCATGATTTACCAGCCAAATGAGTTTTTAATTATTTGACTTAAAATTAAAAACAATGACTTAAAATTTCTGAGTTGATTCTTTGGCTCACCATGGTTATAAATGAATTTCCTTGTTTTGCTCACCTCTCTACCACTGGCTTTAAATGTCATATGCTTTCCTAAACAGAGGTTAGTTAATAGACCCATGTCTCTCTATTTTTTTATATTAAAAATTATATATAAATATGCATAAAGTCAATGCTAAGTGTAGGCCACTGTGACTAGTGCTACAATTTGATGCAACAGATATTTCCTCCAAGTTTCAGAATTTACTTGTTAAATTTAATATGATTATAATGCTCTCTGGTCAGGAGTTCTGACTTTTTTAGTAGTTGATCCAACCTGGAAGAATCATTAATCCCTTAAAACTAAGGTTCACCCTGGGGAAATATATGACCTCTAGTTTACTCCTGTTGATTCAGTCACATGTGCTTTCTATTTTCTGTAAAGGTATTAATACTTCATTAGCTACTATATGCCAAAGAAATTTCCCAATTTATAATAAGTGTAATAAAATTAAATTGTGTACTTTGATTCCAGCCTTCTATTTTTTAAGTCCCTTATATATATTTTTGTCATTATAAAGTTCTGTGCATATCCTTTTCAAATGCTTAAAGAATAAGCTTTCCTCCAAGTTTATAAAATCAAAGAAAATTCTTATGTAATGAGGAATGATCAACTCCTAATGAGAATTCATTAACTTGTATATCACAAGCTTCTTTTGAGATTTTCCAGAGCAAATTTATATATAAACAAATAGTAAGCATTTCCTGTAATGGACCGTGAAATACTGTAATGTTAGCTCCCATAAGATGACTTTCCCTGTGTGCAGTGTGATTCATTAATGCAAAGAAACAGCCTGTGCAGAAAGATAAAATCATCTGTGGGATACTTTTGGCTGTTTAAAAAAAAAAATGACAGGGCTTCCCTGGTGGCGCAGTGGTTGAGAGTCCGCCTGCCAATGCAGGGGACATGGGTTCATGCCCCGGTCCGGGAAGATCCCACATGCCGCAGAGCGGCTAGGCCCGTGAGTCATGGCCACTGAGCCTGCGCCTCTGGAGCCTGTGCTCCGCAACGGGAGAGGCCACAACAGTGAGAGGTCCACGTATCACAAAAAAAAAAAAAAAAGACAGAAAAGAGAGAAAAGAAACAAGTATGACAAGTATTGTTCTCTGCTTTACTTGCAATACATTTGAAAATTCAAGCATTTCACAAACTTATTTCAAGGGAAAATATTTATGATAATAAAGGCTTAATATCTAGAACTACATATTTTATATGCCAAGCAGCTATTTAATAAATCATGATTAAAGGTATTTAAGAAAACATTATTCCTCTTTGTAGAATTCCTATTTCACTTTTTTCAATATTTCTAAATCCCCTTACTTAGTATCATCTAATCTTTATTTCTCTATTCTCCAGAAAGATCACAGTATCTATAAGATAGAATACTGAAAAAATGGTGTTTGAACTTTGACCTGGAAAAATCAGAAAACAAACTTATCAGATTATGTCACAGATAATGTTATCAGTATAATCACTGAATAGATATTTTGTGGTAGGCAAAAGTAGACATCAGAATTGGCATGCCCGTATGTTCAAATGATTCATTATTACTCATGGGTTTATGTACACTAATGGAGTGAATTATCCAACATTGCCACTTAATCATAGAATATTAAGAGTCTGCATGTTGAGTGCCCTGGGTTAATTTCATTACAGTTTTTATCTGTTGAAAAGGAAATGTAAAAAAAAAAAAAATAATAGGATGAGGAGACATTTCAGATTCATGAATGACTGCCCCAATCTTAAGGCCCTGTGGATTTGGCTACATACCCCATTCAAAATTATCTACTTTCCCCAAAAAGTCAAATGTTACCAGTTAAAATATTAAGAGATCTAGAAATTTCTTAATAAAAAATATACAGTATACATTATTATGTTTAAAATTAAGAATATTTGGTTTCCAAAAACCCTGGGTAAAAAGGAATTTATCTCCTTAAAATTCAACTTTAAATTGGGAACAAATTAGCAAAAAGAAACATGAGAGTTGCCTTTAAATGATTATGGAAAGGTTATGGAGGAACACTTTAGAGTTCTGTGTGGAGTGGCCTTTGCAGTCAGCCAGCTCTGGATCCAAACCTCGCTCTCTCCTCACAAGCTTTGGGTCTTCCTGCCACCTCCTCAATTTTCTCCTTTGTAAAATTATGATGCTCAGAGAACAACCTCTTCATAAGATTTTGTGAGGAGTAAATAAAATAATATTTTTTAAGTTCTTAACATAGAGCTGAGGAAATTGTAGTCACTCAACATATACACTGGCAGAAATACAAAATAAAAAAGAATGTGCACTACATTTTCGGCTGCAACTACTGAAATGAATACCTAGCTGAACAAATAAGACTAAGTGTGTGCTCTCAAGATGCCTAGTGGGCATTAAATTTATTTGTGTTATCATCCAAGAGAAGAAAGGAGATTCAGAAAGAGAGGGGCCTTTCTGTATCACTTGTCTATAAAGCAGAAGAGATTATACAATTCACCTGAGGAAGGCCCTCCATTTACTTGAGGAAATTAAGACAGAGTGATTTAATGATTTGTATGTTTCATGGTGAAGGCAGGTCTAGAACCAAGGTTTCTTGCTTCTCATAACAGTGTTATTTATTTTGCTCCCTAAACCCCATTACCTCAAATCTAATCCTGAACTAAACATTTTTTTTGAAATGGATAGAATTTGTTTCAATTTTTTTTTCAGAAGATTGTTACATAAAATGGAATAAAGGAGAAAGAAATATTAATCCAAGGAATATGCTGGAAGTAATCATATGCTGCAGTTTGCAGTTTAAGGCATCTAGGTGTCTTTATCTACAATCCTCTCCAATATAAGCAATCTACAACTACAACGTGGTATAGAAATTTTTATCATCTGGTTATTGTAAAGAAAAGGACTGCTTCTCCATTCAAAATGGTTTATCCTATATCTACACAAACAATTGTTCAAAAAGTATTTTTAAAAAAGAATAAGATGGGGGCTTCCCTGGTTGCACAGTGGTTGAGAGTCTGCCTGCTGATGCAGGGGACATGGGTTCGTGCCCCGGTCCGGGAAGATCCCACATGCTGCGGAGCGGCTGGGCCCGTGAGTCATGGCCGCTGAGCCTGCACGTCCGGAGCCTGTGCTCCGCAACGGGAGAGGCCACAACAGTGAGAGGCCCGCATACCACAAAAAAAAAAAAAAAAAGAATAAGATGTTTATAGATTAACAATGAGGCACTTTATATAAGATAAATTCATATTTAAATATCAAAATAATATCATTCAAAAATAAGAGACACAGCAAAAACTTGGACTAAACTCACAGAAATACTAATAGATTATGTAGTGTCAACACTGAGTAAGAAAGAACCCCCAAAAAGGTAAAATGGACTCAATTATCCATAGTTGGTCAAAAACCCATTGATAAGATCTACAGAGCTGGGATCTGAGGTATCTGAGAGAAGCTGACACAGAGATGTGTACGTCAGCTCAGCAAACAGTTCAGGAAACATTCACTGAACATCAACCCTGTTATAGGTATGTGTCTATGAGTTGGAATTTAACGACCACTAGGTACTCACCAAAATCTGTTTTTGTCTTGTCCTGGACACACAGCTAGACTATGTTTCCTAGCTTCCCTTGCAGTTAGCTACAGTCACTCCATTTTAGCCAGTGGTTACAGTTGGGAGTGTTCCAAGCCACTTGCGTGCTTGGTCATAAAGCCCTTCTACACATATTCTCCTGCTCTCTACTATCTTCTATCAGGTGGGGAAAAACAAAACCAAACAAACCTAAGCAAACAAGAGCAAAGCCCTAGGAGACAGTTTGTCAAACACCCCTTCCTATTATTACTTTCCCCAAGGAGGCTCTTTAGACATCTTTTTTCCTTAATCCTCCCTCCTCATGAAATTTTAATACTATGGACATATTGTATATCTGTTAACATACTGTGTCCCTTTAGAAGGCCACAAACTATTGTAATATCTAAAATATTTCACCCTCACCCCCCAAAAAACAATTTTCACCATGTTGAGAATGCATACCTTAGGGGATCATGAAACCACTAAATGGAAGGTGTCAGGGTCCAAGTTAGATGGCTATATGAGCATGAAATACATTCCAGTATGTTGAGGCATTATACTTTTTAGGCCCATATGTTATAGCAGTTTAGGCTCTCCTAAGTAGGCTAGTACAAATGTCTTTAAAATGTATTTATATAAAATGCAATAATATTCCTTGCCTGTTTAGCTATATAATCCAACAGTTGGCCAAAAACAACAAACTGTAAAGCCTCTATACACAAAACACAAAATAATTTCTCTAGACAGTAGAGACTTACAAATCATATTTCCCTTTAAAAGATAAAGTCTGAGCACAATGTGATCAGGCTACTAGTTTAGCCCTTCAAACACAGAACTCCCTTCAAAACAAACGTAAGGGGAAGGTGGGTTGGGGTAGAGGGTGGGGCAATGAAGGGGCTAATTACGACCCAGTACCTAATCGCACTGCCCTCAGAGCTGTCTCTATAGAAAACTAATCATCATTTCTTAGAATATCCCCAAACCCAATATTCTCACTTTAAACACATAGTAAACACAGTAGTAAAAACATTCTGCAGTCCAAATAGTTCACTTTTGCGTTTCCACAAAAATATAGAAGCTTATCAAAATGAAATAAACTTAGAATCCTTTAAGTTCACATTTACATTAGTTCTGGAATATGAAATAAATGCAACATTTATGTAGAGTACATAAATGCAAAATAACCTATTATTTTAAAATTTTCAATTAAATTTTATGATATAAGCACAGTGAATGCTTCTTGAATACAAATTGCCCTCTGATATATTTAATTAGGTAATGAAATATTCTAATTCTTATTACTTTGACAGTTAAATTTCTGTTACCATTTTCCTCCAATCATTTTAATTTTTTAAATATATAGGCAACTGAAGGTTCAGCTGAAATTCTATCAACTAATGATAATTTATGTCATTTTTTTAATTGGAAGAGAGGGGTGGCAGATTTCCCAATTCATCTATTATGGCTTCATGAGTGTGAAAAATAAAAACATTCAGCTTAATAGCATGTGTCACTTAAGGGACTAAATTTATTGAATAAAAGTGACCCTTTCATTTCCCAAGTATACAAAAGTGGTGTCAGATTAGAATAAGTGTAAGAGAAATCTCTACCAAGAACTTGCATTATGACTAAGAAAACTGATTATCTCAAAAACAAATTGTAAAACCTACCTTAAATTGTAAGATGTCTGAACTATTGGAATGTAAAAAACTAAAGTGATCGATCATGCTTCTAAGTGAGATGTGTGATGTAAAACAAAATCAGAATAATTGGAGGGTTCTCTAGCAGGTGAAATAAAATAGGCTTTTCAAATACATCACACGTTTGAGAAAAAAGCCTGTGTGTATGCATGCATACATTGCTATAGCGATTTGTGTTTTCTATAGATTTCTTAACATTGTACCTAATCAATATTCACTTTTAAACTAGGCTTTACTAATACAATATACCTAAATGTAACCAAAGAGCCATTTTGGGGATGTTGAAAGGTAAGTTAACCATCAAAATGACTATTTCTGACAATTTTCGAAGGAAATCCCTTAGTCACTACTAAAATATTTTGACCCTTATATTTATACAATTTGACAGTTATGGGCAGGTAGCTGACAGGCTGCTTTCCAATAGATTATAAAAGTTATTCCCCAGCAGACACAGAGCAGAAGCCCAGAGCCCATGACTTGAGGAACGTGGCACATCCTTGGTTTCAGCCCCTTCACTCTCTGTTCCAGGTGACCTTCCACAGGATCCAGTCAGCACAGCGATACACAGCAGACCTGACTGCATGTCACTCATCATCACCCTTCTACAACAGTGGCATTCACTGAATTATTTTCCTCAGGATAGTTTAGTATATGATAAATCGGTAACAGTTACTATTAGGGCAGTCAGTCAGTGAGATTTGCCTTTACTAGTGTCCTGAGAACACCTGTAATAAAAATAGCCAGTAAAAATATGAATCTACATCTTGCATACTTAAATGTCATGTAAATGTGAATCAAAATATCTGGGTCCTTTATGGCTTGCATTGCCCTATGTTTACTTGTAGATCTTTCCAGCAAGGTCAGTGTGGTTATCACAATTCAGTCCTAGGAAACTTCTGATGTTAGAGAAATTAAAGAGGAGAAAAATGAAAACCATAAAGCAAACAAGTAAAACACTAACGCTGGCATAACAGGCAACACAATTACTCTTTTGATTTTCAGAATTGTGTGCAACTACAGTAATAAATTTTGTCACAAAATATTAAAGACCAGGTAGATTTGGTGATTCTAGTTATACTATACACACACAAAATTTCTTCACTTTGTGCCCATACACTCCATCCCTACTCGGTCTAAGAAAGGTAGGACCCAAGAACATTTTATCGAATTATCAGAAACTCATTCTCTGAAATATTTAGAAGCTACTGAGATGGTTCATGGTTAGAAATTCAAAATCAAATTAAGTCGATGTAAATGACCCATTAACTCCCAGAAATTTTCAAACAAGGCAGAAAGAAGAATTTAAGTTGAAATACCAACTTAAATTTTGCACTGTTTTTAATGCTTTAAATACTCAGGTCTCCTGGTGTTTCTGCCTTGCTGAGGCAGGAACTGAAGCTTTGTAGAGTCCACCAGCAGGGGCTTCCATAAAAGCCACATGCTTGCCTCAGTGAAGCCAATGCAAAGTCAGTCTGATGGAAAACCAAAGCTTTTATAAAGTGGAAAACTTAGCAGAAGGTTAAATGGTTCCATTTCGGGTAGAAAACTCTTTACACAGACTTTCCATCCATTTGGTCAAAATTGAAGTTTTTAGTCTTATGAGACACTGAAGGGTGAAATCAAGGCTTTGCTAGCTTTGATACCCCTGCTGTGTGGAATTTCTGAGAGGGAAAAGCCCTCTGGTAGGCCATGTTTTCTGCTCAAATTAAGACTTCTGCTCCAATCCAATAAAACTGACATTGAGTTTTCAATGTCTTTTTCAATGTCCTTTATAGGTTTGAAAAATACATAACTTTATACATACTAATCTTTACTTGTGATGATTTACAATGCATTTGATTAAAATCCTAAACAACTCATTGAGCACCAATTCCTAATCTTCTAGCTGATCTGCTTTATTGCTCTCATCACCACCACCTGAGCACACACCTATTCTACCCTTTCATCATGACCTCCAGCCCATCACCCTGTAATTTCTCCACCACTTACATTATTAAGCTTAGGTACCAAGAGCCATCATTTCAACTACTTTCTTGCCCTACAATAACTGTTGTTCCCCTCTATTCCACCTGCCCAAAAAGGCATCAGTCATCCTCTTGACAGAAAAAGGTCCCTGCATCAGCATACATCTGGTCTTTCTCCCGATTTACCAAAATACAAGAGGTGACAGCATCCCATTGCAGCCAATGCATCCATCTATGTTCAGAAAACTTAAATTACTGGTTATCTCCTTTCTGCCTCATAATTTCAAACCCTACCTCTCTACTCACCAGCAATAAAAAGGCTCATGTCTCTAATAAAAGAAAAATTACTCCACTACCTAATATAATTATTATTCAATACTCTTTTTCAAAAATTTCACAATCGGGCTTCCCTGGTGGCGCAGTGGTTGAGAGTCCGCCTGCCGATGTAGGGAACACGGGTTCGTGCCCTGGTCCGGGAGGATCCCGCGTGCCGCGGAGCGGCTGGGCCCGTGAGCTGTGGCCGCTGAGCCTGCGCGTCCGGAGCCTGTGCTCCGCAGCGGGAGAGGCCACAACAGTGAGAGGCCCACGTACCGCAAAAAAAAAAAAAAACCCAGCTATTATTAATAGTATATTAAATAGTGTGGTTATTCTGAATAATAAAGAGCTCTCCTGTTCCAAAAAAAAAAAAAAATTTCACAATCAAACAACTTAAAATAGTGGTCTATAGTACCTTCTTCCATTTCTTCCCGTTTCACCCCAATCTATTCCTATTCCATTCCAATGGCTTCTGCCCCATTACATCTCTGAAAAGCTCTCACCAAGATCACCATGGACTCCCATGTCCTAAATGCAAAGGATGTCGTTTAGTCCCCGTGTGCTCTCAGCAGCACTTGACAGAGGTGACTGCTTCCTTTTCCTGGAGTCAGTGTTTTTCAAGCAACACGACCTTCAACTTTTCCTTTTTCTGATGCTCCTTCACAGCCTACTTGGCCAACGCCACCTTCTCTAACTACTTATCATATATGATTTCTATGGGATCAACACCAGTGTCTTAGTTTTGCTTCCTCCACTGACAGTTATTAACCTTTTCACCATCCCCACAGAATCAATCATCACCTGTGAGTCCAAAATTCTGAAATTCATACTTATAATCCAGACAGCACCTCTGATATCTAAGCCTGTATAATACAATCGTAACTTCATAACTGAAATGTTTTGAGCCCTTACTCTGCTCTGACCATGAGGATAAGCTCTCTGAAGTATCTTATTTAATCCTCATGCA
This sequence comes from Lipotes vexillifer, assembly GCF_000442215.2. NCBI lineage: Eukaryota > Metazoa > Chordata > Mammalia > Artiodactyla > Lipotidae > Lipotes > Lipotes vexillifer. The sequence goes on from NW_006787829.1 coordinate 2,994,698, forward strand.
TGCTTTTTAAGGTAAATGCTTATTATCATCACCACTTTATAAATGAGAAAACAGTCTCGGATCAAAGAGGTGCTCAGGTCACACAGTTAGCAGGTGGAGAAATCAGAATTCAACAGCATCCCACGTTTGAGTTTGTTAACATTACCTAACTGCCCACTTATTGTCTGCAAATGAAATGTCTGTTGTGCTCCAAACTAAACACACCTGAGAGAGATCTGGTGACTGCCTTTGTTCCCCTCTCCCATTCCCTAAGAAAAATCCATTGCATGTCCTGTTCTTGATGACATACTTCTAATCCTTAAATTATCTGCAATTATATAAGACCCTGCTTGTCTAGCAGGCTTTACAAACCATTAGGGCATTTTCTGTCTTGGTCACTATTGTATCCCCAGAGGAAGGGGAAATATTTAGAATTATTTGACTTTCAAAAAAAAAAAAAAAAACTCTAACCGATGGACTAACTGTATTTACTATTGATGTTATATCATGTGTAATTATAGAAATTTAGAACTACAAACCTCTTGTCATTTCTGACAGCTATTAGGCCACTTCTCAGGAAAATTTCGATTCAATATATAATGTACTAGATAAAATAGACCACTTACATGAGGAGAGGGAATAGGGCAGGTAAAAAACCATTGAGCATTAACATCTAAACGCTATTAGCAGAAGCTAAGTTTCTTATTAACACAGGGCCTTTCATGCCTGCCAGAATGCTCTTTCATTATAGGTGTTCACGCTATTGAATAAATGAATACATGCTTACATAACTGAATGAAACAACATTCATGTGTTAAGCATTAACAGGGTGTAATAGACATAATCTTATTTAATGTTCACAATATTTTTATGAGGATTTTTAATCAGGAATCTAAGACTTGATGAGGTTTAAAAATCTATCTAATGATAGATTTTGGAACAAATGCATGTCTGATTCTGATGTCCACACTTTCTCGTGCACCACACTGCTTTCCCATTCCATATGCCGACTCCATTTATTTCAGACTCAAGTATTTCCAGGTAGTAGAAACACATGAATTTTCAAGCAAACTCTAATCTTTGGCTTGTTTACTGTATGAACTTCATATAAGCCGTTGGCAGGAGAATATTGTTTGATCTGTAAAAATCTTGAAGAATGACTTAAAATTTAGTGTTTTCCTGTAACATTTATTCTTGATCTTCCAAATTTTGCTTCAGATAATAAGTTGAAATTTTTAATTTAGAAACAAGTATCCATACTGCACTTTAATTATAAATATACTCCATAAAGAATGACGAACACAAATCAAACTTGAATAAACCTCGGAAGGAAAAAGCATTTCAAAAGTGAAACGCAGCTTGAAGTAGATATGGAAAGAAGGCAGTGCCTAGATATGGAAAGAAGGCAGTGCCACGAAGATATTCATTACATAAGGAGGTTTAATAATAACAAAAGTTACTCATGGAAATGAGGGCAATCATTGTCATTATGGAAATATTTTCACAGTAGCTCAGGTATTTATGACTTTTAATATGTGTGAAAATAACAGACATTTACTTTCGTCTATTGTAGTTGTTCTAAAGGAGAATTATATTCTCATTAGCTCCTGTCTCCTTGAATATTATACTGTTTTTTAATTTATATTGATAGATACCAAGAGCAAGTCAAAGATAAAGAGTTTAAAATCTATTTTTCCCTAATGCATGTTTTATAGATAAGTATACATATTTGATCTCATAATCTGATTCATTATTGCTGGTGCAAAGAAATAATAGACATTTTAATAGGCAGAAACACTGATTAATATAAAGTTGTAAATCTGGGGACCACATTAATTAAACAGAAAAAAAAATTTTACATTTTCTCCTAGTTACATTTCTAGGTTAGAGTTTGAAACTTTTCTAGCCCTTACATATTTAAAAATAATCTGTATTACTACCACTATTGTTATAACATAAATATTTAAGAAAATCTAATAAAATAGTCCTGCACTACATTTCTCACGAAATGTTAGCAAAAGCCATAATATGTCCACGTTGGCTTTCTTTCTTTTCATCCTCATTTCTCATCCAGTTTTAACAATATTTGGCTAATTTATTATTCCCATCAGAAGAAACTCTTAATTTATAAATGTAGTATCAATCAGAATATTTCTGTTTTAAGTAGTTTGTTCATAAAAAGCAATGTGTTAAGACGTTGGTGTTTTATTCAGTCTTTAAAATATGTCTCATAGCTTTTGTATAGCTAGTGTGCTACCAAAATAACTGAATTATTAGAACAAACGTGTGTCCACTGTAACCGTGCTCCCCAATTTAACCGTTTGGCAGTGGGCTTTGTGGTAGGGGAATGATCATCGGTAGGTACATTTATAGACTGGTGTGAGACCTTCCGAATACACACTGGCTCAGAGTGACATCTTCCTGCCACTTTTTAAAGATCAGCGCCGCTCATCTGAATTGGTATAACCAAGCAGGACCCTATGAGGCCTTCCCAGAACAGACCCCTCACCCATGTCCTCTGCCTTCCTTTTGTCTGTAGAAAAATTTTAGTCAAAGAATAAACTTAGAGAAGTGAGAAAATGCAGAAAGAAAGGAAAACCATCAAGCAAGACAAAAGAATACTTTAGCCATTAAACAAAGTCAAGGACCTTTAGTTCTTCCCGAAGGACTATAGATAATCATCTGAGCCACATCCTCTGAACTGTTTTGCAGATACTGAAACCCTCACCAGGTGGAAGATGTTAACTGCATGCTGCCCACAAGCATATAGACTCCAGACCAGTTGGAACCAGAAGGTTGATGATGCTGACTCCCCATGACCTCACGACTGACCAGTCAGACCAATGTCCACGAGATGACCACGCCCCGCTCCTTGAACACAAGACTTCTCATGACCCCCTCCAGGGCAGGACACACAGTCTTGAGGGCATGAGCCCGCTGTGGCCCCCTTTGCCTGGCAAAGCAATAAAGCTCTTTCTTTCTACTTCGCCCAAAACTCTGTCGAGATTTAATCCAGCACTGGTGTACAGAGGCCGAATTTTGGCAACATTAGTAACCAAATATAAATACAAGATGAAATAATTGATGCCACAGCCTGGGAAAGCACTGACACATTGTAGATACTCATGAAACAAGAATAGAGAGACGTTACTCACACATATGTAAGGGAGGAGGCTTTGTAGTCAAGAACATCATGAAGAGAAACTGAAATCAGGCAATGGACTGTTTGGAGCTCCATTTCATTGTCTGATTTGATGACACCCCCATCCCCCGGTGGAGGGTGTGACTAGGAGAGAAAAGTAATCCCGAAGAGAAATAGCGTCTGGAGGAGCTCACCTCAGAAGAGGGCTGGAGGGAGGTGGAAAACGGAGACCCGCGTCCTGGATTCTTCCCAACTCCCTCCCTCCCCTCCCTTCCAAGGTGACTGGAGGGTAGTCCGCTGGGCGTGGTGTGGTGATTGTGAAAACCCAAAACAAATGGAGGCCAGCCTCATTCCCTGAGCAGACAAAACCAATTTAGTCACACAAACAAGTTTAATGCAGCTTATTTTGCCAGATTAGCATGACCTGGGTCCTTTCTTGCTTATTTGTCTGGAAACCATAAGCCAAAACTTAAACAGTTTCCCCAAATTGACACGAGGTAACCACTAACCAATCCCTATCATTTAAGAAAACTCTAATATTATAACCAACTTCTGTGAAGGATAAACAGTCACTGCCTTCTCACTATATAAGCTGCTTTATCTCAAAACACCCCTGAGCCTCCTTCCATATTTGGTTTGAGGGCTTCTCGTTCGTGAACTGTCTGGTGCATGCACAATAAGCTTTTACTAATTACTACCTTGGTGATGCACTGGTTTTCTTCTGCTGTGGCTAAACTTTTGACCTGATAAGCTTTGCACCGAGCAGAGGGGCAGAGTCTCCTTTTGAAGTCATTCATCGTGTCATCCTTTAGGAAAGAAGCATCTCTAGGTGGAGAATAAAGAAATAAGTTAAAAGAACCTCAGTTTGGGGAAACCTTGAATCTTTGGGCCATTGTGATGGGAGGAGACCATGAAAGTGCCTCCAGGATAAAGGAATGGCAGGGCTGGTTGCTGGACGCCTGCCTGTAAACTCAGGCCTCCCTTTTTGGGTCTACATCCTGGCTACACATAAAATCACTTGGTGGAACTGGGGTGCTTTAAAAAAATGCTATCACCTCAACAGGCCGGATTGACTTCATGACTATATGGGGAGTAGTATCTGAGTTCTTCTTAATAACTTCCCCCAAGTGAGTTTAATACAAAGCTAGGGCTGAGAACCAATGGGTTGCAAGACTGTTCTCTCGGAGAGGCTGTGGATGCATGGAAGATGGGAGGACTTAACAGAGTGCATATCCGTAGCAGGATCAGAGAACTGTCATTTGGGGGAACATTTGTTCTTCCTGCTTTTTTCATGCTTCCTTTCTGAGTGCTTCAGCTGTAGCCGTTGTTCCTAATGTGTGGTCTTCAGACCAGCAGCATAAGCATCACCTGGGAGCTTGTTAAACATGCAAATACTCAAGCCCTACCACGGACCTTCCCAATCAGCAAACCTGGGGATGGAGACTAGTAATCTGTGTTTTAACAAGCCGTCTGGGTGTTTCTGGAAACTCGCTATAACTTGAGAATTACTGGCAGAAAGTACGAGGTTGATACAACTCAGCTAGGTTAAGGGGGGGTCAAGAGAAGAATTCATTTCTTCAGGCCTTGACCAGAGTTCACAGGTCGATGAAGCCCAGCATGAGCTAGCAGGTAATGTCAGTGGGACTCTGTGGTGACCTAAATGGGAAGGAAATCCAAAAAAGAGGGGATGTATGTATACGTGTAGCTGATTGACTTTGCTGTACAGTAGAAACTAACACAACATTGTAAAGCAACTCTATCCCCACCCCCAAAAAATATATCAGAGACCAAAGTGAGGGCCCTGGCAGATAAGAGTCAGTGAATCTACTTGCTTCCTTTCACATGGAAATATTCTTTCCAATTTGAAATGCTGTGGATCCAGCATGTTTTGATGTCGCACTACTGTTGGTATTTCCAACCAAATCTGCTGCATTAAGGAAAAGGTGAGGAATGCATCAGTAGAAATAGAGAGATCTGCTAAGTGTCGGAGGGAAGGAGGGAGAGAGGGGCAGAGACTATATCAGAAGTTATAAGACTAATTTTAGTAAACTAGGAAGTTCAATCATTTCACTCGCAGGAGAGTTCCCTGGTTGGTTATGATGCCCCCTACAGGAGTAAACATGGGACAAAACAAGCACTTCATGAAAGTAGCTCTGTACAAACAGCAAGTTTTGCTGATGAGCCCTTGTCATAGTAAATTAAAAGCACTCCCCTGGGATCCATATATTCATTGTTATGAATCCACCCACAGCAAATACAGGCGAATCATGTCCCAGGATGCCATGTACTCTGTGTTGGTGGCTACTCATGTGTGATATTATTTTCCAGGTGATATAAAGACAGCAAGCTTAATGCGATTCTGTTACCAAGGTTGCTTCTAGCTCTTTAATTTCTAGTTCACAGGAAGGCAACATGATTCAAATAATTTTTTTTTCCATCATTCAGTGGAAACCTGCATTTGAATACAGGTTCCTCTATTTATTGGCTGTGTTACTTAACCTCACAGGATGTCAGGTTTCTCAGTTATAGAAGAGGAATGATAAAAAAACATACCTATCAGCAACTTTTACATGATGCCATGTTTGCAGCATACCCAGCTCAAGGCATGGTACATATTATGTGCTCAATTTGTGGAAGCTGTTTTCTGTATATTATGTTAGCATCATGTACACTTTGTATAGTTTGCAGAAGTATTTTATACAGAGATGTAAGTACGTATCCCAGCCCCTGTCAGAACATCAAATCCAAGTGCAGTGTAGTAGCATGGTGTAGTTCCCTATTGTTGCTGTAACAAATTATAATGCACTTAGAGGTTTAAACAACACCAATATATTATCTTAGAATTCTAGAGGTCAGAAGTCTGACATGAGTCTTACTTGGCTAAAACTTCCACTTTGAACTTCTAGCCTCCAGAATTATGAGAGAATAAATTTCTGATGTTTAAGCAACCAGGTTTGTGATGATTTGTTATGACAACCCTAGAAAATGAATACAGTCATCTCCTTTGGAATCCTGTTACTTCTGGCTACACTTCATGAAGTTGGGGTTCTTCCTCATAAAGAATATGCACTGAATTATGTATTGTATGCTGTTATCTGTATCACATGCTATAATGTAGCATTCACAGGGGCAGGGATTTTTATCATGATTATCTGTTTGTTTGTCTTCCCACAGTACCTACAAGAGGACCTGGTGGCTTTTTTTTAATGTTTAATAATATGGTCCCTCAGGATACAGCATCATTCAGATTCTTGCCAAAATTCAACTGCATTTTTGAAATAGCATAGCATCTTGGTAATTAAGTCCTTGTTATAAAACAAGAATGCAAGAACACATGAAAAATTCACCATAAAAAGCACTGAAGTTATTTTCACACAAATCTTGGAACCACACATCTGAATAAACTCTAATACCTCAACACAATTTTGACTGGAGAAACTGTATTACTACCTCACCCTCACATCTACAAATACTAAGCGGATTTTCATAACGAATTCAGGACTTAACTAGGAAGAGAAAATTTTTGTTTGGCACTAAATTTGCAGCAGAGTTCAACTTCGCATTGTGTACCTCTAGAAGAATAAAAAGACTTTCAGGGAAACACAGTTCTGTACGTTAAATCTCCTCATATTCCAGTATGATCACTACTTTAACAAGATGAATAGTTTTTCCAGACACTGAAATGCTGCTTCTGAATGTCCAAATTTAAAAAATTTAATTGCTGAAATATGCGTGGTAGAGTTTATGAGGAAGCCAATGTTTTTCAGCTCAACATAGGTAAGAAATTTATACTTATCTCTCTCAGGTTTTGCTATAGAGAAGTCTAGATTTCTGCTAATAAGAATGTGGTCAATATAAGTTTTTCAATCCCTCTACTACTGTCCAGATATTTACATAGATACTGAATAACCTAGTTTCATTGTCACTTTAAATATATTGTGTTGGTAACTAGCAGTTGGGGAAATTATTTAATGTTATGCCATTTATAAGTAATAAAAATATAATCTATATCATGGAATACACCTCTCCAAATAGATATAAAAATATAAAATACATTAGGGAGTAGTTTTCTCCAACACACATATGAAAAAAAATCTACCCATATTTCACATGTATTATTAAGCACGCCTGTGTATGTGATTGTGATCATGCCTTTCCCTTTTCTTTTTATATATAACACATACTTGATAGCTAGAAGCCAAATACCACTTGCATATCTTAATTCCCTGATTTCTCTTGAAATAGAAGAGTTTGTTTTAAACCTACTTAAACTCTATTTTCCTTTAAAAACTGCTTATTATAAAGAATATATTTGCTTTTAATACTGCAATGGTTTTAATTTATTAGAAAATAAATTTTGATGTATTGGAATTTATTGGGAACTCATTTCAAATTTTCTTAAATGAAGAAGAAAATTCCTTGACACAAATAACTGATAATCCCAGGGGCATCTTAATCCAGGCCATGTGGAAGGCCGAGGCTCAGTGTATCTCCTGGTCAAGTCCCTCTCGAGGCTTCTGCTCTCGCTTTTCCAGGTGGCTCCATGTGATGGGAAGATGGCTTTTACAGCTCTAAGGCTATATTTTCTCAGGTTTAATTTTAACAGACAAGAAAATGTGTCTCTGAAAAGTCTAAGCATCATTACACTAAATTGTCTCTGTTATGGTTACTTGCCCATACTAGTGTGTGTGCCCAGAAAACTTAAATATTTTGATTAGCTAAAGATGAATCACTTACCCGACCTAGAGGTAGTGGGGGTGTCAGCCCTACCCACAAGATGGGGCCTGAAATTTGGGGATGGAGTTGAACCTAGAGGGAAACCAATGCATGTTAAGTAGAAGCCGGGTGAATAGAGGTTAGGGGTCCGTAAACAACAACCATCCACGAGGCTTTAGAAGACAAAATGAGTGTTGTATCTCCAAAAGTATTTAATTTTCTAAGTTTTGCTTTGATAAAATAAAGATTTATGTGTAGATTTTATATCTTCTGATCTCAGGTGACCATGTCATTATTCTAAAAAAAAAAAATTAGGAACTTCTTACTTGTCTTTATCATATTGGATTTATCACTATTTGGCCTACCACATTGTCATATGTATATGTGACAATGTCTTGTGTATATGTAGCTCTGCATGTCTTTGTGTATAAAGAGGGGAAAATGTAATATGTGTTTCTATAGTATGCATATGGCAAACAAAAGGAGTGGGCATACTCTTATGTCAGGAGTGACAGTGTCACCCTGTCCATTTTCTACTTGAGATTTATTTTCAGGTTGTATACCAATAAAAATAACTCTGTGTTTCTATGGTGAGGCAAACACTGATTGTACTTCAGGCTTTTGGAATAGAAAGAGATAAAGATTCAGAGCAAAACATTGCCATTCTTAGGTAAATAAGTAATCAACAAGTATTTTGCAGAGGATGGTAACAGAAAATGTCCAAAATAACCATTTGACACAGGCTTGATAATTAAAGAAACTAAACTAAGTCATTAGCATACACCAAGAATAATCTGAATTCATGGAGGAAGTCCCTAAAACAATATACAAAGGTACTTTAATTTCAGTGCTGATACATTTGGACAGAGAACAACAGGATCTAAGGATAAAGCAACTTGAAAAGATCATAACATAACAATTCCTTTAGCTGCACCAACTAAGAAGGTATAACTGCCAGATCCTTCCGGGGGCGTAGTTAGGAGGTTAATTTAGGAGATCCAATGACCCTTTCTTTGTGCTTGCCCTACCACTTCCACGGCACATGAACTCTGGCTGAGCAGGTCTCCTCCCTAGACTCACCAGCATTCCTTGAAATTCTATCACCAGCCTAGGGACTTGGGAGACAGTAGACACAGACTGCAGAGTCTCAGAACCTCAGCTTTTTTCCAAGTATCTCTCCCCAAAGCCATGAGACACTTAAAATGATCTCAGAAAAGAAAAAAGAGAAGAGAAGAAAAGAAAAGAAAAGAAAAGAAAATTAGTAGTTTTCAAGGAACTTAATTTCCCCCAAAAGATACAAACTTCACCAGTAGCAAATGAGCTCTTGTCCTCTTCACTTGGTGTGGAATGCTCTTATATCACTCTTCCAGGTAACTATTTCCTTCCATCTTTCTGATCTCAATCTGAATCATCATTTCCCAGGAAGAAGCAATGACATGAATCTACTAATATGTAGCATTTAACAGAGTCACCATTGTAGATCTCTATGCTGATGATTTGATTTGACTGTAGTTTTCAGGAGGACAGCTGTAATAGTGTGTGTCTTGCCACCCTTATATCCCCTATCTACACTGTGTCTGTCTGAAACATACAATAGATGGACTATATCAACATTTTTCCAGGCTCCTTCTAGTTCTCCCTTTTGTAATGCTAAACATTTGTGTTTTCCTGAGTCTCTTGTAGCTAGAGTTTCAGATTAAGATTTAGATGCTGGAAAAGAGACGCTCTCAAGCAAGGCTTGGATTTGGAGCTGATTTCAGTGGGAAGAGAGTCAACAAGAAGTTACAGAGCTAGAAGGCCCAATGCTATGGGTGACTTCCTTACCCCCAGCTTGTAGCTAAGGTGGAGTGATCATGGAGGTATGGATGAAACAGGGACAGCCAAGCCCCATGTCCTCCTGATAACTTCCCGGGGGAACCCATTCTGTAGTTAGGCTCATTCCATGGTGGTCTACCAGGAGTCTTTCTTGTACGTCCAAAGCAGAGTCTGCTCCCCCAATCCTTTGAAATCATCTGATTCCTTGCATTGTATACTTTTGTTATTTATCTATTTTCTGATCCCTACACCCGAACTCTGAGTGATACAGAATTCAGTAAATGTTTGTGGATTAAATCAATAGACTAATGAAAGTAGGTGCTACCTGGCTTTAAATGAAATTTCTTATACCTACACTAGATAGGATGAGATAATTTGAACCTTTTATAAAATCATGTCTTAATGTTATTTTTTTATTCTTTGTAAATTATATGTTACAAACATGTGAAATAAGTAGAGAGATGGATTACAACATTTGAAAGCTCGTGTTCCCTACATCCCAGGAAAAACCCTGAAAATCCTTTTAACTCCTTTTGAAAAAAAATTCTTCATTTATACTTCTTATACAGCTATTAAAACTAAAAGCAGACTGAAATTGATGTTTTTTTTCTTAAAATGGATTACCTGCTAATAAGCAAAAAGTGGATAAGACAAATCTAACAAGAAGAAAGAATAAGAGGGACATTTCTTATATGGTACAGGTTAGGCTAATAAGCAGTGACTCATTCAAATATAGACTAGAAAACATTAAAACTCAGATAATTATCTGGAGAGAAGGACACATTTGGGTTTTAAAAATTTGTAGATCTGAATTTTTTTTCTTTTTTCTTGTATTGTACATAGAGCCAAAGGACATAGTACTAATTATAAGATGCTCGTTAATACGGGTAAAAAACACTCCAGCTACACCCCACCCCCTAATCACGCCAAATACACAGTTTCTTTGGGAGAAACTGAATTAATTCTATCTGGCTTAAGGTAGGATAATTAATTTCAACTGGCTAAAGGTAAAATTATTCTTGTAATACAGACTCAGCCAGCTAATTATTTCTCCATACGTTACTGCTCCCCTAAACCTGCCTCACCCTGGCATGGCAGACCTCTCACGTTTCACTGCTTGTCCTCCACACTGTCAAGGACATGCCACTAAAACAGCCACCAACATGCCTCCAATGCAAAGAGAACCAGATTTTCAAGCACTGGTGTAGCAGATTAGAAAATAAATTTCATTTCTGATATTTATTTAAATTAACTATAAAGTGTATAAAACATCCTTGAAAATAAATAATTAAAAATTACCATTAACAGATGATATTTACCCCAATCATCATCCTCCCTAAAGTTACACACACACACACACACACACACACACACACACACACACGCACAGACACAAACTTCAGTAATGCCAAATCAGAGCCAACCTGAAGTCATTACACTTATCACAAAGGGTATTATAAAATATTTTGAGAACGTTGATGTTAACTGGTGGTTTTCCAAATCTTAGAGCACAAAGAAGTCACCTAGCTATTTGTTTTAAAATATATACATTTCTAGTTCCCAAGTCACATGCCTACTAATTCAGAATTTTTATTTTCAGACAGCACCCTATCTGGGACAGATAGGATCAGGATGCGATGTTAAGAAACACCTGCTCTAGGAGATCAGAACATCTAATCTCTTTTTAAATTCCTTCTCTTCACCATGTAAATTCTACCAAATGTACATGATGTAACATGCTTTCAGAGTAATAGAAAATAGAATGTGAAATATGAGTGTTATATGTAATTATTATTTTTGATTGATTTCCTACACATTTTGCACTAAAACAGAACCACACTCACAAAAGAAAAAAAGAGAAACTATGTAATAGAAAATTAAATAGAAGTTGGTTAAAAAGCAAAGAGATGATTCTTATTAGTTACTGATGTATTGATGCAACCTCTCCTCGATTTTCCGAGAATTAGAAAGGCTGCCAAATGCTGTGGAGATTTAAATACTATTAAATTAAGCATAATAAAATGATAGGGAAACTGAAAGTGATGGCCAGTAGCAGAGAAATATGAAATGAAAAATCTCTCAATTATGTCAACAACCATATTAAATTTAACTGTGTGAATTAAAAAGAAATAGATCCAGCAAGTAGAAAGAGTACACTAAGCTGTACCAGGAGCAAACAGCTATTTTAGTGAACATAAACTGAAATTCCAAAGAAATATTACATTGTCCTCATGAACCTGAATGAGTGTCTTTATTTAAATCAGTAGCTAAATTTTAGAAAACATAATAAGATCATGAATTTGGGTAATGGAAGAGTCTCAGGTATTTATTCCAAACTCTTCTTTTAAAAATTAAAAAACTAAAGCACAAAGAGTATTACTTCACCAAAATTACTCAAATATTGAGCATGGACCCAGGATAAGAGTTTTATTCTTTCATTCTTTAACCTCTGGTCCTATTTTCCTGTTATATATGAGTTGAATCACACATTTAGCGGTTACCACTTTCATTGAATAATAATGTGGCATGCTCTCTGGAGCCTCTTTTATAAAGGCACTAATTCCATTCATGAGGGCTCTGCCCTCAGACCTAATCACTTCCCAAGGGCTCCACCTCCAAATACCATCACATTAGAGATTAGGTTTTAACCTCTGAATTTTGGAGAAACACAAATATTCAGCAGATCTCAATATTCCCAGAAGTCATCTACAGATTCAAAGGAGTCCATATCAAAATCCTTATGGCATTTTTTGCAGAAATGGAAAAGCTCGTCCTCATATTGATAAGGAATTTCAAATGGCCCTGAATATCCAAAATGATATTGAAAAAGAAGAATAAAGTTGGAGGACTCCCATTTTCTAATTTTGAAACTTACTACAAAGGTAGGTGAAGTCTCTGGCATAATAGTAAACATGTAGACCAATGGAATAGAACTGAGAATCCAGAAAATAAACCCATACATCTATTAACTGATTTTCAACCAAGATGCCGAGACCATTCAATAGGGAAAAAAGTAGTCTCTTCAACAAGTGGTGCTGGGGCAACTGGAAATCCATATGTAAAATAATGAAGTTGGACCCCTATCTTACAACCAGATACAAAATTTAACTCAAATTGGATCAATGATCTAAACATTAACAGGTAAAATTATAAAAGTCTTAGGAGTAAATCATCATAACCTTGGATTTAGCAATGGATTCTTAGAAATGACACGCATGCACAACAAGAGGAAAAAAAATAAACTGGAATTCATTAAAATTAAAAGATGTATGCAAAAAAAACAAAACAAAACAAAACTGCATGCATCAGAAGACATTATCAAGCAAGTGAAAAGATAACCTTAAAGAGTGGTAGAAAATGTTTGCAAATCATATATCTGAGAAGGATTTAGTATTCAGAATATACAAAGAACTCTCACAACTCAACAAAAAGGCAAACAACCCTATTTAAAAATGGGCTAAGGGCTGGAACAGACATTTCTCTGAAGAAGACACACAAGTAGCCAAGAAGCACATAGAAAGATTTTCAACACTGTTAGTCACAAGGGAAATGCAAATCAAAACCACAACATGATATACCACTTCACACCCACTAGGGTGGGTATAATTTTAAAAAGACAAAAACAAAACCAAAAAAGAACAAGTGTTGCTGAGGATCTGGAGTAATAGGAATTCTCATACATTGTGTCGTTAAAAAAAAAAAAAATTTTTCTTGGTCTTTCCAAAAGTTGTATATAGAATTACCATATGACCCAGAAATTCTACTCCTAGATATATACTGAAAAAAATTAAAAACTGGTATCCAAATAAATACATGTACATGCATGTTCATAATACCTCTGTTCAAAAGAACCAAAAGATGGAAACAACTCAAGTGTCCATTAGCCCATGGAGGGATGATCAAATTGTGGTATAGCCATACAATCAAATACTATACAGCCAACAAAGGAATAAAGTACTGATGCTTGCTGCAAAGGGCATGAACCTCGAAAACCTTATGTTATGTTAAAGAAGCCAGACACTAAAGGTTACATGTATGATTCCATACATATGCAATAACCAGAATAGGTAAATCCATGGAGATGGAAAGCAGATTTTTGGTTGCTGGGGACTTGGGAGAGTTACTGTATAATGCTTAGAGGATTTCCTTTGGGGATGATGAAAATGTTTTGGAATCAGTTAGAGGTGATTGTACACTGTCAATATATTAAATGCCACTAAGTTATTCACTTTAAGATGGTTAATTTCATGTAATGTGATTTCACTTTAAGATAAAGAAAAATAAAGAAAAAAATAGTGAATGTTTCAGACCTATTAAAGTTATCTGAGTTTCCATTAATCTTATAGTTTTATTTTTAATTTGAATTTTAGCTTTAATTTTAAAGAAATATTATAACCATAGTGTTTTGTCATTTTAAATAAGAAGCTAAATATTATTTTTTTATCACTGCTTTAAATCAAGCTAATATAAATCAACTGATAGCAGCTATGGGAACTGCCAGTCATTTTATAATAAAATAGTGGATTATTAGTAGTATGCTAGTCATATCAAATACAAAATGAGATATAATTTCATACCTGAATATCATAACTTATAAAATTTCATGAAGTTCTAATTCTGTAAAATATAAGTGACCTGAAGTATCAAAATTTACATCTTCATTTTAACTGGTTATGGGACAAAATGTAATTTATTTGATACACAAGAAGGAGGTTTTAAAAGATGATAAAAGCTTCCATTAACCCTACAGACTTTGTTGTCCTCTAACATTTGCCCTGTAATAGAAAAAAAAGGAGACTACAAGAATTAAAGATAAATCAAAATACACAATAAAATTTAAATAATGAAAATCATAGTATAAACACATACATTTATTTATTAATCTGCCACACATTTATGAGAATGTGTCAACCTCTGTGGACTGAGATTTAATATTCATAATTTTAATTTAACAAGACATGACAACATTTGGTGTTTTAGTAAGAGAAAGTGAAACTCCACCCAGCAATAATTTATTCCTAAAAATAATGCTTCACACATACAAAATCTTATTGTGTACCTTTGCTCCAGTAGAGAACAACAAAACAGGAAGAAAACTAATACTCCTATTTTAGAATTAATCTTGTAGAAATCAGTTCATTGCGTGTGTGTGTGCATGTATGTGTATGTGCCTGCACGTGTGTGTGTATTTGAGAAGGGGTGAAAGCAATCATATTATATTAAAGTAAATGTCACCCTATTTTGCAGTATATTGATTTATTTCAGTTCAGTGGGGCACTTTCAGTAGATACCTTCCTTATGACATTAGTAAATCGTACTTAAGCATTTTTCTCTCTGCTAACTTCAGAAATTCTTGGGCAAAAGGACATTGCTCTGCCCAAACCACACAATCCCATTCACCTTTGTTAAAATGTATATGAAATCATTGGTGTGTTTCTAAATTTCATGAAATAATTTATTTTGAAGAATGTCTTGTGTGTAGCCTAGTGTTTTGATATACACGTCATTCCTCAAAATAAATTATTTTCATTTTTTATAAACAAAATATAACAAACTTCACATACAAAAGGGTTAAAATTTTCCATATATCTAAAAGTCTCTACAGTAATAAAAGTTTATATTAAAAACTATATTAAAAGTTGACATTTCTAATGTATCTCAGAGAACAAAGCTGGCTAAGAACAGCTAAAGGAAGACATAAAATGATAATATCTAATAATATCAAATTGTGATGTTCTATATTTAAATTATTACTACTTCACAACAGTAAAAGAATAGATAAAATTATTGTTTATTCTTAAATTATTCAATAATTCTATGAGTAGAAGCAGGCTTTGGAAGAACAATAATGAATGCGGAAAAATTAACAGATCCATAGGTGTGACTGGTACACCACTGAATGGAAACAAAATATTTCTGAAGACAAAGTTGCCAAGCAAAATAAATATAATGCCATTCCTGTTGTAGGAATGGACACTGTCAGTAAATTCATTAGGAATTGACTTTGATGACCTTTCCACTTTCAGATTAATTCATCATTTTCCTGAGACACATCAATTACCACTCTGTCCATTAACTTTCTGAGAATGACCCATTATGTGACCTGAATGAAGGGAATCAGTTGCCAGAATGACTTAAGAAAACAAGCTTCCAAAACTCTTCATGAGAGGCATGTCGACTAGTCCATGGGGCTTTGCTCAGTCGAATACTGACCACTTTTTCCAATAACATTTCACTCGAAAAATTATTGTTTGCAATGGGAAATACATATACCGCACATCAACAGAATTAAGGCTTCACAAGCACAAGAATCTGTGCCATACATTGAAGAAAGCAAATCAGCCTTTATAGGATAGGTATCATAATTTTTTTTAAAAAATCATTGGGAATTGCAGTTCTACTTTTCTCCATTACAGCAAAATGATGACATATTTTGATAAATATTAGGTTATATGTGTCTGTTTCCTCTTTGGTTGTTTTGTTATGTTTTATCACTTAATGGAGGTCACAAACCCCACTTTTCTTTTCCTTTTCTCTCATTCATCTTTTCTTATCCTCTGTCCTGAAGTTCAAAGAAGTGAACAAAGGGAGAAATGGGACAAGTAAGAGCTCAGAAAGGGATTAGAATTGGTAAAGTACATACAGCTGTTCATTTTTATTTTTTTCTTTTCACTAAGCCCTGGAGAAGATGGTCCTTTCTAACACAGTCCTCCAGGTAGGGTTTTCTCACTCTAAAGGGACCAGCAATATTCAGTGTCTTTAAGGTATTTTACACACAACTCTGTAATTTCTAGATAACCCACAGCAATGCATATTATTCTCATCCATAGAGTTGCAGATTAATTTTGCCTGGTGGCAGTGCAATTTATGTCCTTACCCCTCGCTGAAAAAATCAGTTTTGCATCTATTAACCAAATTCATTTCAGCGTTCCTGGTTGTCCCTTGTCTGATACTTAGATACTTCTCTCAACTGGCTATAACATCTTACTGGTTTCTTCAGGAATGAATGGATTAAATAAAACCTTTCACATGTGTTCATTTTATGTCTGTATGAGATTTATGAGTTTAGCATTTTTTAAATGATTGTATTTAATGATTATTAATTGACTAATATGTTAATCTGATTATGTTATTTGGAGACGTTATTTTACTAATTTAAAATATTTTATTTTATTATTCTTCATAACATGGAAACTCAAAAAGTAGGAGCTAAAAATGTATTAGTAATTTCTTTCCACATTACAGTATGACATGAACACCCTACTTTAGATATGACCATCATTTTTAATACACTTCAAATTTTTAGTGACATTGATCTTGTGAAAGAAAATGAAGAACATTTTTTAACAAATATTTCAGGTAACTGAATTCAAATTTGCTGACTGCCTGGAATATGTTTTTAAAAATATGAAATATTAATGATCCCAACATATGTGTTTCTGTATATTCATAAGTGGATTTTTTTTTAATGTTGTATGGAGATACACAGACTAATGGTCAGGCATCACCAGTACACTTACCTATTGGCTGTGGAGTCAGAGTTTCAAATGTAGCTCTATGGTTCTCCTCTTAAACCACACACTTTGATTCCTTTATGTTTTCCAAAGCTATTCTCAAGCATCTTTGCCATCATTTAAAATGCAGCTTCATTCTGATAAGAGTATCCTCAATACTGCTGCAGAAGGTCCATTATCAGATATCAGTTGCTCTGTTGATTATACTAAAGCCATGGAACAGTGCAACTATTACCCAAAGCAATGACAAACCAAAAGATCCACATGCTGAAGTTGTTCTAGAAAAGTCTGTGGCAGTGGTTTATGCTTTAAAAATAATTTGCTACTACTAGAGTAATAATTTTCTAATCTAGCCATTAAAAATTCAGGTATACTGCTTTTTATCAATTGAAAAAATTGATACACACATAGCCTTAAACATAAGCTATAAAAGCAACTACCAGATGGAGATTTTTGTGATGAAATCACTCGTGTGAGGAAGAATCTTTGTCTTTAAATTAATAGTACAATTTAAAATTGAAAGCCATTTTCTTTAAAAATGCATTCCCTATAATACTAAAGCCAAAAACACTGTAAAAGTCCTCCCCTCCCAAATAAGTAGGATTTATAAAAATTTCATTGAATAATGAGATTGCTAAAACTCAAGAAATTAACAAAATTTATTGATATGGAGATTTCTATGAGCAGCAAGTAGAATTGTATCTGCCACAAATATTTGTTAAATGTGATTAGATGTAAATATAATGTGGTAAGATATCTTACCTCTCTTTTAGAGGCCGATGATGAGTGATGTTTACAGTTGTGTCTCTTATATGCCAGCACCTACTTGCCCATCTCACTCATATATAGTACTTTTATGCATTTAGATATCTGGTAATTCTACCCTATAGAATTACCAGATGTATACATGTATACATACATATACATGTTTCTCCTTTATGGTACTTATGCACATAATTTTATACATATAGATTAGTTTTCATTGAAATATTAAAACCACAATTTAGCTTTGTGTTATAATGACATCTATATTATTCCCTGGCCTTTGGCATGTTCCATATGCAGCTTTGATTCATTTGACATTTGGGGACATCTGAATCTTGATATTTTGACCTGTGGGGATCTCTGTGGCACCAAGGATTTTGACCCACAGCTGCTCCATGACAAGTAATTATTTTGGTTTAAGTGGTGAGTCTGAGTTCTTAATGAAGATTGTAAAAAATTGCTTACACCTCCTCCCAGCCATCAAAATGATATACACTTAGGGAATAGTCTTCTGATTGATGAGCACACCCACTGAGTTGTTCAGACCTTCCAGAATCTTCCCAGTTTCCAAGGTCTGTTCAGTTCTAGGCTAAAAAACTACATTGGTCCCAAAGAGCCCAGGTCTAAACTTAGAGTGGCCTGTTAACAGGACAAGAAATTGGCATATGTACTAGCTCCAAACAGACTCCAATCAGCCCTCATATTTCCTAAATGAGACACTTTATGCTATAACAGTTTGATATAACTAGAAAGGCATCAAAGTGGAATAGAGTGAATTACTTCTTTATCTGAGTTCCCATTCCACTTTACTCTTAGCAATCATCACAATGTAATACTGATAATAATTTATGTGTATATTGTTACACATAGATATATTGTGTATATCTCCCGTGACAGACTCTAAGCCCATGCTAGGCAGGGGTAAAGACTCATTCATCTTGGGACTCCCCTGGTGGTGCAGTGGTTAAGAATCTGCCTGCCAATGCAGGGGACACAGGTTCGAACCCTAGTCCGGGAAGATCCCACATGCTGCAGAGCAACTAAGCCTGTGAACCACAACTACTGAGCCTGCACTCTAGAGCCCACGAGCCACAACTACTGAGCCTGCGTGCCACAACTACTGAAGCCCACGCGCCTAGAGCCCATGATCTGCAACAAGAGAAGCCACCACAGCGCACCGCAACGAAGAGTAGCCCCCACTCGCCGCAACTAGAGAAAGCCTGCGCACAGCAATGAAGACCTAACGCAGCCAAAAATAAATGAAAAAAAAATTTATTCATCTTCACATCACCAGCATCTAGAGCAGTGACTGACACAGAGTATAATATAAATAAATGCTTGTTCTGTTCAAGTGAACCAAAGGGAAACAGATATATTGATGACCAAAACTTGTTCCATAATCGAAACAATTGTGCTTTCACAATGGCAATCTGCAAAAATTTCTCTACAGATTTATCAGTTGTGTACATGTCAGAACCATACACCATTACGGATGGTTTATGAATCTGTATAATAGAAAATTATGATCACTGACCATAACAGTTAACTTTAGATATTTGCATTGCCAAGTCATGAAACACTAATCCAATTTAATCTTGCATTTGCAATAAATCCCTAAAATCACAAAGAATAAGGAAAAGTAATATAGAATTCAATTTTTCTGCCCATTTAGCTATTAGAGCTCATATGAGTATGAACTACTTACATAACTCAAAGATATGAACTTTTCAAACTCACTTTTAACTCACTGTTAAAGGAATTGAGTGAAAAAAATAGAATTGTGCATTAAGGTACTATAGATACTTTCATGGAAGAAATAGAAATAGAAACAAAACTGTATATGTTTTGTAGCATATTGACACTAAAACACATAAATTACAACTGCCACTAAGAGAATATTTTAAAAGTCTAAAAACCATTTATCAAAAATATCCCATCCATAGCAGTAATTATGTCTGTTGGCTTTAGGACAAAACAATTCCAAAACAACCTAAATTTCCCAAAGTCTAAATTTGAATTTAATTCTGGTTTTAACATTTATGTCATAGCCTATAAAGGCTATTTGTAACACGATGTGTTTAATTGACTCAAAAATAATTTTTCTGAGACTAACTAAAAAGAAACCAAATAGGAGTGAACCAGCTACATTTAAATGTTTATGCAGATACTTACCATAGCTACTGACAAATGCTTATTACATAGTTGCCCAAACTAATGGAGAAATATACTCATTGAAAATAAGATTAGTTACGTGGAAAATTGAGACAAAGCTACAACAGGAAACCAAACACACAAAGGTTCATCCCTTACTTCATGTTTTTCTTCCTTTTGAAAAGCTTGAAACTCTCAGATTTGTCATATTCTAACATCTTCATACAAAATTTGTCACACTCTCTTTTCCTATCATGAACATTTTATATATCTCTTTTATATTACAATGGGAAAAGATCAAACTATCAGATATGAGATAGTACAAAAGAAAATATTCAGATTTGAGGTATGTGAAAGTTAAAGCAGCATCTACGAGACATCAGGGCAGGAATATACAGAAAGTGAGAACATCTGCTTCCAAAGAGTACCCATACCTTGTTTTTTTCCTGTAGTTCAATTTGTGATTTCTTGAAATCAGGACCTTGAGAGTTTGCAATTAATCTATTTTTCCTATCCAGGAGCTCTTCCATGTCTTTCACCTGGAACTTTAGCCTTCTATTTTCTCTCTCCAGTCCTAGTTTTTCTGTTTCAAGTATCTCCCTCTTGTCCCACTCGGATGTATTTTCAGCCTGCAATCTCTCTAGCTAAACACAGAAAACACAGAAAAGCAACATGTAGCATTTGTAATTGCCAAAAGACCAGGCACCCATCAAACAGGCGTCCACTAAGAAAGGTTCATGGATATGTCCATTTATACAATTTTTAAAAAGAAAACTCTATTTGTCTGAAAAGTTGAGGACAACACAAAAGTCCTAAGACCAGATCATGCCCTAGATAAATACACCTGCCTTCTTGGTTATGGCACTATTTCTATAACCAAACAGACCATATTGTCAAATAAATACATTAAGTGAAAAACTGATAATATTTTGTCAATAATCTCCACTCAATTGATGAATATTTATCAGTTTAGAAGGCACAAAATCATTTCTTGGGCAATTCTGGTTGGATGGATATAGTTCATGTATTCATTTACTCATTCATTCAGTTATTTACTATAGCTTTCAACTTGTAGGCACTGCAAATAAAGACAAGTGAATGTAATAAAATATCATAAGTGCCATGATTAAAGTACTATACAATATAATCAAACTCACCTGAGTGAATGGCCAATTTGATTTTTCAGGGAATAGAGGTTGGCAACATGATTAAAATATGAGGTATTTTTAAACTATTTGTTATGGATAAAAATTGAAAATTACTTATTTTTACACTTAGTTTTAAATGGCTTGATGGCAAAGTATTGAACAGTATTATACTATTTTAAAGTAATTCTCATGACATTTTAAATTCTAAAAGAGAAGTCAACATTAAGAAACTGTTAGACTTCAATAATATCTTTGGAAATTAATTCTGATTAAAAAAGTCTAAAAACTGCTTTTTCATACACATATAATTGTGCCATTATTGTCGAAAATGTTCTGTTCCCAAATCTAAGTGAGGCTTTAGCTTCTGAAAAACAAGAAATTAAAATTACATTGTTGGCACTAGACCTTGTTTATCAATTAAATATAATAAACTAAGGGATCAAATTTTAGATGACGTGATTTGACATTTGGGATGCCTGTTTGGGATATGAGGTGAAAGCAGTATTTCAAAATGCAATTTAGAACATGACATGTCTTTAATTATTAAGATTAATGCTTAACCTTTTTGGCTAATATCACATCACTTATCAGAATGAAAATAATAAAGTTGTAATAAAAGTCATCAACTTAGTGATGAAAAATTAATTTTAGGAGAATAAACGTACTCTTGGTCAAAGACAAATACGATGCTATGTCAAGTCTTTGTAAAATTTTAGGCATTTAAAAGAAATTGCTGAAGTCAGTTTTAAACCTAATAACAGATAAGAGGCACAAATAGGATTTTAAATAAGTAATAGATGGTTTGAATGAGTAAACTCTAAATTAAAAAAGAATAATTGAAGAAAGGAATTATATTAACAGTAATGACAACAAAGCTTAAATAATGATGTGTGATTATTTACTATTTGAAGATTTTTAGTGACATACCAATTATCTGATAAATTTAGGTATACAACACATATCAAAAAAAAGTAAAGGTTTTGTGAAAATTGGATCATAAATATTATTAGCAGCTTTATTTTTGATTTCATTTTTCAAAATTCTTTCTTGTAAGATTATTCTTTTCTAAGAATCATACGAAAATCTACCACCTTAAAAGCCATTCAATTAAATGCAAGTTAAAATGATGAAAGAAAGATCAGGTAATATTTTAAACTTTCAGGGATTTTTGTAAGCAATTCTAATAACTAATCAAACTGAAATGGAATTCCATTGATTTGCTTCCAATGATCAAGAGAAACATTCTAGAACATTTTAGTTCTAACTCTAATATGTTATGAATTTTAACTAATAGTGGGTACTACTCTTAAATGAATTTCAGGTAATACAGGAATTATTGAAAAATATTTTCTAAAAACTTTTAATGTAGAAGTATATTCTAGCCAGAGTAAAAACACTAAAACATTTGTAGATTTAATGACCTCCAATTTTATGAATATTAAACATTGAGAAAATATATAAATATCCAACTATTCAGCTGTTTAACACATATTTATTGAGCATCTTTCAGGCACTGGATATACTATTGTCAAAATACAAGTATATATATAAGTATAGATTGGGCAGCATCTTGTAAAGGAGAAAACCCCTGGATGCTATGGGAAAGACCTGCAGTAAATTAAGTAATCAGAGGAGGTTATTTGAAGAAACAATACTTAAGCTGAGACCTGAAGTTTAAGAAGGCAGAGAGGCAGAATCAAGCTAGGAGTATCTCAATAAAGGGAAGTAGGAAATAGGTTTGAACATTATAAGATCCAACAGTCCAATCATGAAGTATTAAGAGTTCAGGAGGATAAGTATGAAAACAAGTAGTCACTGATGCTTAAAAGCAAGGGTGAATTTAAGAATCGTTTGAGTTTCTTGTGAAAAAATGTAATATTGTGATTATTCCCAAGGATGAAATATTGGGTCATTTACTTTATTTATATAGGTATATATGTATGTGTTTATGTATTTGCTTCCTTCCTTCCTTCCTTCCTTCCAGTTTTACTGAGATATGATTGACATACAGCACTGTACACATTTAAGGTGTGCAGTGTAACGATTCAGTAATTTCTAAACATATTCATCTATAAGCTCGATCTTCACGAATTGCCATTGCTTGATACTGCTGAAAGGACATCAATGATAGACTGCAGTGAACTCGATAACTAGAACGTAAGTTTTATGAAACCAGAACCGTGTCATTTTGCTCATCAGCCTGGCACCTGACACGTGCTGTGTCAGTGCTTCATAAGGACCTGTTGAAGGAAGAACATACATACTGGTAGTCTCCAGGAAAAAGCTCCTCTGTATTTCAATTACAACAATTGGGCACAAAGTGAAATTAAGATAGCATCCTAGAAGAGCCAGTTATTTACTCACCATTACTTAATGTCAATAGAATTTCTCAGTACATTTACTCTTAACTCTTATTAATGCTGTCACGGCTGCGTTGCATTTTGTGATAGGTAAATACAGTGAGGTAAAGAGAGGATTTTCAGTAAAATGACCTAGAATTGAGTCCCAATTCTTTTTATCCTGAGAGCCTCTATTTTTCATTTATAAAATATGGAAAATATTTCCTACAGCTTAGTGTTATGAGACAGGAATTATTTAGGGAAAATAGTTATTAAACTTTCAAACTCAACACAAATATTTCCTGTCATAAATATGTTTTCTAAAGAACAAAACATACCAACAGCCAATTCAAGTAATGACAGGTGAAATAGTGTATTATTTTTCATCATGCTTTATCAAAATGGCATCTTGTAAATGGACCTTTTCAACGGGGAAAAACCCCAACAGAACGCACAATATGGCGTTCTGCAGGCCAGTGAAGTGCCGCCTAAAAACAATGTGCATGTTCCAGTAATTGATTGCAAATATTCAGAATTTTCATTTCAGACAAGTCAGCTATAAAACCTCATTACAAGCACTGTGATTTTGGAAATAAGAGGTAAAAAGCAGGAAGCTTGTTATTTCCTAGCAGTAGGAGATGATTACCCTTTTACTGAGGACCTAATCTATTCCTGGTAAAGAGCTATATAGGTTATTTCTTATCCTTACAATAATCCTGTAAATTTGTATGTGCTACACAGGAGGAAACTGGAGTTCTAAGATTAGAAGTAATTCTCAAGGTGGGCAAAGAGTCCAAGCCATGGTTCACCTAAGGTGTCTCTCTGATTCCAGTCGTGAGTTCACTCCACCCGCACCACGCTAACAGATAGCCACTGATGTATGCATGTCCCCTTGCCATAGCAGTCAACACACTCTGAATCCATCGTACTACACTGCAGCAAAGATTTTGTTGATGTTTTTCTTTGGTTTTGATATATTTTGGGGATTTTGATCCTTGCTTCGTTGCAAATTAACTCAGGAGAAGTGATTCTGTAGACTCACATTCAAAAGTCTGGAAACTGGGCTTCCCTGGTGGCGCAGTGGTTGAGAGTCCGCCTGCTGATGCGGGGGACACGGGTTCGCGCCCCGGTCCGGGAGGATCCCACATGCCGCGGAGCGGCTGGGTCCGTGAGCCGTGGCTGCTGAGCCTGCGCGTCTGGAGCCTGTGCTCCACAACGGGAGAGGCCACAACAGTGAGAGGCCCACCTACCGCAAAAAAAAAAAAAAAAAAAGTCTGGAAACTGAAACCTAAATGCAGTGTGCATATTGCTGATGCCACCCCTCCCCCTCCCCTGGATCTTTTAACACTCGTCCTCTAACCGTGTCGTGGAATCACAAATAAGAAGTGTGGACACCTCCTCCTAAATCAGTCTACATCCCTCCTGTCCACAGTTAACTATAGCTCAGTGATAGCTCACTCCTTCTTTTACCAAAAGTCAACAGAGCAATGACTAATTTTAGTAATAGGTACTGTCATGTGTATTTTAGTTGCTTTAATTTCACTTAAAATCCTTGGAGGATTTCTAAAAGTAAGGAGTCCTAGAACTAATTTGAAACTAAATGTATGTCAAACGTAAATACAGGGAGAGGGATCCACATGCAGAAACAATTACTCTAGACACTAAACCTGAAGATAAATTAACCCAAAATGGATCACAGACCTGAATGTAAAGTACAAAACTATAAAACTCATAGAAGATAGATAGCCTAGGAGAAAATCTAGATGACCTTCCGTTTGGTGATGACTCTTTAGATACATCACCAAAGGCATGATCCATGAACGAAATAATTGATAAGCTAGACTTCATTAAAATTAAAAACTGCTCTAGAAAGACAATGTCAAGAGAAAGAGAAAACAAGCCACAGACAAAAAAAATTTGCAAAATATATCTAATAAAGAACTGTTATCCAAAATATACCAATAACTATGTAAATTCAACAATAAGGAAACAAACAACCCAACTAAAAATGGGCCCAAGTCTTATGGATAACAGACATCTCACCAAAGAAGGTATACAGATATCAAATAAGCATATGAAAAGATGTTCCACATCATATGTCATCAGGAAAGTGCAAACTAAAACAATGAGAGGGGTGGAGTCAAGATGGCGGTGTGGGAAGATGCAGAGTTAACATCTTCCCACAACTAGGGTGCCTGCTGGCTGCTGGTGGGTGACTCTGATGCCCAAGGAGAAGGGAGGGACCCCAAAGTGAACTGGTAGGATGTAGTAGGACTGAGGGGGGAGGAGAAATGGAAGCCAAACAGGATTGGCGCCCCTGAGGCCAGAGAGATTAGGAGAGGCAGGTGGGAGGGACCCTCCCAGACGGGAGGAGCAGGAGAGGAGAGGAGGGCGTTTGCACCACCCACTCGAGCCCAGGAAGCCTGCTGGGCTCCCAGGTGAGGTCCACTGCCCTCTGAGACCAGGGGTGGGGGGCACACCTGGGCACCTTCTGTTCCTTGAGCCTAAGCCCCACCCCCCCAGAGCTCCCAGGGCCTTTTCCAGCCCTGGGGGTCTTAAGCATTGGCTTTGCCCACCACCCAAATCTCCTCCTTGCTTAGGCCCCGCCCTCCACAGCCAAGGCCTCCCCCCCCCTTTTTTTTTCTTTTCCCTCCTCCTCTTTTTTACTATTGTAGTACTTATGTACCTTCCAGTTGTTGATTCATCTATATCTTTATTTTTATATTCTTTTTAACATATCTGTTAGTTTCCTAGTCTAATTTTATTTGTTTACTTTATTATTGTTCTTTTTTTTTTTGCTGCCCACGTGGCTTGTGGGATCGTGGTTCATGAGCCCAGAGTCAGGCCAAAGCTCCTGTGGTGGGAGCTCTGAGTCTGAACCACTGGACTAGCAGAGAACCTCAGAACCCAGGGAATATTCATCGGAGTGAGGTCTCACGGAGTTCCTCATCTCAGCATCAAGACCCAGCTCTACCCAATAGCTTACAAACTTCAGTGTTGGAAGTCTCAAGCCAAACAACCAGTAAGACAGGAACACAATCCCACTCATAAAATAAATTTAAAAAAATGAGATGGCAAAAATAATGTCACAAATGAAGGAGCAAGGTAAAACCTATAAGACCAAATAAATGAAGAGGAAATAGGCAATCTACCTGAAAAAGAATGCAGGATAATGATAGTAAAGATGATCCAGACTCTCAGAAATAGAATGGAGGCACTGACTGAGAAAATATAAGAAATGTTTAACAAAGATCTGGAGGAACTAAAGAACAAACAAAGAAGAGCAGCACAATAACTAAAATGAAAAATACACAACAAGGAATCAATAACAGAATAACTGAGGCAGAAGAACGAATAACTGTTCTGGAAGACAAAATGGTGGAAATAACTGCCGAGGAACAGAATAAAGAAAAAAGAATGAAAAGAATTGAAGACAATCTCAGAGACATCTGGGACAACACTAAACACACTAATATTCTAATTATAGAGGTCCCAGAAGAAGAGAAAAAGAAAGGGTCTGAGAAAATATTTGAAGAGATTATAGTTGAAAACTTCCCTAACATGGGAAAGGAAATAGTTACCCAAGTCCAGGAAGCACACAGAGTCCCATACAGGATAAACCCTAGGAAAAACACACCAAGACACATATTAATCCAACTAAGAAAAATTAGTCAAAGAAAGAATATTAAAAGAGGCAAGGGAAAAACAAAAAATAACATACAGTGTAATACCCATAAGGTTATCAGCTGATTTTTCAGTAGAAACTCTAGAAGCCAGAAGGGAATAGCAGGATATACTTAAAGTGATAAAAGAGAAAAACCTACAACCAAGATTACTCTACCCAGCAAGGATCTCATCCAGATTCGATGGAGAAGTCAAAAGTTTTAAGACAAGCAAAAGCTAAGAGAATTCAGCACCACCAAACCAGCTTTAAAACAAATGCCAAAGAAACTTATCGAAGTGGGAAACACAAGAGAAGAAAAAGACCCACAAAAACAAACCCAGAACAATTAAGAAAATGGTAATAGGAACATACATATGGATAATAACCTTGAATGTAAATGGATTAAATGCCCCAACCAAAAGACACAGACTGGCTGAATGGATACAAAATCAAGACCCATATATATGCAATCTACAAGAGACCCAATTCAGATCTAGGGACATATACAGACTGAAAGTGAAGGGATGGAAAAAGATACTCCAAGAAAATGAAAATAAAAAGAAAGCTGGAGTAGCAATACTCATATCAGATAAAACAGCCTTTAAAATAAAGGCTGTTACAATAAAATAAAGACAGTTACAAGAGATAAGGAGGGATACTACATAATGATCAAAGGATCAATCCAAGAAGAAGACATAACAATTATAAATGTTTATGCACCCAACATAGGGACACCTCAATACATAAGGCAAATGCTAACAACCATGAAAGGAGAAATCGACAGTAACACATTAATAGTAGGGGACTTTAACACCCCACTTACACCAATGGACAGATCATACAAACAGAAAATAAATAAGGAAACACAAGCTTTAAATGACACAATAGACCAGATAGATCTAATTGATATTTATAGAACATTCCACCCAAAAGTGACAGAATACACTTTCTTCTCAAATGCGCACAGAACATTCTCCAGTATAGATCACATCTTGGGTCACAAATCAAGCCTTGGAAAATTTAAGAAAACTGAAATCATATAAAGCATCTTTTCTGACCACAATGCTATGAGATTGGAAACCAGTTACACAAAAAAAACTAAGAAACACAAATATATGGAGGTTAAACAGTGCGCTACTAAATAACCAAGAGATCACTGAAGAAATCAAAGAAGAAATTTAAAAATACATAAAAACAAATGACAACGAAAACACGATGACCCAAAACCTATGGGATGCAGCAAAAGCAGTTCTAAGAGGGAACTTTACAGCAATTCAATCTCACCTCAAGAAACAAGAAAAATCTCAAATAAACAATCTAAACTTACACTTAAAACAACTAGAGAAAGAAGAACAAAGAAAACCCGAAGTCAGTAGAAGGAAAGAAATCATAAAGATCAGAGCAGAAATAAATGAAATAGAAATGAAGAAAACAATAGCAAAGATCAATAAAACTAAAAGCTTGTTCTTTGAGAAATTAAACAAAATTGATAAACCCTTAGCCAGACTCATCAAGAAAAAAAGGGAGAAAACTCAAATCAATGGAATTAGAAATGAAAAATGAGAAATCACAATTGACACTGCAGAAATACAAAGAATTATAACAGACTACTAAAAACAACTATATGCCAATAAAATGGACAATCATGAAGAAATGGACAAATTTTGGGAAAGGTACAATTTTCCAAGACTGAACCAGGAAGAATTAGAAAATATACCTATCACAAGTAATGAAATCGAAACCATAATTTAAAATCTTCCAACAAACCAAAGTCCAGGACCAGATGGCTTCACAGGTGAATTCTATCAAACATTTAGAGAAGAGATAACAACCAACCTTTTCAAACTCTTCCAAAAAATTGCAGAGAGAGAAACACTCCCAAATTCATTCTATGAAGCCACAATCACCCTGATACCAAAACCAGAAAAAGATATCACAAGAATAGAAAATTACAGACCTATATCACTGATGAACATAGATGCAAAATTCCTGAACAAAATACTGGCAAACAGAATCCAACAGCACATTAAAAGGACAATACACCATGATCAAGTGGGATTTATCCTAGGGATGCAGGCATTCCTCAACACTCAAATCAATCAATGGGATACACCACATTAACAAATTAAGGAATAAAAACCATATTATCAGGCTTCCCTAGTGGCGCAGTGGTTGAGAGTCCGCCTGCTGATGCTAGGGGACACGGGTTCGTGCCCCGGTCCGGGAAGATTCCCACATGCCGTGGAGCGGCTCGGCCCATGAGCCACGGCCACTGAGCCTGCGCGTCTGGAGCCTGTGCTCCGCAATGGGAGAGGCCACAACAGCAATCAATGTGATAAACCATATTAACAGACTGAAGAAGAAAAACCATAGGAAAATCTCAATAGATGCAGAAAAAGCTTTTGACAAAATTCAGCACCCATTTATGATGAAAACTCTCCAGAAAGTGGGCATAGAGGGAACCTGCCTCAACATAATAAAGGCCATATACGACAAACCCACAGCAAGCATCATAGTCAATGGTGAACAACTGTAAGCATATCCACTAAGATCAGGAACAAGACAAGGATGTCCTCTCTTGCCACTCTTATTCAACATAGTTTTGGAAGTCCTAGTCACAGCAATCAGAGAAGAAAAAGAAATAAAAGGAATAAAAATTGGAAAAGAAGAAGTAAAACTGTCACTGTTTGCAGATGACATGATACTATACATAGAAAATCCTAAAGATGCCACCAGAAAACTACTAGAACTAATCAATGAATTTAGGAAGGTTGCAGGATACAAAATTAATGCACAGAAATGTCTTACCAACAATGAAAAATCAGAAAGAGAAATTAAGGAAACACTCCAATTTACCACTGCAACAAAAAGAATAAGATACCTAGGAATAAACCTGCCTAAGGAGGTGAAAGACTTGTACTTAGAAAACTATAAAACACTGATGAAAGAAATCAAAGATGACATAAACAGATGGAGAAATATACCATGTTCTTGTATTGGAAGCATCAATATTGTGAAAATGACTATACTACCCAAAGCAATCGACAGATTTAATGCAATCCCTATCAAACTACCAATGGCATTCTTCACTGAATTAGAACCAAAAAGTTTATAATTCATATGGAAACACAAAAGACCCCAAATAGCCAAAGCAATCTTGAGAAAGAAAAATGGAGCTGGAAGAATTAGGCTCCCTGATTTCAGACTATACTACAAAGCTACAGTAATCAAGACAGCATGGTACTGGCACAGAAACAGAAATATAGATCAATGGTACAGAATAGAATGCCCAGAGATAAACCCACGCACATATGGGCACCTAATTTACGACAAAGGAGGCAAGGATAGACAGTGGAGAAAGGACAGCCTCTTCAATTAGTGGTGCTGGGAAAACTGGACAGCTACATGTAAAAGAATGAAATTAGAACACTACCTAACACCATACATAGAAATAAACTCCAAATGGATTAAAGACTTAAATGTAAGACCAGGCACTATAAAACTCTTAGAGGAAAACATAGGAAAAACACTCTTTGACATAAACCACAGCAAGATCATTTTTGACCCACCTCCTAGAGTAACAGAAATAAAAACAAAAATAAACTTAATGGGACTTAATTAAACTTAAAAGCTTTTGCACAGCAAAGGAAACCAGAAACAAGACAAAAAGACAACACTCAGAATGGGAAAAAATATTTGCAAATGAAACAACAGACAAAGGATTAACCTCCAAAATATACAAACAGCTCATGGAGCTCAATATCAAAAAAACAAACAATGCAGCTAAAAAATGGGCAGAAGGCCTAAATAAACATTTTACCATGGAAGAAATACAGGTGGCCAAGAGGCACATGAAAAGATGCTCAACATCACTAATTATTAGAGAAATGGAAATCAAAACTACAATGAGGTATCACCTCACGCCAGTCAGAATGTCCATTATCAAAAAATCTAGAAACAATAAATGCTGGAAAGGGTGTGGTGAGAAAGGAACCCTCCTGCACTGTTGGTGGTAATGTAAATTGATACAACTACTATGGAAAACAGTATGGAGATTACTTAAAAAAATAAAATTAGAACTACCATATGACCCAGCATTCCCACTGCAGGGCATATACCCTGAGAAAAGCATAATTTAAAAAGAGACACATACCACAGTGTTCATTGCAGCACTATTTACAATAGCCAGGACATGGAACCAACCTAAATGTCCATCAACAGATGAATGGATAAGGAAGATGTGGTACTTATATACAATGGAATATTACTCAGCCATAAAAAGAAACAAAATTGAGTTATTTGTAATGAGGTGGATGGACCTAGAGTCTGTCATACAGAGTGAAGTAAGGCAGAAAGAGAAAAACAAATACCGTATGCTACTACATATATATGGAATCTAAAAAAAAAAAAACAACAAGGTACCGATGAACCTAGTTTCAGGGCAGCAATAAAGAGGTAGACATAGAGAATGGACTTGAGGACATGGCTGGGAGGGCAAAAGCTGGGGCGAAGTGAGAGTAGCATAGACATATATCCACTACCAAATGGAAAATAGTTGGCTGGTGGGAAGCAGCAGCATAGCACAGGAAGATCGGCTCCATCACGGCTTTGCAGTGACATAGAGGACTGGGAGAGGGAGGATTGAGGGATGCTCAAGAGGGAGGGTATATGGGGACCTGTGTATGCATATGGCTGATTCGCTTTGTTGTGCAACAGAAACTAACATAGTATTGTGAAGCAATTATACTCCAATAAAAATCTATTTAAATTTTTTTAAAATTAAAAACTAAATATTTCCTGCAAAAACTAAAATAAATAAATAAATAAAACAATGAGATACAACTACACAGCTGTTAGAATGGCTGAAATACAGAACACTGACAACACCAAATGCTGGTGAAGATGTGGAGCAGTGGGAACACTCAGTCATTGCTGGTGGGAAGGCAAACAGCACAGCTATGTTGAAACAGTTTGGTGGTTTCTTACAAAACTAAGCATATTCTTACTATGCTATCTAGTAATCGAGCTCCTGGCTATTTACCCAAAGGAGTTGAAAACATATGTCCACATAAAAACCTGCACACGGATGTTTATGGCAGCTTTGTTCATAATTGCCCAAACTTGAAGCAACCAAGATGTCCTCCAGTAGATGAATGGATACAATGTAATATGTCCACACAATGGAATATTGTTCAGCACTAAAAGGAAATTAACTATCAAGCCATGAAAAGATATGGAAGAAGCTTAAATGCATATTACTAAGAGAAATAAGCCATCTGAAAAGGCTGTACTCTGTATGATTCTAACTATATAACATCCTGGAAAAGGCAAAGTTAGACATTAAAAATATTAGAGGTTGCCAGAAGTTGCAGGGAGGAAAGGGGAAAGGTGAGAGTAGGGAAGGATATATAGGTGGAGCACAGAGGATTTTTAGGGCAGTGAAAATACTCTGTATGATACTATAGTGATAGATAC
This sequence comes from Lipotes vexillifer, assembly GCF_000442215.2. Taxonomy (NCBI): domain Eukaryota; kingdom Metazoa; phylum Chordata; class Mammalia; order Artiodactyla; family Lipotidae; genus Lipotes; species Lipotes vexillifer. The sequence goes on from NW_006787829.1 coordinate 3,027,406, forward strand.
ATATCATTATACGTTTGTCCAAATCCATATAATGTACAACACCAATAGTGAACCTTAATGTACACTATGGACTTTGGGTATTAATGTTGTGTCAATGTAGGTTCATCATTTGTAACAAATGTACGACTCTGTAGGGGATGTTGAAAATGGGAGCGTCTATGGTGGAGGGCATATGGGAAATCTCTGTAGCTTCTCCTCAATTTTGTGGTAAACCTAAAACTTCTTTAAAAAATAAAGTTTAAAAAAAAATTTAAAGAGAGGGTTTCCCTGGTGGCGCAGTAGTTAAGAATCCACCTGCCAGTGCAGGGGACACAGGTTTGAACCCTGGTCTGGGTAGATCCCACACACCGCGGAGCAACTAAGCCCATGGGTCACAACTACTGAGCCTGAGCTCTAGAGCCCATGAGCCACAACTGCTAAGCCTGTGTGCCACAACTACTGAAGCCCACACTCCTAGAGTCTGTGCTCCGCAACAAGAGAAGGCACTGCAATGAGAAGCCTGCACACCGCAACAAAGAATAGCCCCTGCTCGCCACAAGTAGAGAAAGCCTGTGCACAGCAACAAAGACCCAATGCAGCCAAAAATAAAATTAAATAAATAAATTTATTTAAAAAAATTTAAAGATAAACTATTTATATTTTGGATACTCATCTTCTCTCAGATATATGTCTTGCAAATATTTCCTCCTAGTTTTTGGCTTATGTTTTAGTTATCTTAGCAGTATATTTCACATAGTAAAAGTTTAAATTTTAATAAAGTCCAAATTAACTTTTTTTAATAAAAAAGGAGGCCAAAACTTGTATCTCAGATTGAACATGAATCAAAAGCAATGCAAATTTAAAAAGGACAATGCATCTATGTCTAAATGAGTCAGTATATGTTATAGCAAGAGAATGACAAGAGAAATGTATTCATAAAAGCTTTACTGATGCCCTGGTAGAGAACACTTATAAATTTCCAAGTAAACCTCTAAATGGTTATTTTGGACCCTTGATTTTGCAACAGCCAGGCAGTCTCAAAAATTCTTAGTGGTGTTACAAAATTTCATAGGCAAATATTTTCCTCATTTCCATGTAGAAGTTAATAATCGTCTATATATAGCTTAGTAACTATTAAGATAAAAAATATGAATGAACACATTGCTATTATCCCAAATGATTTTAACTGTTTTGTGAGTTTGTCCAAAACAGTCAGAGAAAAGCTTTAACGTAAAATGAGAACAGTGAAATATGCTTTCCTGCAACTCTCCTGCCAAACTTTTATATGCTGCAGTGGATTTCTTATAAACTTAGTAAGATGTGAAGTACACACCTTTACAAAGGCAGTACTTACAGAATTTGAGAAGTGAAGAACAGCAGAGGTTTTAAAATGTGGATCTTGCTGCAGAGATAATAGGAACCAGAGCTTTATATATTATATATGTAACAGGAATTAATTTTGCCACTCACTAACTACAACCTCAAGTGTGCTCTACTACTAGGAAAAACTGTAAATGTAAAATGCTTAATAAGATCTGCATCAGGAAATTAAGCAAACCATAAAGAGTAGACCCTCTTTATTTCCAGAATCTCTCTTAAAAGTAATTTTAAAAGTAGACAAATTGGGGGCTTTCCTGGTGGCCCAGTGGTTGGGAGTCCACCTGCCGGTGCAGGTGGACGCGGGTTCGTGCCCCGGTCCGGGAGGATCCCACGTGCCGCGGAGCGGCTGGGCCCGTGAGCCATGGCCGCTGAGCCTGCGCGTCCGGAGCCTATGCTCCGCAACAGAGGAGGCCACAACAGTGAGAGGCCCGCGTACCGACAAAAAAAAAAAAAAAAAAAAAAATTCACTTTGATTCTTAGTGCGCTAAAAGGTTTTTCCCTATAATCATGAATTGAGTTGTAGCAACTGAAAGCGAACTTGTAGATAACCACATAACTGATTTTTTTCTTGTACTATGTTTAATGTGCTGACTTATATAATAAGTGATCTAATGTTATAGTATACCTTGCATTCCTGTGACAAATGAAATTTTTTATTCACCATAAGATTAAGACTACTCGTATTTGGTTAGTATTTTTGCCATTATACTTATGTGTGAAATTGATTATAACTTTCCTTGCTTATATGACCCTTGCCTAGATGCAGTATAAGGATTAAACTAACACAGTGGGAAGAACTGGGAAGTTTTTCCTCTTTTTTCTCTTTTCTAGAAGATATTCTATAAAACTGGAATTATCTACTTTGAATGGTAGAACTTAACCATAAAGCATTCTGATGCTGGAGTTTTATTACAAAAAGAGTTTTAATTCATTAATTTTAAATTTACTTTATTTAATGTTATAAATCAATTCAAACATTCTATTTTTACAAGAGTCATACTGAGTAAGTTATATTTTCTGGCCAATAATTCATCTCATGTAAGATTTTATTTTTATTAGCATCCTCTGCTCTATCTAAAACTGTGTCCCTTGTTTATCACTGGTGCTTTCTAATTATAGCTCTTAATTAATTCTGCCTGAATTTCATTTTTTCTTCAAAGAACCAACTTCTATCTTTGCTAACTCTATTATATATATATATATATATATATATATATATATATTATTAATTCCTAATATTGACTTTCCCTCTTTCTACATCCATTGTTTCTTTTTTTTCTGCTAGAATTTAGCTTGCTAACTTTTTGTCTTTGTTATTGGGTTATTCTGGGTACTTCAAGAAGCAACTCTTACAATTGGCATTTTAAATGTAATGAAGTTATTACAGGGAATGCGTATGAGAGATAATGCAGGGCAGGGGAGTCAGGAAAGGCAGAGAACAGTCAGATTGTGGTCAGGATTGACTCTGAGTAACAGAGAGACAGGGAAAGAAGGAAGGTTGGGTCCAATCATCTCAGACATCAGTGCCTTCCAGGGAAAGGTAGGTGAGACCACAGAGGAGCTTTTGAGTCAAAGTCGCTGGTTGGAAGGGTTACATCTCCCAAAACAAGGAAGACTGTCTTTGGCTGGGAGTAGTCTATGGCAAGTGCAGTGTCATTGCCTGGGTTTCAGAGTACAGCAGCTGGGGTTCTGGGTTAATTACACTCCCTGTAATTGAGGTCTGAGAAGCATTATCCCACGGCAGACATAACTGTTTCCTAATATAGTCATTGACGTTATAAGTATCCCTACGTTTTGCAGCATCCCTCAAGATTTCAGCGATTTTGTCCTTCAGTCTGAAATTTCATTAAATTTCTTTCTTTAACCTATATTACTTAGATGTTTGTTTTCCAATATCCAAATAAATGAGTTTCTTAAAGTTATCTTCTGTAATCGATGCTATAATAAATGCCCACCTGTGGTCAAAAAATAGTATCCTTTGGGGATCACGGTTTAGAACATGACCACAGACTAAATCTCTCTTTCTCAACACAGCCTCCAAAAGTCAAAAATGGAAAGAAATAAAATCATCTATTCCATAAATATAATTGAGACAGTGTAATAGAAACTTTGATTCACATGCAAGAGGGACAATAAATATCCAAGAGCAGCAGAGCATTCTCTGGAGACCATGTGGGCATAGAGTCAGATGGGAATTGTGCAGAAGAGAGAACACCAATCAGGGTGGGCTCCCTGTAAGGGGAGTCATATAACCTACAGAGGGAAGTACTAACAACAGATTTGAGACCTGGAGGAACAGAACTAGTCACTAGTTTCTGGATATTTTTGGCCCTTAAAAACGTTATACTCGGGACTTCCCTGGTGGTCCAGTGGTAAAGAATCCACCTTGCAATGCAGAGGATGCAGATTTGATCCCTGGTCAGGGAACTAATATCCCACATGCTGTGGGGCAATTAAAGCCCGGGTGCCACAACTAGAGCCCGTGTGCCACAAACTACAGAGCCCACACACCCTGGAGCCTGCGCCCCACAACTAGATAGGAGAAAACCCACACATCACAACTAGAGAGAAGCCCATGCGCCACAATGAAGAGCCCGAGTGCCACAACGAAAGATCCTGCGTGCTGCAACTGAGACTGGACACAGCCAAAAATAAATAAATAATAAATAAATCTTAAAAACAAATGTTATATCCACCAAGCTGTATTAATAGGCACATAGGAAACCAGTGTATTTTGAACACATCAAATGTAGTCAAATATAAAACACATCAAATCATTTTCCAAATGAGTATATTATGCTCAGTTATACCTTCCTCCCATTTTGATTTTTTTTTTTTTTCCGGTACGCGGGCCTCTCACTGTTGTGGCCTATCCCGTTGCGCAGCACAGGTTCCGGACGCGCAGCCTCAGCGGCCATGGCTCACGGGCCCAGCCGCTCCGCGGCATGTGGGATCTTCCCGGACTGGGGCACGAACCCACGTCCCCTGAATCGGCAGGCCGACTCTCAACCACTGCGCCACAAGGGAAGCGCTGATTTTCTTCCTTTCAACCTCACAGACGGTTGAAGCAGAAGGCTCTCATCTTTTTGATATGTACTTACCTTCTCCTCATCCATTCAACCAACAGCCATGTTGAGGGCAACTACCATGAACCAAGCCCTACTGCAGGATGAGGCTAAGATCTCCACCATCTAAACCGACAGGCCTCTGCTTCACCTTTTATGCCATGTTCATATTAACCTGGGATTTTGGTGGAAGAAGAGAGTGTGACTGCTCATTTAGTTTAAAGCACATGTTCCCAGAAGGTCTCTGTTCATATGGAAACATGTTTTCTAAGGGAAGCATTTTTAAGGATGGCAATAGGAAAGTTCTAAATCAAATGCCTCTAGCATAAAACAATATTTCTCTTTACTGGAGATTTGAATCCTGATTCAGTGCAACTATACTGTAACACTTTTAGCAAAGCAGTTTTGAATTTGAAGCATTGAGAGGAATAATTGATATGATGCCATGAAAATGTAAATAGCATATTAATATGAATTTGCTAAGTTCATTTGTTGCCACCATGGAAAGCAGTAAACAGGAGCTTGAAAGAATTGTACAGAGCTTATGGGCCAAAGGACCAGGAAAAGTCCCAAAAGCATGTGTGTGACCCAAAGAGGACGAGACACAGAGGGCATCACAGTGGATACCTTAGGTCACCTGCGGACACTAGGTGGAGGAAACACTAGGTGCCTTGAGGTTGGTTACTTTTAGGTTGGCAGCAAAACATGCAGGGATTTCTGAAGACATGGGCTGATTCTGAGACAAACCAACATTTAAGAGTTTTGATTAACACAGTTTCTTCTATTACCGCCCACATTCCTATCTTTGGTAGACTGTTTTCTATCCAACAGAAGTTAGTAAGAAATGTACAGTTAAAGAAACTAAATCTCAGATTGTAATTAAATCATCAATCTAACTCAGCTAGAAAACTTTTCCAAAGACCTAGTTACCAGGGAAAAGCTACTGCTGTTGAGATACCCGAGCAAAGATGTTTAAATACTTTATTCTACTCCACATAATTTAAAACCCTTTTTGAAAAAATAAAAGCCTGTTACTCAAGGCACTTAATACTTCCTGGAAAAGTGATCACAAGCTTTCATCCATTATTTGATTTTGTGTTTATCAGTTTTCTGTAACTCCAGGACAAGTGACAGTTTTCGTCTTGGATAATTAGACCATTTAGACTTATATTTGTCTAAATGACCGGAATGCATATCCATGTGTGACAGTTTGATTTTCACTTTTACTGGAATATTATTTTTCTCTAATGGTTTACTCATATCAAATATCTTTTTATAGATTCTGTTTCCTGAGTTTCGTCAATATGAACTCCGAGTGTGCCAGAATGCTTAAATCCATACCATTAACAGACTTCTAAATTAACCTGCTTGCAAACATCAATATCCTCTTTCAAAATTATATAACCATTTCAGATACATTCATAGTATTATCAGTAACCTAACTCTCTTTGCTGGAACATGTAAAGTCGATAAGAGGTATGAGATACAAGAGATTTAAATCAATTCAAATCAACATCTATTGTGGCAATCTCAGAAAATTAAATTATTACGGCACCAGATTTCTAGTTATACAACAGCCTTCTCATAAAGAAGATTCTATTTAACTATGTTAGTAAATAAATCTCAGGTATTTAAAATTTTAAATCTAAAGTTCCTAACTAGGTCAGCTCCCCCGCCGCCATGCACATCTGTTATGTAGCTCCCGTAGAGCTGAAAACATGCAATTAACTGTACGAATTTTGATGAATCCTGTGTCTCTCATTGACGGCAGTTCTCTGAGGACAGGCCCATTTCTACTTTGGACACCACTGAATTACTAGATCCTAGCACAGTAGGTACTATAAAATATTTGCAGGACTAAAAATTGAATTTGTAATTTAAGAAAACACGTTGAAAATATTTTCTCTTTTTAAACAGAGAACAAAACATTTTTCTGCCCTCTGTATTTTCCCCCAGCTTACCTGAAATAAAAATCCTGGTAATGAATTGCTCTGTGCTAGGCTGTGTTACTCTTCTAGTGATCAAAATATTCCCCCCAAATGAGCATAATTCTATAGTTGCGTAAGAGTGAAAGGAGAAATTTTTTGCTTCACTGTCAATATCCCAGTATTTAAAAAAGACTTCTCGATATATTCTCCTACTCAACAGAAATGCTCTAAATCTTTTACAGGTCAGAACATTCTTTTTATTACATTTATTTCCTGGCCATACTGTGGTCTCTAGCTTTCTCACCTGCTACTCCCTTTATCATTTACAGTCCTTACCTCTACCTTTCCCCTTTACGTGGGTTAGATGCTGTTCATCACTCACATCTCATCCTCGACATCTTTTCTATGAACTCACATAGATCACTATACATTACCCATCAAAGTACATAACACACTGTGTTTAACCGCTGGGTTTGTTTGTTTGTTTTCCACTGTGGCTATCACTCTATCAACTCCTCAGTGCTTAATTCCAGTACCAAGGACACTGTAGATGGTTGATAAGTGTTTGTTGACTAAATGATTGGCAATGAATGAATAAGCATACAAATTACTTATTTTGTTGCCTTGCTTTGTTTTTCACTTCTCTATCATTTTGCCTATGCAGAGAGAATCCAGTTGGTACACATGTGGAGGAAAGTTCCCTTAAACCTCAACAATGATACAATTTCTGGGTGTGAAAAAATTTTGTTACAAAATGTTTATGTTTTTTCTTGCATAAGCAAAATAAAGAGGACTACTTATATAATCACAAGTTAAATTCAACATGTTACCCATCTGGGTCTTTTTTCCTTAATTGGGAAGCAGCATTTTTAAAGTAAATAGAGACATTCCGAAAGAGAGAAAAAAATGAATATACTTTGTTCCTTCAACTTATATCATATTGCAGTTTAGGAAGAAAAAGAAATCATTTAAAGAGCATTCTCTCATATTATGTGGAAAGGTTTTAATCCTAATGACGTAGCAAAGACAATGTGTGTCAACGGCATGGGGATGGGGACACATCTAGAGCCGGAAGAGCCCATTGTGGGTAATTTGCTAACGTGAGAAAGGGAAGCTGTGAAATGAAGGACTAGACTGTACCTTTTAGGTTCTTTCCTGCTCAAGACTTTCGTGGTCTTTGTCCATATAATCATTAAAGACTTGCCTTAACTGTCAATGCGTGAAGAGATATATGCAAGACACTTGGTGGTTCAGGAATGGGAAAATGTATTCTACTCCTTTGGAAGATTTACAGACTAATTTTGGAGCTAGATTATTCACATTAAAAGATGCATTTCCCCCTGTCAAACATTTATTGGAAACCTATTTGGCACCAGAAACTGTGCTCAGTGCCGTTGCTGTAAGACAGTACCCTTAAACTCCAAAAAGCTTACAGTTGAGGAGAGGAAGAACACACACATATAGAAGTATTCTGAAGTTTTCTATGGGATATCACAGAATTATCTACAATGTTACTAATATCTAAAAATCTGGATTGTCATTCCAATATAGGATGTACTAAATGAAATTTGAATGACAAGGGAGAAAACATGTATTTCTTGCATACCTACTACATACACATAATGTACAATTTTTAGTACTTTACATATATGGATGAATTAATCCTTTAGATGAGTTGTTACTTAAATACTATTTTTCAGATAATCAAACAGACTTAGAAAATCCATGTAGTTAGTAGGAAGTCAGACAGCAAGTCAGTGCCAGGTTAAGAACTTGCTTGGACCCAGGTCTCTCGGATGCCAAAAATGGAAATAAAATGAGGGATACATATTTTCAGAGGAGTAGGTAGAAAGGGTGGAACTTGTCATACATATTGAGAGATTGGGATTTTTTAATTGAATTTTTATTTTGAGATAATTGTACATTCTTAAGCAGTTGTAAGAAATGATCAAAATAAATCCCATGTGTACTTTATCTGGTTTTCCCTAACGATAACATCTTGTAGCTCTACAGTACAGTATAATAACTAGATGTCAACAATAACATAGTCAAAATACAGACCATTTCCATCACAAGGATGCATTATGTTGCCATTTAATAGCCACACACACTCCCCGCCCCCATCATGCCTTCTTCCCCGGCAACCACTAATCTCCTCTCCATTTCTAAAGTTTTGTCATTTCAATACTATAATATAAATGGAATCATGGGCTATACTGTCTTTTGAGATTGATATTTTTCATTCAACATGCTTCTCCACAGATGCGCGCAGATTGCTGCATAGATCAAGAATTCATTCTGTTTTATTGCTGAGGAGTTTATCCCAAGGTATAGCTGTAATGGCTTTTAATTATTTACCAATTGAAGGTATCATTGTTGTACCCAAGTTTTGGCATTTATAAACAAAACTACTTTAAAGATTCATGTATAAGTTTTGTGTGGATATAAGTTTTCATTTCTTTGAAAGAAATGCACAGGAGTACAATTTCCTGGTCGCATGATAGTTGTTATTTGGGAACACACCAAACTGTTTCCCAATGTGATTGTTATCAGTTACATCTCCTGTAGTGAGTTGGGTGATCCAGTAGCTCTGCATTCTCACCAGCATTGCTGTTGTCACTAGTTTTTATTTTAGCCATTCTGATAAATGTGTAGTTTTATCTCACTGTGGTTTTAATTTGTACTTCCTTGATGACTAATGTGTTGACACCTTTTCATGTGCTTATTTACTGGAGACAAATTATCTTGGTTTTCTTTCATCTGAGAATGTCCTAAAAGGTATTTTCACTGGATATAGCATTTTGAGTTGACAATTCTTTTAGAACTTGGAGAAAAGTGTGCCACTTCTTTCTGGTCTCCATGGTTTCTGATGAAATTTTCACTGTCATTTGGATTATTTTTTCCCTGTAGGTCAGGTGTAATTTCCTTCTTGGTGTTGTCAAGATCATTATTTCTTAGTTCTCCATAAGTTTGACTAAGTGTCTGGATGTGGATATACTTGAGGTTATGCTGATTGGGGTTTACTAAGCATCTTGACTATAGATTTGACCCTTTTCCTAAATTTGGAAATTTTTCACTCTATTTCTTTGAGTAATATTCGGCCCCTCATAATTTCTCCTCTCAAACTGGCCTCCAGTGACATTAGTGTTTGATCTTTGTTAGCATCCCACAGGCCCCTACCTCAATCCCTGTTAGCAAAGGCTTTGTTTTCTTTCAGACTATTTTCTTTTTGTCATTCAGACTGGGTAATTTCTATTGCTCTGTCTTCAAGTTCACTGATTCTATCTTCTGTCCCTTCCATTCATAATTTTAAAAAATTTTGGTTATTGTGTTTTTTTCCTTCTAACTTTTCCATTTGTTTCTTCTTTGTATTTTCTATTTCTCTGCTGAGACTTTGTTTTTCTTTACTGAGGATTTCTATTTTATTCATTTGTTTCAAGTATCATCATGATTGCTGATTAAAGCATTTTTATGATGGCCACTTTAAAATTCTCACCAAGAAATGGAAACATCTCTGTCTTTGCAGTGTTGGCATTTATTGATTGTCTTCTTTCATTCATTCTGAGATATTTTGGTTCTTGATATGATGAGTAATATTCAGTTGTGTCCTGGACATTTTGGGTATTATCTTATGAGACTCTGGTTCTCATCTAAACATTCTGTGTTAGACAGGTTCCTCTGATGCACCATTCTGGAAGGTAAAGCAGCAGCATGGACTCATTACTTCCAGGTGAAGGCAGAAGTCCAGGCCCCACCAAACCTCCATTGGTACCCGACTGGGGATGCTCCTAGTTACTGCTGGATGGGGATGGGTGCTCCAGCTATCCACCAGACCTCTGTAGCTGGGAGAGGTTGGAGGTGAAAGTACAGGCCCCCTACGTGGTTTTCACTGACACCACAAGCTCTGGGGGTCTCACTGCTGCCCAGCAGGGATGAAACGCTGGTTCCAGCTCAGCCTTCTATGCCAACACTCCAAAAGGAAGGACTGGGCAACTTTCTACTGTCTTGTGAGGGTGGAAGTGTAGGCTCCCCATTCAGATTTACTAACAGGAGCTGAGTGGGGCATCACTGTTTTCTGTAATATTTGGTGGATTAGAACAATTATTGTCTAGTGGTTTCCTGTCTTGCTAAGCTGACCATTCCCTAGTCCTTTAACTAGAGCAAGCAGACTTCGGTTGCATTTTGGTTTTTGTTTTGCTTTTATCTGTGCCTGTTGTTATTTCCAGGCTGCTAGCTTCTTCAGCTCCAACTCTGGCATATATGCAGAGAAAAGAAAATCTAGTAAACTCCTCCATGTCATTTCTTAGCTCCCAAGATACCTAGCTGAATGCCTTTTCTCTTCAACTTTGAGTCTTTTATGTTTGCTTTACATATAATGTTCAGAGTTTTTATTTGATTTATTGAATTAAGTAGGGAAAAGTATGTCTACTTAATCTTTCCAAAGTGGAATAGGAATAGGATATAAATGTGTGAATAGGTGAGAAAAGAACAAACCACAGAAAAGAAATACGAAATCAAAACTCCCCAAAATTTGAAACTGAAATGTAAATGATATATTTTTGGAATAATACAAGATAAACTAATTATTTTCCCTTGGAAGATGTTTATCCCAAAAAGTTTGGCCTAAAAAATTTAATGTGAGTGCTTCCTGATTATGAGTTTGCTTTCAAGCAGCAGCCAGGTTGTAGAAAAAGGTAACAATTTCTTCACTCAGAATGCCAGTTCATTTCCATTCTAAATAAACTCTCATTTCTAGTTCAAGGGGTCTTGATCTTAAATGTGGAGAAAAGATCAAATGCATCCGTTACGCATATGCATATATGCATATGTTAAGATATATTCATTTATCAAGTGACTTCCTGCTCAGAGAATTCCCTCACTACACAATGTCCAGAAGAGTCAATTATTTAAATACTCTGGGGCCTTTTTATCAAGACTGCATTTTGAATTTCTTTGACCAATCAGATTTCCAAAATGGGAAGATCATCATCAAACTATTTCTGAAAGAGACTGGGCAGATTAAGAGAGAAGTAAAACACACTCCTCAAGTGCAAACAATACTATTATCAAATTGGTGGGGGTTAGTAACAGTTTTGTTTTGTTTTGTTTTGTTTTGTTTTTGTTTTTTGCGGTATGCGGGCCTCTCACTGTTGTGGCTTCTCCCGTTGTGGAGCACAGGCTCTGGACGTGCAGGCTCAGCGGCCATGGCTCACAGGCCCAGCCACTCCATGGCATGTGAAATCCTGCTGGACCGGGGCACGAACCCGTGTCCCCTGCATCAGCAGGCGGACTCTCAACCACTGCGTCACCAGGGAAGCCCTAGTAACAGTTTTTAAAATGTGCCCATGACATATGGGGATCATCAATGGTTAGAAAATCATGATGTTTGATATGAAGATACTATTTTTTAATTCCAACAATTAAAATCTATTGTATTTCCAGAGTTGTTGCTTCAGTAAACCCACAGAATGAGGACAGACCGGGGTAGCAATGTCAGATACTGACTGCTGGTAACATGTGGCTTCAGGATTTAACTCATGAGCTGGTGGCCTTTGGTAGGATGGTAACCTGGTGAACAATCTGACCTGAGTGTGTGCCTCTGAGAAACTGGAACTAAATAAGAACATAGGTAAAAGATTATCTATATAACATTTGATGTACCCTTGAGCACAACGTTTGTTGTACCCTTGATCAAGGTAAGTCCTCTAAGATTCTTTCCATTAAAAGTAGCTAAGAATACACAGATCATAAGAGTATTAACATAATAAGATTTTATATTTCAATGGCTCAGCAATATATGTGTGATGTACACAGTAAGTTCTCAGTAAATGGTAGCTGTTATAATAAACCTTATACTAATAAAAATGAGCAAACAACCAGATCAATAAAATACAAATTAAAATGATCTTTTTGGCCTATCAGCTAGGAAAATTTTAAAAACAATAATATACACTGTTGGTTATAGAATGAGCATGTTTATACATTGCAGGTGAGTGAGAATGTAAATTGATATAATTTTTCTAATGGACAATCTGGCAGTGTGTATAAAATACTGAAAAAATAAACATTCTCTTGAAAAAGCCATACCATTTCTAGGAACTTACCCTAAGCCATTTTTAAATGTTTAAAGATGCACGTGGACATGCATGTTTACTGCAATATTGATTATATATGTAACACTAAAACTAAACAGATTTTTAAAAATAGATTATATTTTAATTAAATTATGGTATAATCACCCAATGACTTTTATGCAAACATAAAAAGTTATGATAAGATTTTAAGACCTAAACATAACCAGTATAAAAAACAAAACAATGACAACAGAGTGGTTATGTCTTCTTTTCCAAAGAAAGGAGGTAGCTTCTATCCTAATTTAAAGTTTAAATGAACACATAGACTCATATATACAACACACACATACAAGCTCACTGTTTCTATAAGAATTTGTCCCAATATTTGTTTTCTTTTGAACAAAGCCTTCTTTCTGAAATTTAATTCATTCGGATATAACATTCAAGTGCACAGAGTAAAAGACATAGGCAATTCATGTCTACATTTGCTTTCAGCATTAACTGCTTCACTAAGAATTTCAAAACAGCAAAAATTATATATCATAGTGCTTGAATATCTTATGGAAAAGTGCCTTTAGGTGGGCAAAATGTTTGTATTCTAATTTAAGATACATAATTGAGCTCTATAGATGTGAAATAGCTTACTCAAATGAGTCTCAGAACTTTCTATTACACCAAACTAAAACAGTTGTATATCAGAGATCCTATATTGCTATGGCTCCCAATGTATCCCGAAAATGATGATCTAAGACAATGCCATCAACTTTTGAGGAGAGTATTAACAACCATATGTGCCTTCCTCTGCATTTGTCTCTAACTCCTAAATAAGCTTGTACATGACATAGTGTGCAACCCTTAATCAAAGATACCTCTCAGATCTCAGGGCCAAGGAAAACTGGTACGTATCCTGCTGGTTTGGTTCCTCTTAGAAAACAAAAGATATACGAGCCATCATTTTTTCCCCTTTGACTTCACTGTTAGGAAGTGATGTTTTCAACAGTTCAGTCTTTCTCATCACGGATGTCTCTATATATCCTCCCTCACCCCAACATCCCTTACGTGACTCATAGAAGAGGTGACAAGGGAAGAGCTACTCTCAGGAAGGGCAAATTCTCCTGAATATCTTAGCTAATTCCCAACAGTAAAGCACTCTGCCTCTGACAATTTTTCCCCTGCAATACATAATCTTTTCAAAAATTCTGTGTGATAACCAGTATTACTCTTACTTCCCTTATGACAATTTGTAAACTGAGATTTAGAGAGGCTTAAGGAGTTGACCAGAATAAAGTAATCGGTAAGTGATGGAGCCACTTTTGTTCTGAAATCTATGCATTTTCTATTGCACTATGTTCATCTGATATAAAACATACTGAGGTGTGAATTCAGCCTTTACAGAATTTTATAAGGAAGAAACTGTCTAGTACAAATTACTTTCCTCCCAACCTATATTTTTCACTAACTTAATTCCATTTCCTGAATTGTTCTTACACATTTGTATCTAAGACATCTTCCAGAATCACCTGTTACATAATACATAATTTATGATTTCCCACTTTTAATGCACTAACACAATGTTCTATAAAGTACAAACAATTCAATCTCCCCTCCTATCTCTAAGGATGATAATTCCTCCTTTACCAACAAGACAAAGAAAACAGAATGTACAATCTGTGAAAATTAATCTGTCGTTGGTGGTGGTGGTGGGAGCGGAAACTAGCTGTTTCCACCATTTTACTCGGCACACCTAAGAAATGAATTAACTATAACCAAAGTGAGGTAATTCTGCCTACTGCTAATTGCCAACAGCCATGTGAATTCAACCAGGAACTACATGTAACAAATTTTGAATGTCATTGTTCCTGATAATATCTTAACACATGAGATCCAGCAGCTGATCAAACTTTTTTTTTTTTTTTTTTTTTTTGCGTTACGCGGGCCTCTCACCGTTGTGGCCTCTCCCATTGCGGAGCACAGGCTCCGGACTCGCAGGCTCAGCGGCCATGACTCACGGGCCCAGTCGCTCCGCGGCATGTGGGATCTTCCCGGACCGAGGCACGAACCCGTGTCCCCTGCATCGGCAGGCGGACTCTCAACCACTGCGCCACCAGGAAAGCCCTGATCAAACTTTTAATAAGTATTTATTTACAGTAAGATGTATCAGCTATAAGGTGGGTTTTGTTTTGTTTTTTCAGGCAAGGCTTTATTGGGGCCCCTGCTGCAGCAGGGGAGAAAAAGAACAAACACGTTCTCTTTCTTGCTCGCTTCCTGAGTGGGGGGCGAAATTGTTCCTTATATGGGGTGAGGGTAGGGGTTTGTCCAGGTGGTTTTTAGTCAATTTGTCTTTATAACATTCAGACAATTCAGATATAGTGTTGGGCCAATATCATTTCACAGCATTTTAGATCACATGTACACTGATACTTTATTTTTGATGTTCAGCAGCATTCTTTTTCATAAAATAACCAAAGACTCCTCAGTTATACTTCTTAGGACATTATATCACTTAATAACCTTCAGATATGTTTTAGTATATTACTCTTTACCCAGTATCTTACCTCTGCTCTTAACTCATAGATCACTCTGTCACTGCTGTTTTTAGATTTCGATCCTTCCTTTATATCTCCTGATATTTCTTCCATTTTATTTTTATGTTGACCATGAAGAATGTCAAACTGAAAAAAGAAAGTTAAAGTCATAATCACATGATATTACAAAGGCTGGCTCCAGGATAATTCACATTAGTCTTTCATTTTGCTTTCAGTTTTTTTTTTTTTCCTATGTATAACCTGGTAGGTTTTGTTGCTGCTATTATAAATATTGTAGTTGAACCATGTATTTCTTTACACTTGTAGTTGAAAACTCCTATGTTGTTGGAAAACAAATCAGCAAGTCTCCATTAATCTAAATTCACAAGCTGAAAATTGGACAAAGCTGTTACCTCCACAGATTCTTAATAATTGACTAATTGGATTCTAAACTAATCCAATTAATTCTGATCTTTCAGTCTTGAATATTAGTCCCATAGTACTCTTTGTAATCCTACTTACGTATATTTTCTATGAAGTATAAAAAGTGTATAGATTGTAACAGAGACAAATTTGGGCAACAGAAAAAATACAACTGCATAATGCTCAAGCTGGTAAAATGTATGTAGAACAACTATAAAAGATGCCAATAAATTTCTATAGAAAACTACTGCAGGAAAACAGTATAAAGAAACTCTGGCACATCCAGACAATAGAACATGGTTCAGCACTAAAAAAACAAACAAACAAACAAAAGCACTATTAAACCATGAAAAGACATGGAGGAAACATCAAGGCATATTTTTAAGTGAAAGAGGCCAATCTGAAAAGGCTCCATACTGTATGATTCCAACTATATGACATTCTAGAAAAGGCAAAACTATGTCGTCAATAGAAAGATCAGTGGTTTCCAGGGCTTGGAGGAGGAAGGGGTGACTTGGTGGAGCACAGAGGATTTTAAGGCAGTGAAATTACTCTGTATGAAACTCTAATGATGGATGCATGTCCTTATACATTTGTCTAAACCAGTAATGTACAACACCAAAAGTGAACCTTAGGTAAACTATAGACTTTGGGTGATTATAATGTATCGTGTAGGTTTATCAATTGTAGTAAAGGTACCACTGTGGTGAAGGACCTTGGTAATGGGGGAAGTTACCTATGAGTGGGGGAGCGGGGCTGTATATGGGAGATCTATGTACCTTCCATTCAATTTTGCAGTGAACCTAAAACCTAAGTCTATAAAAAGAAACATAGGGGGCTTCCCTGGTGGTGCAGTGGTTGGGAGTCTGCCTGCTAATGCAGGGGACACGGGTTCGAGCCCTGGTCTGGGAGGATCCCGCATGCTGAGGAGCGGCTGCGCCTGTGAGCCACAACTGCTGAGCCTGCGCGTCTGGAGCCTGCGCTCCGCAACGGGAGAGGCCGCGATAGTGAGAGGCCCGCGCACCGTGATGAAGAGTGGCCCCCCGCTTGCCACAGCTGGAGAAAGCCCTCGCACAGAAACGAAGACCCAACACAGCAAAAATTAATTAATTAATTAATTAACTCCTACCCCCAACATCTTCTTTAAAAAAAAAAAAGAAACATAGGAATGAGAAAAATCCTAGAAATGCAAACAATGATTTTTCCCCATAGCTGTCCTTATAATTAGAAGTTTTCAGCAGAATCATGAAATTTGATATATATATAATATATATATATAGATATATACACATAGGCTATTTTGTTTTATTAACATGTTTTTCCTACACTATGTAGGTTTCCAGAATTAAAATTACATAATTTGTACGTAATCTGACAATAAATTAGAATATAAAAGCTATCATTATACCGCTTATTTAAAATTTTAAAATAATCTTACTCATGTTATTATTGTTAATAGTAACATTAGGCATGTACTAGTCTCTAGGAACTGGACTTGATATATATTTCCTTACTTAATGCTAACAGTAATCCTCTGTGTTAGGTATTATTATTATTACCCCCTACCTTAAAGAAAAATAAAACATATTTTTACTAGGCTTAAGTAGCATTCCCAAATTCACAAAGCTAATAACTGGGGGAAGCAGATTTGAGAACATTCTTTCCAAATTCATTACCCGAGTTCTTAAACCAATACATAAACCAATACTGCATTTATAGTTGTAAAGCTAAATGTCATAATTTTCTGAAAGGCAATAAGCTTACAGAAATAAATAACAGAGGGAGCATAACAGAAGATACTATCATCCCAACATACTACAAATGGACCATGGTGGAGGGAGGGGCTGATTTGCCAACTGCACAGAGGCTTCATGTTCAGAATTGGTAATGTGGAAAACGCACCACAAAAGTCAAGAGTGAAACAGGACATTATGCCACAAAGTCCATTGGAAGGTTGTCTATGCGTGTTTCACTCCACTTTCATGTCAGTTAAATAGAGAGTGTGGCATTAATCTCTGGCCAAAAGAAAAGTCACTTTGCTAAAAAAAGAATAACAAATTGCAAGCAACAGGTTTTGGGTTGTGTCCACCAAAAAAAAAAAAAAATTAACTCATTGTGGTAATTGAGTACCCCTAGCTTAACTTCTGAAATCTTGGTCATTACTTCTCAGGGAACTAGATCAATCATAAACCCCCCCATTGTCAACAGAACTTTCAATAAACCACTCAAAGGAGAGAAGAAGCAGGAAAATACACTTTCATACACAACAGTATAGGGAATCCACATCAATTACCTAAAATAATTCCATTTTCATTCATCACTGTGAGCAGAAAATCAAGGATCTTTGGACATAGGAAGAACCCCAAGGCTATGAAAAAATATGACCAAGATTAAGAAACAGAATGTCTGATAGAAAATAAACAAAACAGAAAAATGGTACAATTTAAGATATGAAAGAGAATGATTTTTTTAAAAAATCTAATCACGATCTTCAGGAAAAAATGAATATATATTGCATTCATAAATTAAGGACAAAGCAATTTCAAAAATTTAAAGAACAATAATAGGATATTTTTTAAATGTGTCTAGCCATCCTTCCTTCAGAAAAAATTTACTAGAAAAGTTAAAAGACAGAGTTGAATGTTGGAATGTACCCGTTCTCTTGACGCAGTTGCTCCTTTGGACAGCTCATGTGCACCCATGGCACTGCATACCAGTCAAAATGCTGACAACCTTCAAATGCCTCATTCCATCCTGAAGGTCTCCCCTCAACTTCTGACCCACACACCCAACTTGCTACTTATCACTTCTATAGGCTTCCAAAGCTTAACACTTTGAAAAGACTAAGTACTTCTCCTTCAAATGTTTTTCTGCTGGTCTTTGCCATCTCAACAAATATCACCTCCATCCTCCCCTTTGATCAGGCCAAAAATATTGGACTTATGATTAACTTTTTTCTTTCTTTGATATGCCACATTCAGACTAAAAACAAATCAATTGAACTTAGCCTTCAATTATTTAATAAATCCATCCACTTTCTACCTTCACCACTACTGCCTTGATCAACCACCAAAATCTCAATTATTTTAATAACTGCCACACTCTCTGCTTCTCCTCATGGATCTATATTCCCTTTCTCAAAACAGCCATCAAAAAAAGCTTTTTAGGGACTTCCCTGGTGGCACAGTGGTTAAGCATCCACCTGCCAATGCAAGGGACACGGGTTCGAGCCCTGGTCCGGGAAGATCCCACATGCCGTGGAGCAATTAAGCCTGTGCGCCACAACTACTGAGCCTGTGCTCTAGAGCCCGCGAGCCACAATAATAGAAGCCACCGCAGTGAGAAGCCTGTGCACCTCAAAAAAGAGTAACCCCCGCTCGCTGCAACTAGAGAAAGCCCGTGTACAGCAACGAAGACCCAAAGCAGCCAAATGTAAATAAATAAATTTATAAAATAAAAAAAAAAGAAAGTAAATCAAATCATGTAACTCCACTGCTCAGATCTTTCCAGAGGCTTCCCAATCCATTCAGAGTATAAGTCAAAGTCCTTACCAGCTGCTTGGCCCTATAACCCTCAGTCCTGGTCTCCTATTCTTATCCCTTATTCTAAGCCAGCCCCTCTAACCTCACAGTTCCTATACACTCCAGACAGGCAAGAGCAAAAAAGAAAATAAAAACAGTAAATGAAATATTGAACAGCTAAAGCAATTAAAACAATATAACAGAAAAAAATTGATTAACAAATTAATGAAACAAATATACTCCATCCTATTAAAAATCTGAGTTACTTTGATCATTTAAAAATTATTTTTTGAACTCAAAATCACCTTAATTTTTCCACTTACCTCTTCAACTTTAGGTTTAGATTAATGGAGTTGTAACTAAAAATCTATTTAGCAAATGAAAAATTGAAAGCCACGGATGGGGAG
Organism: Lipotes vexillifer; assembly: GCF_000442215.2. Lineage (NCBI taxonomy): Eukaryota > Metazoa > Chordata > Mammalia > Artiodactyla > Lipotidae > Lipotes > Lipotes vexillifer. The sequence goes on from NW_006787829.1 coordinate 3,046,708, forward strand.
ATGGTAAGGATTATTAATTTAGCAGAATTATGAATGTCATCCACAAATGATATATTACATTAGTTAAATTGAAAATGACAGAAATAGAAGGTATCTGATGAAGTGAATGAGTCAGAATTAGAAAGCATTTTCCAAGTTCATGTCACTTTATTTAAAATTCAGTTAAGTATAGTCTCTTGCAATAGTTTTTTTTTTTTTGAAATTGCATTACAGTATAATTCCAAAATTCCTCATTAAAATTCCTCTTTTCATACTGCAATATTTGTGAAAGGTTAAACCAGGCAACTTATCATATCTCTGACTTCAGAAATATCTGCCATAATTTGCTTCCGGAAAATTAGCAACATTATACATAAATATTTACTCTAATACATTTAGATTTAGCATAGAGTGGAAAAATCTTTCAGGAGACAATGTCTAGAAAATAAAAATATTGTGTAATATAAATAAAAATATTTTCTTATTTAATCATATAATATAGGAGAAGGAAAATGCATTCAACATTCAGTTAATCACCAAGCATCATGATTTCTTTCAATTGTATATTTCTCAACTCTCCACATCTCTCCACATACCCCACCAAGCTTAGGGCATCTGATTATTTCTTTCCGGATTACCATGTTAGACTCACAACAGTTTCATCATCACCCATGCCCCCAAATCTCTTCTTCACACTGAAGTTTGAGTTATTTGTTTTATTGTAAATCAGATTGACCCTGGTCAACACACTTTAACAGCTCTTCCCTTTGCCTTCATGTTGATACATACATTTATAATTTGGCTTTTGGGATAAGTATTGACTATCAACTAGTTCAGAATATAAGACCAAATGTTTAACAGTTAGGCAGGTTCTGGTAGGGATACCATGTTCTTATGAAAGGTGAGGAATGTAAGAAGGAAATGTGCCCTAATAGAAGGCTACCCAAAATGCAGTGGACCTAGGGACAGCTAACAACGAGGTTCAGTTCATTCAAGTAACTTGAATCAACTGTAAGTGTACAGAGAAGCCTCCAAAATGTCATCACTTATATCATAGCTCCAAAACTTAGCCAAAAATTCTTTTAAGTAAACTTTACCTAAATCCCTCCCTCAACCTTAAAGAATGGTAGTAAAGACACTAAGGAATGTTTAAGTATGATTAATACAAATTTTATTGTATCCTTCAAGTCAAAATAAAAACACTAAATAACTGATTTTAGTGGTCTTTAAACTCTTTTTCTCTCATGCTAATGTATCCTCTACCTTTTTAAAGTTTGTCTTAAAATATTATATTTATTTAGATTCAAAAAGTAAAATTTCTGGTGAATTTTAAATATTGACACTTTAAATAAAATGGTTGCATCACACTTCATGCAATATCTAAAATCCATAAAAATGTGATATTCACTGTCATCTGTTCAAAAAAAATTATATTGTTAATTTTATTTCTTAAATTTTTATTTCTATTCCACCTCCTCCACATCATCTTACTGTAACATATGTTTATACTTCAAAATGTTTTTATTCTACAACATGCAATAAAATTATGTATATAAAATATGTGTGTATTATATATATTACAACTGTAAGGTTCCAAATGTTAAAAAGTTTCTTTTGGATTGAATTACCTTAACGATTATTACAGGTACATGGTTGCTTAAAAATAAGATGGGATAGCACATATTGTGATAAATAATTACTAAATATAAACTAATCATTTACTGGAAATGCATCTCTTTATGAGACAGATAGACACATTTTTTCAATTAGTTTGTTAATCAATGGATGAAATTACTTATTGATAGAATAAAATAAGAATTATCATCGGTTTTATTTATTCTTTTCAAAATAGGAGCACTGAGAAAGTTGATAACACATGTTGACAGAAATGGAAGATATTTTGTTATACCAGTCATTGTTTGTGTTATTTTTTAATATCCTACTAAATATTCGGCAAAGCTACATTTTGATTTTATATCAAAATTTATTTTTTATTATCTGTAAACTGACCAATCCATTAGGTCCTATTCCAGTATTTTTATGAAAAGGAAAAGTAGGAACCACCTGACATGCCAAAGGTTTTGTGACTCATTCGTTAGTTGGCTTATTAATACCAATACTTTAAAATGTCTCTGTGTCTGGCACTCTTTAGTTTTTCTCAGTCTGGCAAAGTGTTCTAAAATAATACTGGGGATCAGAAAGATAAATATGCCTTTCATTTGCAAAGTGGGTGGAGGGTAATGTGGGCTAAGAGAACTCACTTGCAAAGTACTTTCTTAGGCAGATCAATTTTTGAAGGCCCCATGTGGAAGTTGGAAATCTGGGGTTGAAAACCAAATTACTATCCCTGTGGGGAACTGTGAGAAGAAGGCAGTGGTCTGGTGGTGGTTATTATTTTAATGACTTCAGATCTCTCCATGAAAACAGAGCAATGAGAATAACAAACTAAAAAACCTATGGATGCCTACAGCAAAATTGGGTGACAAGTTGTCCCTATGGACCGCAAGATACAAGTGGGTTAAGACAACCCACTCACCAGCTTCAAGAATTGCAGGATATCAGCAGCTGCTTGAGAACACTAAAGGGAATCATCATGATTTGAGAACAGGAGAACCCCAAACTGACAATATACAATACCTGGGAAGTGTGTCAGGTTAACATGAAAACAGTAGATGAAACTAGGGGAGTTTCACAATTTCTAATTGGGGAGCTTATGCGAGAGGGCCATTGTAAAGTCTGAAGAACTGGAGCAGTCTCTACCCTATATACTCTTAAAAAAAGCAGACAAGACTTCTTTTAAAAATACCCCCTCCCCTCAGAGGGTAATGCTGAGAACAGGATCCACACTGAGAGGAACAGTGGCAATAAAGGCAGAGAAGGGATCCATGTGGAAGTCTGCTGGAGAACAGGGCCAGGAGGTTTTGGAGAGGACAAGGCCATAATCTGGGGCACACTGCACAAATAATAAGAGTAATGAGCTCTAAAGCAGTGAAGCTAGCAAACATTCCTTTATTCACCCACTTTTCCTTCTATGTACCAAAAAAACCTAAATCCATTTAAGAATGAGCAACAAAAGAGGGTCATAGTTGAATCATATGTAGTGTTATATAAGGACAAAAGAATGAGGAATAGAATAATCTTAAATACAATGAGAATATGGTATAAATAGTAAGAACATTCTAGACATACATGCCCACTAGAGAAAAAGAAGAATCAAATTTTTCGATGTGACCAAAACAACATCAATAAAATTATAAATAACATGAAAGAGCAATGCAACCAAGAATTTTAACTATTCAGAAATATAATAATATTCAGGAAAGAATTAGAAATAAGAATCACTTCCGAAGAAGCTAAAAGGCACACAAGAGCAAAAAAGTGCAACAGATGCTGCTGTAAGAGACAAGGTAAAAAGAGATAAGATGCTAAATAACCAAAAGTAATGAACACACTGTGATGAGCAGAGGAGAATGATAAAGAAGTTCAACATATTTATAAATTTACCAGTTCTTTCCACTGAAATGGCCTGGAAATAATGACCATCTCAGCACATTTCTACACACAGATTGTGGTCTTGAGCTATTCCTCACTGAGAATCCAGGACTCTGAAGAAACGGCTTATTCCAGATCTAAAACAAAGATATTTTGGTATATCTAGTATATTTTGTCATACCACAGAGTCAGGAAACTATAAAAGTTTGCTAGGATTGCATCAGATGTTCTCAGTAGCAAATATTAAGAAGTTTCTGCTCTCTAAATATGGGAATTTTTTAATATCAGTAAGGATAATAATTGCAGTATGTTAAAGCATACTCAATAAGTTTAAATTCATGAATTCATAATGATACTAAAAAAACTAGTTTGATTAACACTGGGGAATGCTAGTGAACTAATTTATTATTTTGTAAATTGGTAAAGAAAGGGAAAATAATCTCTCATGTATCCTGACTATATCTAAATGCATAAAGTATTATGTGAGAAGTTCTCTTCATTTAAATATTCCAACTAATAGCTTAAGGAGAAATAAGAGAATATCACAATTTTGCAGCCCTGAATTAATCGATGGTTCTAGGCAATGAGCATCAGTCTGCTAGCACCTCAGGGACACCCAAATACCACGTGCTTCTTAAGGGAAGAATACCCCACCTAGGAAAACATCCTGAAAGAGAATTACATCAAACCTATTGATCCAGCTACCATTTTATAAGAATTATAGGGAACAGAGAAACGTAGCAAATCATACCTTAAGGTGCAATGTCTAAAATCCAAAATAAAACTTCACAGGACAAATGACTTGGCTTTTTAAATAAATTATAAGAAGGAAAAAAGGAAAAAGAAATATAAAAAAAAAAAAAAAAAACCCTACATATTAAAACACACTTAAAAAGATATATCCGGGCTTCCCTGGTGGCGCAGTGCTTGAGAGTCCGCCTGCCGATGCCGGAGACGCGGGTTCGTGCCCCGTTTCGGGAAGATCCCACATGCCGCGGAGCGGCTGGGGCCCTGAGCCCGGGGCGC
>NW_006787829.1:3051275-3136509 GCF_000442215.2 Lipotes vexillifer
GGCCTGCGCGTCCGGAGCCTGTGCTCCGCAACGGGAGGGGCCCCAACAGTGAGAGGCCCGCGTACCGCCCAAAAAAAAAAAAAAAAGATATATCCAATTAAAATGTCTGAGCTTCATGTGAATTATTTATCTCTTGATAAATTAGTAAAAGGAAGGGTGATTAACAGCTTAGAAACCATGTAAAAAATAAAATGTTACACAAAAAAGGGTAATGACCTTTGTTCTTTTAATTCAGTAAAAAATAAAATATCTTGAATAAAAATATGTGTTATTTTAAAACAGGTTATCATGACTTATCAAAACATTCACAAAACATATATAAACCCATACTCTGTATAAAAATGGACTGCTTTTTCAAAAAATAATATTTAAAGGGAAACAAGATAAAAAAAAACAAACACACTTCTAATACATAATCAAAATGATACTGACTGCTAAACAAGGTAGAGTCACAGAAGCTAAATTTGCCAACCTGAAACCACTAAACAGCAAGAAAAATGGAAGAAACAATTGTTGTAAAGACATTGATTATCAGGCAATCCCTGAGAAAACAAAAAGAGCCCGAAAAATAGCCAGTTTATTACCTGGAAGGAGTTTCAGTTCACAGGGTAGGGAGGGGAAGCAAGGAAGAAGCTGGTGGTACCCCCGAGTTTGGGTGAAGCTGGGAGCGATGGGATGAGAGGTAGCTGAGGCAAAGGTACCAGAGCGGAGAGAACGGAGCAGAGGGGAACCCTGGAGGTCTGCAGAGTACTCACCAGGGTGGTGATCTGAGCATACTTGTAAGAAAACTAACCCCCAAGAGAATGAAATGAAACACCGCCTAGGACTCACATAAGGCCAGTAATAATTCCTATTGCCAGCTGCCAAAATGGAAGACCTCATAATTCACATTTCCATTACAAAAAAGACTCAGAATGGTTTTGCCTCCATAGTCAGTAGGAAATATAGCCTTAGACTAAATGCTGCTCTGGTCTTATCTAACAAGGTTTAAAGGCTTTAAGACAAAAAAGATTAAATTATTTCCAAGTAATAAAACTACATCTCTGAACAAAGCTCAAAAATAATTTTAAAAAATGAAAATATTCAGTGCCACCCAACAAGATAAAATTGCTAATGACAGAAGTCCAGTCAAAAATTGCATGTCATGCAAACAAATAGGAATGCATGACCCATAATGAGGAGAAAAATTCATCAATTGAAACTGGCCCAGAAAGAACAAAGATGATAGAATTAGAAGTGACCAAGAGGGCTTAATGTTCCCCTCAGCCTGACTAAAATTAGAGGGGTTTATTTGTGACTACAGGTTCTTGGCTTTCATTGTCTTAGAGTGTTTATTTTGAAAAAAACAACAACAACTTGTAATTGTAAATTCTTTCTCTGCCCCTTTGAGGCATGAATCTGCCAGCCTTTTGCCAGCTTTACAACCCAGGGAGGTCCTTCTCTAGGACATGGGAACTATCTCTTTGAAATGTAAACATTGAAGGAGATAGCACCTCTATTGCCCAGTCTCTATGGGAAGGCAGTTAGCAAACAGTGATAACCTAATCATAGCGAAGAACATTTGAAAACTCAGGAACAACCAAGTGCTTGGTATATTGCCACTGACCAAACTTCCCCTTCCAAGCCTCCCAGTACTCACCATTCACTCACCCCAGTAGGACTACACTGGGTGCCAATTAGCAAACAGTGGGACAACTTCAAGAGTCTTAACATACTTATAATTGGTGTCCCTGACAAAGGGATGAAGACAAATATTTAAAAAACATAATGATGAGAAATTTTCCAAATTTAATAAAAAGTATGAACACACAGATCCAAGAAATTCAACACACCCCCAAGAACAAAGCTATATGCAGAGATCACAGCAACACACATTAAAATCAAATTGCTCAAAGCCAGCAATGAAGAAAGTGTTCTTTTTCTCCAACATTTATAACTACCAAATGTGCCTTAAAATATTTTTTGTATATTTTTCCAGTTTACTGAGACATAATTGACATGTAACATTGTGTAAGTTGAAGGTGTACAATGTGATGATTTGATACACCTACATATTGTGAAATGTTTACAATAATAAGGTTAGTTAACACATCCTTCACTTCACATAATTACCATTTTGTTGTTGTTGTTATGGTGAAAACATTAAAGCTCTACTCTTATAGTAACTTTTGAGTTACCATGTAGTAACTCAATACAATATTATTAACTACAGTCATCACACTCTCTTCCAAAGTGGCTGTATCATTTTGCATTCTTACCAGCAATGAATAAGAATTCCTGTTGCTCCACATCCTAGCCAGCATTTGGTGTCAAGTGTTCTGGATTTTGGACACTCTCATAGGTATGTAGTGGTATTTCACTGTTGTTTTAATTTGCATTTTCCTGATGACATAGGATGTGTGAGCATCTTTTGATATGTTTATTCTCCATCTGCACATCTTTGGTGAAGTGTCTGCTCAAGTCTTTGGCCCATTTTTTAATCCAATTGCTTATCTTCTTATTGTTGAGCTTTAAGAGTTCTCTGTATACTTTGGATAATGGTCCTTTATCAGATGTGTCAAATGTTTTCTCCCAGTCCTTCGCTTTTCCTTTCATTCTCTTGACATTGTCTTTAGCTGAGCAAAAGGTTTTGATTTTAGTGGTCTGGTTTATCAATTATTTCACTCATGGATCACACTTTTGTTCTATCCAAAATGTCATCACCATACCCAAGGTCATCCAGTTTTCTCCTATGTTATCTTCTAGAAATTTGATAATTTTGTGTTTTACATTTAGATCTATGATCTGTTTTAAGCTAATTTTTGGGAAAAGTGTAAGGCCTGTGTTTAGATTCTTTTTTTTTTTTTTTTTTTGGCATGTGGGTGTCCAGTTGTTTCAGCACAATTTGTTGAAAAGACTATCTTTGCTCCATTGTATTGCTTTTGCTCCTTTGTCAAAGATTTGTTAACTATATTTATGTGGGTCTATTTCTGGATTCTCTATTCTGTTCCATTGGTCTATTTGTCTATTCTTTTGCCAGTGCCACACTGTGTTGATTACTTTATAGTAATAGCTTTATAGTAGCTTTATAGTAAGTCTTAAAGTCGGGCAGCATCAATCCTCCAACTTGTTCTTGTCCTTCAACATTGTACCAGCTCTTCTGGGTCTTTTACCTCTCCCTATTATCCTTAGAACCAGTTTTTCAATATCCATAAAACAACTTGCTAGGATTTTGATTGGGACCGCATTGAATCCATAGATCAAGCTGGGAAGAACTAGCATCTTGACAGAATGGAGTCTTCCTATCCATGAATAGAAGCATCTTCAAGATATATTTTTGAATGTGATACTATTTTAATTGTTGCTGTTAAGCCTTTTAAACTCTACAGAGTATTGTTCTCCAAGTACACACACACACACACACACACACACACACACACACAGAAAGAGAGAGAGAGAGAGCTCCAAGTCCTTTAGCTCACAAAAAACATGAAATTATAGAATATCATAGTTCTTGGGGAGGAAAAACATGTTTCAGATTTTTACTTTTAGAAAAATGGGGTTTTTAAAGGATTAGCATGGTTTAATTCTTAATTAAATATTGCCTGAAGCTGCACATAATTACCATAGTATAAAACTAGGAAAATCAAATATTCATGTTTGAATATATATTTTTTTAGAGCTAAAGTATGTGATTTAACTTCACCAAGTGAAAAAAGAGTGCCAACTTTGGTAATAATGAAAAAATATATTACATTTCTACAAAGCTTTAGAATTTGAAATGTTTTTCTTTTTTTTCTTTGTTTTCCTACTTAGTCTTGGTCTCTTGATGACCTGTACTTCTGTCAAAATCAAAATTTTCATTTAAGAAAAGTAATATAATTTTAAAATGTTTACATCTTGCTTCAGACATGAATAAAACAGCTAAACGTTAATATATTTTCTTATGGGAAACAGAAACTTATGCCTCCTAATAGTTTTTTCTAAATGAGGTTGCCATAAAAAAATTCAACATGTTTATGTTCTTGAGTTGTAACAGGAAGAATTGGTAGAAAGGCAGATTATAGAAACTCTATTCAAAAGCCTATGTAAGTTGAAAGAAGCCAGTCATAAATTTCCATTTATATGAAACGCCCAGCATAGGTAAATCTACAGTATTACATTAGATTAGTAATTAACTAAAGCTGTGGGGATTGGAGGGAAATAAGGAGTCACTGCTAATGGATCTAGGGTTTCTTTCTGGACTGACGTAATGTTCTAAAGTTGATTATGGTGACAGTTGCATAACTCTGTGAATATATTTAAAAAACACCAAATTATATGCTTTACAATGAGTTGTATGGTATGTGAATTATATCTCAATAAATCTATTAAAATATGTAAAAAGCAAAGATTACTTTAGTCAAAAGATTTATAGCAATTATGCCTTCTAATTTAATTTTAAAATCACAAAGAGCTTCTGTTAGAAGCATACTTAATGAAACTATCTGAAACACAATACGAGTTTTCACCTCTTAATTTGTCTCATTGGCACCCCTATTTTATGAAGAATCAAAAGGCCTCATCACTCACTTCTCTGTGTATTTCATAATTAAACATTGAGAATGTAATTCAAAATGAATTCAAACATTTCACACTTAAACTCTCTCTGTCAATATTAAAATGGCACTTGAACTTATGCATATGATGCTGTTGGTAATGTAATTAAGTTAGTCTTGGAAACATTCCATTTTACATGATTTTTCACTAATTTGGTGACTTGAAATTTGTTAATACATTCTTACTCTCCCCTAACATATGGCATTTTGAAATCATTGGAGACTGGAGCCTGACCTGTACAAATCTTTCCCACAACCAAATAGTTGATAAAATCACTTTTCTTCTTTGGGATTTTATGCTTTTCTGTGTAAACAATGCAATGTCTAGAATCAGCTAAAGAGCTAAAGCCATCTAAATAGTGAAAAAAAAGTCAAAACAATGGAAAATAGGCCAAAGAAATCATAAAATATATAAGGTATATATTTCACTTTATAATTGATGTTACTAACTAGGAGTACATGTAGTGCTTCCAATGCCAATTGCACAACTGGCAAAAGAGCGAAAAATCATTGAGTGGAAATAAACCAGGACTTGCAGCAAGCAGATATGGTCAAGTTATGACTTTTTCAGTAAAGTTGGTGTATTAAGGTTCTTTAGAGAAACAGACTAAGACACACACACACACACACACACATATATATATATTTATATATACACACACACATATTCCCAAGATCTACAGTCAGCAAGCTGGAGACCAAGGAGAGCCAGTGGTGAAAGCTCCAGTCCAAGTTAAAAGACCTGAGAACCAGAAGGGCTCATGGTAGAGCTCCCACCTGAGTCAAAAGGTTCCAGATCCAGGAAAAGCTGATGTTTCAGTTCAACTCCAAAACCAGGGCAAAACTGATGCTCCAGGTCAGAGACAGTTGGGCAGAACAAATTCCCTCTTACCTGCACAAGAGTTGGACTTTTTGTTTGTTCAGGCCTTCAGTTGATTAGGTGAGGCCCACCCACATTAGGAAGGGCAATGTGCTTTACTCAGTCTACTCATTCAAATGCTAATCTCATGCCAAAACACCCTCACAGACACACCCAGAATAATGTTTGACCAGATATCTGGGCACTTGGTGGTGGCCAAGTCAAGTTGATCTTTAACATAAAATGGTCACAACTGGTTTTGGGGATTTCCACAGTCCCCGCTCCCCTCCCCAGGTGATGTTTTAGAGCAGCAGATATCAATTTAAGGTGCACACCAGTATAACGAGCTTCTAAAAACACAGATATGTAATCGGTACTCCTAACCAATTAAGTCAAAATCTTTCAAGAGACAGCTGGACAGATATATTTTTAAAAATTATTTTCAGTTGAATCTAATGGATTCTGCTAATTCAGTACAACTGCATTAAAAGATTATTTACTGGGCTTCCCTGGTGGCGCAGTGGTTGAGAGTCTGCCTGCCGATGCAGGGGACACGGGTTGTGCCCCGGTCTGGGAAGATCCCACATGCCGCGGAGTGGCTGGGCCCGTGAGCCATGGCCACTGAGCCTGCGCGTCCAGAGCCTGTGCTCTGCAACGGGAGAGGCTGCAACAGTGAGAGGCCCGCGTACCGCAAAAAAAAAAAAAGATTATTTACCAATTTTTATAATATCCAGATTATCCATGTGAGAACTCTCATGAGATTTCATCAGCAACTCATTTTGTATATATCAGAAGATGTTTAATGTGAATATAGAATTGTATCTTTGACCGGCTTTGATTGTAACCTCAGAACTGTATTACAAAGGAAAATTTCCTCAAGTGATAATTACACATTCTAAAGTGCATTTCAAAGAATACTCTTTGTTCTTGTGTGTCACCTGTGCCTTTTCAGTTCTCCCATATGATACCTCTAAAAATACCAGCTAAAGGAGCCTTCTGCCTTTATGATTTCTTAACTCTCTTTAAAACTTCTGGTACTAATTAGCATGCACCACGGCCCTAAAGAGGAGACAGTGATGCCCTGAGTCTCTACCACATCCTTTCTCAACAGAGCAGCTCCTTTCTCAACAGAGCAGCTACACTCAGTTCCTCCCACATAACTTGCCATACTTTGAGATGTGATCCTGGGCACAATCCCAAGGATGCCTCATTCAAATGCTGCTGTCTAGAAGGTGGTCAGTGACCCATAAAATAATCTAAGACAGGAACTCATTTCACCAGGGGGTAATAATTAAATGAAAAGAGACTGAAAACCACATAAAGCCCTGCACATAGAAGTTCACAGCAGCCTTATCCATAACTGCTAAAACTTGAAAGCAACCAAGATGTCACTCAGCAGGTAGCTGGATAAACTGTGATACATCCATTCAATGGAATATTACTTAGCACTAAAAAGAAAGGAGCTATCAAGTTGTGAAAAGACATGGAGGAAAGCATATCACTAAGTGAAAGAAGCCAATCTTAAGAAGTTACATACTGTATGATTCCAACTATATGACATTCTGAAAAGGCAAATCTACGGAGACAAGAAAATATCAGTGGTTGCCAGGTATTGAAGGAGATGGGGCAAGGAAGGATGAATATGTGGAACACAGAGGATTTGGGGGACAGTAAAAACACTACATATGATACCATAATAGTGGAAATATATCATCATACATTTGTCTAAACCCACAGAATGTACCCTAAGGTACATTCACACTGAGTGAACCCTGAGGTAAATGGTGGACTTTGGGTGATTATGATGTGTCAGCATAGGTTCATCCTTGGTAAAAAATGTACCATTCTGTTGAGTGATGTTGACAACTGGAGAGGCTTGTATGTGTAGGGAGGGACAGGAGGTATATGGGAAATCTCCACTTTGGAAAGCAGTATAGAGGTTCCTCCAAAAATTAAAAATATAAGTACCATATGATCCAGCAATCCCACTTCTTGGTATATAACCAAAATAATTGAAATCAGGATCTCTAAGAGATACCTGCAACCTCACATTTACTGCATTATTATTCACAACAGCCAAGATATCGAAACAACCCAAATTGACAGATGAACGAATACAGAAAATGAGGTATATACGTACAGTGGAATATCATTCAGCCTTAAAAGTAAGGAAATCCTGCCATTTGCAACAACGTGGATGAACCTAGAGGAAATTATGCTAAGTAAAATAAATCAGTAACAGAAAGACAAATATGGCATGATGCCACTTATATGAGGTATTTCTAAAATAGTCAAATTTACACAAGCAGAAAATAGAATGGTGGTTACCAGGGGCTGGGGTTGGGGTAGGGCAGAATGGGGAGTTGTTTTTAAATGAATACAAAGTTTCTGTTGTGCCAGATGAATAAGTTTTAGAGATCTGTTGTACAGCATAGTACTTTAGTTAACAATATTGTATTGTGTCCTTTAAAATATTGGGTCGGCCAAAAAGTTCCTTTGGCTTTTAAGTAAACATAAAAGACATATTTTTCATTTTCACCAAGAACTTTATTGAACAACATATTCACCCTTTGCTTCCACTACCTTCTGCCATTTTTCAGGCAACTTCATAATTCCATCTTCCCAAAATTTTTTATCTTTTTGAGCAAAGAACTGTTCTAGGTGCCTTTTACAGTCTTCCAGGGAACTGAAATGTTTTCTATTAAGAGAATTTTGTAAAGACTGAAATAAATGGAAATCCAAAGGTGCAATGTGTGGTGAATACGGCGGATGAATCAGAACTTCCCAGCCAAACTGTAACAGTTTTTGCCTGGTCATCAAAGAAACATGCAGTCTTGCATTATTCTGATGTAAGATTATGCGTTTTCTGTTGACTAATTCTGGACACTTTTCATCGAGTGCTGCTTTCAGTTGGTCTAACTGCCAGCAGTACTTGTTGGAATTAATCATTTGATTTTCCGGAAGGAGCTCATAATAGAGGACTCCCTTCCAATTCCACCACATACACAACATCACCTTCTTTGTGAAGACCGGCCTTTGGTGTGGTTGGCGGTGGTTCATTTCACTTGCCCCACAATCTCTTCCATTCCATATTGTTGTACAGTATCCACTTTTCATCACCCATCACAATTTGTTTTAAAAACAGAACTTTTTCATTACATTTTGGTAGAGGATTGCATGCGGAAATACAGTCAAGAAGGTTTTTTTCACTTACCTTATGTAGAACCCAAACATCAAAGCAATTAAAATAAGCATTTGGGGCTTCCCTGGTGGCGCAGTGGTTTAGAGTCCGCCTGCCGATGCAGGAGACACGGGTTCGTGCCCCGGTCTGGGAAGATCCCATGTGCCGCGGAGCGGCTGGGCCCGTGAGCCGTGGCCGCTGAGCCTGCGCGTCCGGAGCCTGTGCTCCGCAACGGGAGAGGCCACAGCAGTGAGAGGCCCGCGTACCGAAAAAAAAAAAGAAAAAAAATAAGCATTTGCACCAATAGCTGGTGCAAATGATTTTCAAAACTTGACTTGGATATTTGGAGTATGTTGGCTATCTCCACGTGGTATAACGTTGACTGTTCTCAATTAATGTCTCGATTTGATCACCATCAACTTCAACTCATCTACCGGACCGCGGAGCATCCTCCTGTGAGAAATCTCCAGCACGAAACTTCACAAACCACTTTGGACACATTCGATCACAGCACCTTCTCCATACACTGCACAAATCTTTTTTTGCGTTTCAGTTGTGTTTTTACCTTTCTTGAAATAATAAAGCATAATATGCCGAAAATATTGCTGTTTTCCTCCATCTTCAATATTAAAATGGCTACACAAAAATTCACCAGTTTTGATTAGGTTTTTTTTGTTGTTTTTGTTTGTTTGGGGTTTTTTGATTAGTTTTTTTTAAAATGCACGCTGATATGACAGCTGTCTCAATACAATCTAACAAAATTGTTTCGGATGAAGTTAAAGACAACAAGCACTACTAGAGCCAGCTTATGAAAAAAAAAAAAAGAAGAGTTTTTTAGCCAACCCAAAATATTAAGAGGATAGATCTCATGTGAAGTGTTCTTACCACAAACAAGCACACACACACATATACACATAAGAATACAAGAAAAATGCTGGAGGTGATGTATATATTTAGTGCCTCGGTGTGATGGTGGTACCATGGATGTATGCATATATATGTCCAAACTCATCAAAATGCATACACTGTGCTCAATTTTTTGTATATCATTTATACCTCAGTAAAGCTAAACAAAATCATTAGAAACACTTGGAATGCCCCACCACCAAAAAAAAAGTCACCCTCTAAACCCCCCGCAATCATGTACTCCTAATTCCAGTGTCCTTGTCTTTAAACTATATATTTGAAAAAATAAAAAGGGATGTTTATAGAGTTACAAAATGATACATAATGTATATGAAAAAAATGAACAATTTTTAATTTATTGTTCCAGATCTTTTATACCATAGGAGAATTTTTAAATGGCATGCTATATATTCCTGTTTTATAGCTGATTCTTTCACTTAGGTATATACAATCAACACCTTTGGTGTCAGTACATGGCAGGGCTAAGATGAGCAGAGTGCCTTGATTCAATCTCTTTTTCAACATGAAAACTGCTCCTGCAGGTAAAAATCCTCATGCTATTTACTTAAAGGAAGATCCTTATCTTCAGAATGGTCTTAACTAAATATCCCTGCATAGGGATTTCTTATAGGAAAAGATAAAACCAGAATCTTTGGATTTATGAGACATGCATCGCTGGAAAGTGTCCTGTCAGCTGGAATAGAAAATAAAGATGTTTTGCAGACTGAATGTTCCTCTCTATGTGAGGCCATTGTCACTGTGTCACTCCTCTAGGGACCTTATCTTTTACTTCTTTTCAACCTACTTTTAACATCATTCTCAAACTATTAATTTGTATAGATTAATTAAATATCAGCTGACTCCTTTGTACTGTATTTTAAATTTTAAAATAGCGTTGGTTAACTTAAACAGATGCTAAAACATCTGATTTCAACCTATCTTTTCCTTTATCATTTTATGTTTCTACAAGTAAAGTAGATTCTGAAGAGCTTAATTTTCTTTCATAATACTTACAATAGGCTTAGAGTTAAGGAAGTCATCTCGGTGTTCTGAGGGTTACCTTGGTGATGTCTATGAATTATCCACTAGTAGTTCAATTAATTCTGACTTATGTAATTTAGTGCTTACATTATTCTTAATTACATTTGTTTAAAAAGGTCTTGAAGGCACTTGTATGAGCAAAGTGGTGTCCCATAGGCTTCATTGTTCTTATACATTTATAGAATTCTAATATGGTATTTTATCAGCCTCACTCTTTGTCCTGATAAGCTAATTTATATCTGGCAAAGAACAAGCTAAACAGATTTTCATGATGGATAGGATGTTAGGGGTGAAGGTTCACTCCAGTGTCCTGGAAAATCTAAAATCTTCAGGGATGTAGAGCAGTAGCCTCATCAGGTAATAAAAGGCTTGACATGCACACACTGCTTTATTTAAAATGAACTGCCTTTCCATGAAAAAAAAATTAAAAAGAAATAACTAGCAAAACAAAACAAAAAAAGACAAAACTAAGATCTCAACTAATCTCCTTACACTATGACCACAGCCACCATTCAGGAATACAAGCATATAGAGCTAGATAAAAAAACTTTGGTCTTCACAAATCATAACCACGTTTGATCAGCACTGCATACAGGGAAATGAATAAAGCAGACGTGACATATATTATCATGAAATTCAGAGTTCAGTGGGAAAGGCAAATAGAAAGTAAACCAAAAAATAATTTCAGTTGATAAAAGGTCTAAAAATCTTGTACATTTCTCTGAGGGAAAATAGTAAAGGAAGTTTTTTCAGGAATAAAACCATTCCTTTTTATAAACTGACAAACTGAAGTTAATGGCAAGATGTGACTGGTGGATGGGAGGTGAAAGGGTTGTTGTGTGACTGTTTCAATGAAAAAAAAAAAAACAGCCTGAAACAGAAAATATAAACATAAACACAAACACACACATATATGGCAATGAGTACTCGCTTGTGAATAAGTGAAACAACGTACAGAACTCCTGGCCGGTTCCATACAAACCATCCTCACATGACCCCCACCCCCATTCTCTCCTGTGTCTAATCTCTGGTCTGATGCAGACTGTCCAGCTAAATGACCTCTGAGAGCTCAGGGCACAGCAGAGTCAGTGACAGAAGGAGAAGGCTGGACTCCAAACACAGGTAGGGAATGTATATGCATCAAAAATTGTTCACTGCTGGGTACTGTCCGCTGGAATTTGGGGCATTGCCTTTTACAGCAGTTGGGGTGGAAAGAGGGGTATTATTACCGGGCACCCACTAAACTGTCAACATCAGGTGGCTTAGCCAGCTGGACCTGGATAGCGAGAAGTCACTGAAGTGTTTTTATGATCCAGTTTACGTTTTGAGAGCTATCACCCTGCTTGCTGGGTGGACAAGTGAATAAGTCAAGAGTGCTGGGCAAGGGACCTAGAGGAGAGGGCAAGAGTAAGAGACAGGATGGCTCCACCTGGGTGAGGGGAGGGGAGGAGTTAGAATTGACAACATACATTAATGTTCTGGGTCATTTCTAGGGAGTATTTCCTTTAAGCCACAAAAATAGCAATATGAAACAGCTTTGAAATTAGCTTCGAGCTAACAACTGTACTCAAACTCTACCATATACCTATTTCAATTAAGTATCTTCAAGGACCCTCTCTTTATGTGGGCAGAGTAGCTCCCACATGACACAACCTTTTTTAAAGTGAAGGTATCAGTATAGAATTTTAGCTACAGACAACTCATAATTCTAACCTTCTATTTCCCTCAAATTAGAAAGGTGTTTTGAGGTGTTTCAGATAAGGCTTCAATGTCAGCTATTAGTACCAAAGAGGCCCCATGAAGCCTGTGTCTCCCTAAGTACTTCATACAAATATTTATAAAATATTTGTAAAGGAACACTGTAAATTATAAACTACTAGAAATGTTTCTATTATCACAAAAAGGTAAAAGATTTCTAAATAAAATCCTTAAAAAGATACCAGGTAAAAACACAAAATATTCAAAGAAAGATTAAAAAGTTACAATTTCATTTTTTTAGCTTGAGACCAATTTTAAAATGCTAGCAGTTTTCTCCACATATGGTAAAAAAAAATCTTCCATTATGAAAAGAATCAGTCATTTATTGTTAAAGCAAGGTACCATACTTATTTGTAATCAATGTTACTTATCTGAATATTTGATTCTCTAGATCATGAGATTTCATAAAAATTGTCATTACAGCACTCCTGGAATTCATAATCTAATTCCAAATCAGTATTTACAGACGTGCAGAGGAAAAGCTGACTAAGTATTAGATTCAGCATGGGAACAGCATTTTGAATATAACTATCTCTGCCGCTCATCATCTTGGTTGCATTTTAAATACCTATTCGATTTTACAATTAAATTCTCATATTTACTCTTCTCTAAATGTCAGTAATTTAAGAAAGAGCTCCCTCTAAAGCACACCAGACTTCCAAATACATTTTTAAAAATTCTGGTCTATTAAGCACATCTGTTTCCAGCTCTAAAAATTGCTAAATTTTCCAGCAGCCAGTTTTTAGTCAGGCATGTATTTGTTTGTAAGTTTCATGCATCTAAAAAAGAATTACACAGTATTCAAAAATTTTCATAGATGAAGAGCTACAGTGAAAGAAAAGGTCATTTATCAGAATTGTTGAGAAGTGGAATAAGAAAGGAGAATTCATGTGAAGGTCCAGAGGATGTATCATAATAACTTTTTCTGATTGTCAATCAACTTGTGGGAATATAAAATATTTTACACTTTAATTACTGTAGAATGACGCTTTCTAAATGTACCGTAAGATTATTGTTCTCTTATAATCTATTATAAAACAATTAAACAAAGACTATATAAAAATTACATGTGACTAAGTATTTTTATTTATTGTCTAAAAATTTTTTTAAACATTCCATAATGTTTTATAAAAATAACTTAAATATATGTTCATGCCACATGACTTCCAAAGGCTCTATGAATATCATAAACCCCCTTTAGGAAGTGGAAAGAAATATTTTTTAAAAATAATCCCATATAAATAATTCAAACAATATTTTTTAAATCTCTGTTAAATTAACTTTCCATCATCTACAATAAAAACTCTTTCATTCATTGTCACTTTTCTTCAAAGTTCAAAGTTGTAGTTCATCTAACTGAAACATGCATTCAAAAGTTTAAATATTTAAACAAATTTTCCGTAACAATTTTGAAGTTTCCTTTGTTCCAAAAGCCCTATCTTTTTTTTTTTTTTTTTTTTTTTTTTTGCGGTATGCGGACCTCTCACTGTTGTGGCCTCTCCCGTTGCAGAGCACAGGCTCCAGACGCGCAGGCTTAGCGGCCATGGCTCACGGGCCCAGCCGCTCTGCAGCATGTGGGATCTTCCCGGACCAGGGCACGAACCCGTGTCCCCTGCATCGGCAAGTGGACTCTCAACCACTGTGCCACCAGAGAAGCCCCTGAAAGCCCTACCATTTTATCTAGTAGAAGGGTCACATATGTATTACTATATACTTCTGTATGGGTGTCAAAATATAGACCCAATTTACACTGTAAAATGCTATGTTGATTTTATTTTTTCTCATCTATAAAGCTTTCTTAAGCAATTTAAAGTAGACATTTTCCAATTTGATACCCCCAAATATCATCTTTGAATAGAAAACATTAAACATTTTAAAATATACATGTCGTTTTGTAAACCAGCTGAAAACCATGACTTTTTTTCTAAAACAGCTGCTTCGGAAATGTTAAATTGATGTTATCAAGTCTGCACTGCCCATTAGTGGCAAAAGATTGCAAATGCATGATTTTAATTAAATTGAAGACCAGTTCTATCTTAAATATTAGTTTTCTCAATCAAATTTAAAACTCGTTATAAGACAAACACACCTACACTGTAAGCATAACACGGTTTGTGTGTTATGAGATATTGTTCCTGTAGAACATTAATTTACTGTCAGTGTTCACACCCAGAGACCATGTTCAGTTAGGTACCTGTGAATATAAATATGATGAATCCATCACAAATGCATGTGTGTGTACACGCATATACACTACACACACGCCCACAGTGTAAGCTGGAAACAAAAACACTCTGACAATATAACATGAATCTATAAAGCAGAAATAAACTTTATCTAGCTTGTTAGCTTTGTTTAAATTACCCCTCATTGAGAAATGTTCCCAAACTAACCTTCTGTGGTTCTCACTGAAATTACCTTCTGTTAATAAATGATTTTTAGGCAGGAGATATTTGTTTAAGGGTATTAGGAGACTCTCTCGCTCTTTTCATTTACTGACTTTGTTTCTTGTATGTTTTTAATGTAGACGTCATTTTTCAATTCTAGCTATGGAATGGAGAGAATATAAGGTAAAAGGAGAGGGGAAGCATCTCCCTTTGAGCAATACTCAACAGTTTCCTAAAGCTGAGGAACAGCTTCTTTTTTTTTTTTTGGCCTGTGCTGTGGGCCATGCAGGATCTTAGTTCCCCGACCAGGGATCAAACCCATGTCCCTGCAGTGTAAGCATGGAGTCTTAAGCACTGGACTGCCAGGGGAGTTCCCCCCACCCCTTTTCTTGGAAAACATTCTTTTATCTTTATTTTATTTATTTAATTTTTTGGCTGTGCCACGCGGCATGCAGGATCTCAGTTCTTCAACCAGGGATCCAACCCGTTTCTCCTGCAATGGAAGTATAGAGTCTTAACCACTGGACCGCCAGGGAAGTTCCTCCCTCTTTTCAAATCTCAGTGGTCCGCAGGGTTGACATCGTCGACTAGCTCTGAACCTCTGCATGATGATTACTATGCTCTATGAACATCAGGATGTCTGCATGTGACCCATAAATAAGGTAAGTGCTGGCAACTAAGGTTCTTGAATATTCCCTCATGGGATTTCTGCAAACTTGAGTCAATGACTCTACACTTTATCACTTGCTGGAAACAAAGCTGAAACAACATTCATATGGAATTTCATAAACAAAGAGGAATACTGCTTCCCACTTTTTAAACAACTGATGGAGGAGTGCTTTAGACTAAGGCATGATTACATAACTGATTTCGATAGGCAGCTTCTTTCCACAGCTGTCAACACATGTACAGTTTGTATGTGTGTATGTATATATGTATGTATATAGCACACAGATGAACTAAATGCTAACTCATTGGAGAGCATTTAGCTTGTCATTATTTTTGCTCAGTATTTTTCTTTGATTTGCTTTGCTCATTATTCTATCCCACATACTTACCTAGCATAGTGCTTTAGTACACAAAATACACACAATTAATATTATTTAAATAATGAATATTAATGAATATTAATAAATCATGGAAAGTGTTCATGACAGCATTTTATTGATGAAAATGCAAAGGAAATGTATAAAGGCTAATGGCTGATTCTGAGTAATGCCAATGTGAAAAGAACCTAAATACACTTAAGATAAATTAATATTTTCAGAATACTTTATAAAAGAGTAAGATAAAGTTGTTTACTATAGATGTTATGATATGTTATGATATGATGGCATCTTAGGCTGTCCGTCCCCTCACATGTGCCTGGAGTGGATAGTTGATTGTGTTGTGTGGTTGATCATTAAAAATATGTGTTATTTAGAAGAAGATTTCTTATAGCTTGAGTTTGACTGAGTCCACTATTAATATGTGAGTTCAAATATTCCTTTTATAGAGGGAATTCAATCTTTTAACCTCCTTTCCTCTTGTCTACTCAGTCTTCTGCCCACCAGGTTACACATTGGAACAGAGAAAACAGTCAGTTGCTTCCTTTCCATCATACATCTCCCTACCTCTTTCAGATTTTTTGCCTTTGATTCTTTCAGTTCTTCATACTTCCATTTCCACACAGACAAAGCTGACTCCAGCCGTTCTATTTCTTTTTCCAAAGATAAGCGCATTCTAAATAGAGAATTAAAAGCAAAATAGACTTACAATTTTAAAATAATTTTAGGAATGCATTCAATTTTAGATTTTCTATTTTCCTAAATTTTTATATTTGTATATGATCATTGTCATGACAGAAAACTTTTTTCAGCTTATTAAAAATATTGAATAAAAGTTGGTTTACAGTAGTTTAAACACATTTAATTCGGCTTTGCCAGTATTAAAATAATTGACTTTCTGCCTGCTGCCTCCAGAATTATTCATTCATTTCTTTCAATGCGTCTTATTCATATTGTTTCCTTACATGGGAGGATATATATATATGTATGTTTCTAATTTTAACATGGTTTTTATCCAATTTCATATCGTGCCTGTATATGAATGAAGAATTCTTTGATACGACAGAGAATACCAAGGAGCCCACATAACCATTTAAGAAATCAGTCATTTATTGGAGATATAAAAATACTTTTTAAACATCTGCAATTCTGTTTTAATAAAGCAGTTTCACTGGGATCTTTATTTAAATTATTTAAAATAATTGAAATTAATTTCTCTATTTATAGAATAAGTGACAGAACTTGGATGAAAATCTTTAATCCTTTAATATCTCATCACTGATTTTTTTTTTCCATGCCCACACAACTATTAGAGTGAGTCACTGAAAATAATTGTTTATTTCTGGTGGTAATTAGCATATACTGACCTTTGCAAATGGTCAGTCCTCATCTGTGTGGTAGATTATTGTTAAAAATACTCATTCTCTTTCCTCTCCTTCCATGGACAGAGTTGCTTTCCCCATCCCTGGATTCTAGGCTTTGACAATGGGATATTATCTGATGTGACAGATTACAGAAATTTGAAAAGAATTTGTGTGATTAGGCTTCTTTTATCCCTCAGCCATCACTGTGAAAAGAGTCTCCCCCCACCCCCCGTGGGAACTGCTGTCCCCAAATAAACATATGAAGCAGATCTGAGCTCAACCTTACCAAGGAGTCAAGCCCAGCTGGTCCAGTGGAGGTCAGCTGACCTTGCATCCAGCCAGGCAAAATACTTTGTTGTCTTAAGCTACTGAATTATTATTATTATTTTATGCAGCAAAAGATAGCTGATACAGGAAATGATACTTAAAAGGGGATGCTGCAACAACAAAAGTGAAAAATATGTAGACCTAATTTAGGGGTCATATGGTGGACAGGGGCTGGAAAGAAAACATAACAAGCCAGAAAAATAGTGATACATGTTATTTAGTGGTGAAACACAAGATGAAATTGTCACTTGTTGTGCCTTGGAAATAGAAAATGTGCCTGACATTCCCAATGGGATGCTTTTGGGCACGATGTGGCCCAAAGACTTAAAAAGTGTTTGTGTAACTGGGCTTACTCACTTATATTTTGGCCATTACTATGAGAAATACATACCTGTGCAGGCCCACTGCTCCCAGGGGAAGATAAGAGCCATGAATCACAGCTGAGCTTTCCCTGCAGAGCCCTGTCCAGATTAACCAACCTCCAGTGGCTCACAGACTCCAACTAAATAACTTCTGATTGTTACATGCCTCTAAGATTCTGTAGTTGTTAGTTACAGTCTTACTGTATTTATAATTAGCTAATACACACACAGATCTATTTCAGTGATAATGCTGCTAGAAGGATCTTGGGACATATTCACAGAGCTAGAAGATGCATCCAGAATCAAAATTGAATGCCATTTCCTTATTTATAAGAAATATGAATCAGCTAGGTAGCCATAGTATGAAAATAATTCAAAATAGAATTAGGCCATAAAAATATTAGTTTAATCCAATCAATGCATAAGCAGCCCATTAAGGGGTTACATAATAACATTTGCGTGAATCAAGCCATAAAATTGAAAGAGGATAATAAAAGAATTTGTTAACAGCTTAACTTCACCTCAAAAGACTTAAGTTGCAAAAGACACCAGCACTATTTATAGGACTATAATTTGGAATCCCTTATTAACACAGTACGTATATTACAATGAACAAAGAAAAAGGTTCAATAGGTTCTTCAGAACACTCCTACGGATGTCCACAGGTCCAGATTAACAACTGCAGCCAAAAATTCTGATAGATAAGTAAATTTAGCCAGCTGATGACACCCCAGTTGCTTACCATGATACAATTTTTGCTCTTAGTGATTGTGTTTGAGATTTTAAGAATAGGATTAAATATAGAAATTGGGAACACATTGCCAAATAGTAACATTTTGTGTTAAATATAGAAAAAATACATAAAAGCCATTGTATATTAAAATATGTTATGTATTTGGCATTCAGGTTTTAAAGTTTTGGATGATAAGGTATTTTTGAATATTTAAAAGAAATTGAGTATTGACTTTAACCTATAAATTTAAGTTGAAAAGTAGAATAAAATTGTATTGTTTGTGACTTCATTGAAATACTTAAAATCACCATATTTATAATTTTAATTTATTAGAATTACATGAGTAGAACATGACAATGTTTTTATCAGTGAAAGGAATATCTTAAATTAATAAAATAATTTTATTAAAGGATATTGATCAAATACATTTGTGTAATGAAGCATACATTGAGAAAATTTTCTCAAAATTAATTTTGAGAATTATTTATAAATAGATTAATATAAAAATTATACTTGAAAATTTCAGAAAAGTCTACATTTTTAAATTTACAAATTCAAAATTATACATGTTGAGAAATCAGTGTCAGCTTTTAACATTACACTCTAATAAATCAAATGATTGTTAGCAAAAAAGCCCATATTAACATAAAAATGATTTATAATTACTGTAGAATAAATGTTGATCCTCGAAATTGTCATCAGAATTACTGTGGCAACTATGCCCTCAGGGGTTTTATAAGAAGTTCAAGAAGAACATTGCAAATTATATTAAACTTTTAGTTACATATAAGTATAAATATAGTCTAAAGATATGATTATATGTAGATTACATCTAGACTAAGTATTCAAGGCCAGTTCATGAAATGAAAATAATTTTGAAAAACATATTAAAATGAATAGTTAACCATTTGTATTCTTTATTTAAGGCAGATTAGTCACATTTAAAATATAGCATTATTTCTCTAAGTATGCATCTTAAATAAAATAACTGATATTCAATAGTTTAGTGAAAGAAAATTATGTATTTCATTCTGTAAAATGGTACAATTTAGAGAAGTGAGAGAACAGGCAATTCATAAAAATTTATTTAATAGAAATGTGATGCTTGGGTGTTTTTCAGCATAGCTTTATAAAAAAGAATTGTGACTATTTGTTTCAAGCATTAGGACATAAGGACTGTGCACACTTAAATTTATGCAGCAGAGGGCACTCTTTAAATCCTTAATTTTCTGGCCTAATCAATTTATTTTACATTTTAGAGAGATTTTCAAAATTGATTAATTATACTTACATTTATAATTGAACTTTAAATTATCATCAATTGTTTGAACTACAAGAAGGCAAAAAAAACCCTAATTTACTCTAAAGGATATTGCATATTTTATGCACAGATTCTTTAAAAAAAATTACTAAGACAAAGCTCAGAAAAAATATAGTATTTTAATATGACGATATAAACTTTTAAAAATCAGATTGCTAAAATGTATAATATTTGCAGGATCTAAAAAGTAGTGTATGAACCAAAATGATTTTTATGAAAAGATATGATTATATTTCTATGCAATCTTTTGATACTTTTTTAATCATCCCATAATGAGCCCATAATAAATGGGCATAAATTTTAAACATCTAGACAGGAAGATTAATCAAAATTTTTTCAGAGATAAAAATTCCTAAACATTACTTTCTGGTAATAAATATTAATCATTTTTGAACTGTGTGAAATTTCATTGTAAAATATCTAGTCAGTATTTTCTTAGAGGTCTATTAATGTCAAATTTTTTTGCCAGACAAAAATAATTTGTAGTAACATCTAGATATCCATTTTTTCATTAGTCTAAAATTTAGAGTTAGTATTAAATGATGCATAACAAAATTTTTACAAGTATACTTTTAATAAGCAACCTATTTATCATTTCATGATTTCACTATTTATAACTACATATTTCAGCAGTAACATCTTTCAAAATCTTTCATTTTCATCACCTTTCAGCATTTTCAGCAAATAGCCAAAGCCATATATAGTTAATTTAATTAGAAAAGAGATGACTTTAAAGAATTCTGTTAAGCTCAGAGACACCCAGGAGGACCAGAGACCAAGGCTTGGACAAGGCTATGCAGCCAGGAACAAGACCCGTCTCATGTCACAGAACCGGCCCAATGAAGACCCCACTGCCTGTTGCCTGTACACTCTCCTGATATCAATTATGTGTCCAACAAACAAATATACTCAAAATAGCTAATTTAAATAGAAGACATTAATAGCACAAAGAATCTCTGGGAGAGCCAGTGAAGCAAATTGGGAAACTGCAGTCAGAAATACCAAAGATAAAGCCATAGAAATCTTCCCATCAGCACTTTCTTGGGGCCACCATTTAGGTACAGACATCACAGCATGACCTCAACATCCCCTCAACTCGAGTCATGGGATGATGTCACCAGAGACTTGAGGCTGCTGCTGCCTCTGAAAACAAGATGTAGCTACTGCCACTGCCTTCTCCCCTCACCAGGATGGATGCTGGTGCTCTCATCTCCTTGCAGGATTAATTTATGCTAAAACAACTAGGTGGCTACATTTGAATAGCTGTTCCTATGTCAACCGTCTGCACCCTAACTGCAAAGGAGACTGAGGTAGAGAATTACTAGTGCTTTTATTGCCTACACAGAGAGATAGACGCTCTCATTAGGTACAGGACTGCCCAAACACAAACATATTTTAGAGTAAAAAAGAAATTGTAAAAATACACAAAAATTAACTTGAAATGGATTAAAGACCTTAATTTAAGACCTGAAATGTAAAACACCTGGAAGAAAACATAAGGGGAAAGCTCCTGAATATTAGTAATGGCAAAGATTATTTTGATTCTACATCAAAAGCACAGGTACCAAAAAAGCAAAAATAAATAATTGGGACTATAGCAAACTAAAAAGCTTCTGCACAGCAAAAGAAACAATTAACAAAATGAAAAGATAACCTATGGAATGGAGGAGCTATTTGCTCACCACACTGGGGTTAATATCCAAAATATATAAAAAGAACTCATACAACTCAGTAGCAAAAAAAAAAAAAAAAAAAAAAAGATGAATGTACAGCATGATGACTATAGTGAACAACATGGTACTGTATACTTGAAATTTGCTAAGAGGGTAGATCATAAGTGTTCTTACCACACACAAAAATAATAACTATGTGAAGTGATGGGTGTGTTAATTAGCTTGATTATGGTAATCATTTCCAAGTATGTATATGCATCAAAACATCATGTTGTATACCTTAAATATATACAAATTTTATTTGTCAGTTATAAGCTTACTGTATATCCCATTAGTAACAGTGAATAAATAAGTAAAGTAGATCTGACTTTCTATTCTTTAACAATATTACATTAAATAATATTAACCAGTCTTGCATGCAATTTTTTCATTGTCTTGAGGAATATTCACAACCATATATATAGATTTTTTTTCTCATGCTAATCACTGGAGCATTTTCAGTTGGCTGTACTATCTCACCAAGATTTAAAATCTCATTTTATTGAGAAAAAAACATAACATTTAATGAAGCAAAGAAAAATAATTGAAGCATACTGCTCTTATATAGAAAACAAATTAAGAAAATAAAATTGAAAGGGCGATTAAAGCTCACATTGACAGAAAGCTAACATTTTGTAAGGGATGCAGTTGCCATCTGCAGTTTAACTTTAGAACTAATTCTAAAGGCTAAAACAGCACATCAAAATATTTTACCTCATCATCTCTCTTACTTAAGACGTAATATTGCCAAAGTTCCTCTTCCTAAATGTTTAGGTATACCTAGCTCTGTACGGGGATCAGTTTTCCTGCCCTCATCTCAAATTTTCTACCTGGGAAGGTCGGTTTTTTTAAGAGATCAGAAATATACAAATTCTCAGTCTATGAGCAGCTTCCAGATACTGGGTAATTATTCATCAAACTGAACAGTATGAATAATACAAATAATAGATAAACTTTAGTGTTTCAGGTGAGGGGGTTCTAGTCAGTCAATGGTTGAAATGATTCCCTGAGTTCTCTAGGTTGATTCCTGTGCTCTAGTCAAGAGAAGTTTCCCACTAGCTGGGAACATAGAAAAAATGACATTCACATATTCTCAACTCCAGCCACCCACTCACTGAGATTCCAGGAGGAAGTATTTAAAAGATTAGACAGATTTATAGTACAAGTATATACTGTATCCTTGGGAAACATTCTCTTGTGATAGAAAAAAAAGGCTTTGCCATGGCCTCCCGTGGACTGCAGGCTCATGTTCATTCGGGGACATATCATACCCGTGGGACTGCTTCTTAAAGAGAGTGAGAAAGCAAAATGGAATCAAAGGCCCCATTTCCCCCTTATTCTTCAGCCTGTCTTTTGTTTATATGCTGAATTTGCTGAGAACTGGGGGATTTATTTAATACTATGGGGATTGTTCATTTATTCCAAGGAAGTCAGATATCTATGTACATGTACATGTGTACAAGTGAGAGTGTAAAGACACACATGTGTATCATTAAAACTGGTACTTTTGGGAGTTTACATGCAGGGAACAGCATTTTCACATTGCTCCTATTATGTTATGTAGGTGACATAGAATTGCGAGTGGGTTGGAGAGAAGTCTATAACCACTAAAAAGTTAAATCCTTCAAGAAATGAAGCCCAGAGGTTAGAACTTGACTGAGACCTGTAGTTCCAGAGAAAATTAATTGTTAATATGGGTGCAGGCGTTCAATTTTATTCTCTTTTCTACTAAGGTTGATTGTCTCTGTTAGGAATTTACAATTGATGGTAGAATAATAAATATTTATTCTCTACACAGATACTTGTATTATCACGATCTGTGCATGTGGTGAGGTATAGGCAAAGAATCTGAAAAAGGGAATTAGTGGTAGGAATAAATTTCAGAGGACTTGTGGCTGACAGAAAAGGATTGGCAGATAAAGAGCTTATAGTACTGGTGAAAGTTTTGTGTGCATACTTATCACTGTTTCAATCCATGTAAACCAGGGAAATTAAAACCATTATATAATATATAATTATATTCATACTTAGTGATAATATACATCACTCCCAGTTTTTTTTTTTATTATTATTCTGCCCATTCAGAGTCTTATAACTAAAGGGATGGAAAAATAATTATTTTCAGATTTGGGGAACACATTTTAAAGTACATCAAATATTCCACTTATTAGTTTCTACGGTGATCATGAGGGAACAACAACAAAAAAACCCATATTGAGTAATTCATACTAGTGGCCACTTTCCCAGACATCGTGTTTGATCCTCATAAGAATCCAGTGAAGAGGGCAGAAGTGATGCTATGTGACTTTTAAAGCCAGGTCATTAAAATACCATTTATTTCTCTCTGTGCTTGACAGATGTTCACTTTCAACCAAGCCATTATGCCGTGTGTTAGCCAAGTGGCCACACAGATAGGCTATATACAGATGTTCCAACTGAGATCCCAGATGAGAAAAAAGATCAGCTGCCAGATATGGGAGTAAGTGAGACTTCAGATAATTCTAGACCGCCCCCCGCACCTAAAGTCACCCTCGGCCTTGGAGCCATCCCAGCTGAGGTCACATGTAGCAAGAGATGAGCTGTCCATATAAATCCATGCTCAAGATTCATGAACAGAATACGTGGTGATTGTTGTCTCAATAATAATCATCATTTGCAAAGTTGTTATAAAACAATAGATCATTGGAACACAGGTATCACTGTCCATATTTTTACAAAGTTGACAATAGCACACCCTTTACTAACCCAATATCGTATAGCTAGAGTATGTCAGAAGCAAGATGGATGTCCAGGTGATTTAATCAAGTCTAGTTCTCCTTCCTCTCTACTATAAATGGTCAATGAATAAAGCATCTTTTTCTGTAATCAGTACCTCACAAAATTGTGAGTTTTCCCTTATGAATATTAACATACCTATTCATTTTTATTGACTCACTGAAATCTATGAATGCTGTAAAAGTTAGATAATACGCAGGTTATTTTAATCATAAACATTAATAATTCAAATATAATGAGGGTGATCTACCAGAGAAGATGAGAACAAGGTTATGATAAAAAAATGATAAAAATGAACATGTTATAACTTATTTTTCAAAATTCAAAAAATGAATATAAAATTCAAACTCATTTTTCAAATATTAGTACTTAATGACTAGTCATAGGTAAAATACATTAGCAGATGGCTAGTTTAAGAGACTTAACAATTTTAAGAAGTTTGAGAAACAGACTTGGTTAAGGAAGACAATAATTAGTACTTACTCTCTTTCTTTCCATAAGATTTTTTGGAACTCATCCAAATGTACCTGCAAAGCTGAAATTTCAGGCACTCCATTCTCCAGAGGCAGATTTATTGCCTGCAGTCTTAATCCAGGTCTCACTGTACGGTTTTCAGAACCACCATTCTTGAATAAATCAGGACAATCTAGATTGATTTTCACCTCTTCATTTAATTTTAATGGGTCAATAATCAAACCTTCTTCCTGAAAGAAATACAAAATACAAAACAATTATTATTGTTGAATTTTAAAATCAAATGTAGCAAAATCATGAAGAAAATATTTTTGAAAGGAAATAAAATGTTATGATTCAGCATCAAATTCATATTTTCATTTATTTATCATTCTCTAATAGTGTTATATGGACAAACTTTAACTTATATATTTTTAGGCTTTTTCTTCCTTTCAATGTTCTACCATATTCTAATAAAATAAGTCTCCCTGCAGTCTCTTAAAATTTTCCACTTACAGTGGAATATGTTATATCTAACATACACTCCATACATCATGAAAAGCTTAACATTTTAGATGGAATTATAGAAAAGCAAGATATTAATTGATTTTATGTTTTTAGAGATGGAATTAAATAGAAAGGGGTAATAATATAAAGGGTAAATAATACAAACTATTTAAAGAGATAACATGAATTCCTAAAGTTTCCCAAAGTATGTTCCATGAGTTGTTAATAATATTTATTAACAGATTAAAAAATATATATGGGGGGTGGTTCATCAATAGATAAGTGTATGAACTGCTAGATTAAAGTTTACAAATTTTTGTTATGTGCAGAATTCTCAGAAATTTCAAGATTCCAAATATACCAAGAAATTCCAAAAGTGGGTAGTGTGAAGTATTCCCTAAAGGTATTTCCCTATGGTACCCATTTTACAGGAATTAATTGTGAGACCAGAGTCCCAAACCTTGGGAAATGTTTTAAACTACTGCATGGATAATTTAATAGTGGCTTATTAGGGTAAATGGAGAGAAATCTCTCTAAATATCTTCTTTTAACATAAAAAAATGCTGGGGTTTTTCTTTGGCTAAAAATACTAGTAATATCAGTAATATGGACTGAATCGTGTCTCCCCTAAAACCCATATGTTGAAGTCTGCACCCCCCCAACCCCCAGTACCTCAGAATGTGACTATATTTGGAGACAGGGTCTTTAAAAAGGTAA
The DNA here is from genome assembly GCF_000442215.2 of Lipotes vexillifer. Classification (NCBI taxonomy): domain Eukaryota; kingdom Metazoa; phylum Chordata; class Mammalia; order Artiodactyla; family Lipotidae; genus Lipotes; species Lipotes vexillifer. The sequence continues at coordinate 3,077,302 of NW_006787829.1, forward strand.
TTAAGTTAAAATGAGGGTCATCAGGGTGGGCCTAGTGATGGTATCCTTATAAGAAGAGGAGATGAAAACTCATATATATATAGGATGGATAAACAACAAAGTCCTACTGTACAGCACAGGGAACTATATTCAATATCCTGTAATAGAAAATAATATGAAAAACAATATATTTATATGTATAACTGAATCACTTTGCCATACAGTAGAAATTAACACAACATTGTAAATCAAATATACCTCAATAAAATAAATTAAAAAAAAAAAAAGAAGAGGAGGAAATTTGGACACAGACACACACAGAGAAAAGGTGATGTGAAGACACAGGGAGAAGACCGCCATCTATAAGCCAAGGAGGAAGGCCTCAGCAGAAACCAGCCCTGCTGACACCTGGATCTCAGACTTCTGGCCTCCAGAACGGTGAGAAAATAAATTTCTGTCGCTAAAGCCACTCAGTCTGGGGTACTTAGTTCTGGCAGCCTAAACAAACAAATACAGTTACCACTGGTTTTGCTATTTTCTCTTCCCTCCCCATTACTATATACAGCATTCAAATATGCACATAACGTCTAGATTCCTCTGGATTTTTTTCTGACCTTACTATTTATGTTCTCCTTGGTAGGATATTCTCTCTTTCCCAAGCACTCTCTGATGGACTCACACGTTTTGGAACCAGTTTGAAAGGGGTCTCTCTGTGCATAGGACACGTCTATGAAACTAGGAAGCTTCCGGTCCTGGGTGACTCTAGCTTCCAAGGCCTCTTTTTGATGTGACAAACTTTGCTTCTTTTTCAAGGCACTCAATTCCTTCATGGTCATCTCTAATTTTATTCTGAGTTGTCTTCCTTCCTCCCTGGCGCTGTTCCTTTCAGCTCGAACTTTACTCCACTTTTCTCTCCAGTTGGCCGTGCAGTCTGACCACCATCGCATGGTCTTCTCCATCTGAGCGGCTCTGGCCTTGACCTCCTCCAGTTCCCGCAGGCGAAGTTCTTCACAAATGCCCCAGTCATTGATGTTGCAGGAATGAGCATCGGAATTGTGAGCGGCATGAGATTGCAGCGCATGAAGGGGCAAACAGGAGCTACAGGTGTCCCTACGGGATGAGGCAGGTGCCCCCAGGTCACACGGTGGTTTAACTGATGACTGCTGCATCTGGAAGATTTGTGTTTCTTCAATTAACCGATGAATGGAATCTAAATTCATATTTATCTTTTCAGGCCTAAAAAAAGACAGAGAACATAATTGCATTTGAATTTCCTCTGCAATTATAAGAGCAAGACCGACATTTAAAACAGAAAGTGATAAAAACAATGCATCTTCTCAACATTGTATATTTTTCTTCCCACTGTAAAAATAGAGAGGAATTTATGCATTTGTAATTATCCTCAAAGAAACAGAAATCATTCACATTTAATTTTGCCAAACGAATACAAATAAATATATAAAGGTGCAACTTGGGATAGCACAGGAGGTGATTTTAACAAATCCAATTCTTTTCATGTAATATTTATTGTAACACATATTGTCCATTAACTGCTCGATGGTCCCCTTTTCCCCTGCTAACTAAAGCACAATTTGTTCAGGTGGAAGGCAGAAGCTGTTGATCTCTGGAAGGATAAGCCCCTATTCCAATCCCAGGGGCTAAATCTTGAGAGGTCTAAATCTTCCATGACAACCCCCATTTAATTCACCATTCACTGGTCTTAAAGCAGCATATGACCCGGTTCTGGCTGATGAGATGTGAGGGGAAGTCTGCTAGAAAAGTTTCCCATCTAGAAAAATGTGAAAACATCAAAGTGAGAAACCCTTTTTCCTCTGCTTTCTTCCTGCTTGAACAAAGACATGATTCTGGAAGAAGTTAAGTGTAACAGCCACCCTGTAACGTTAAAAATGGTGCAACAGATGGGTGAAAAGAGCTTGATGTAACAATGGAGCTGCAGCATGAAACAAAGAATCCACACCTCTGGTTTCCTTGCTATGTGAGAATGATTAGCTATATTTATTTAAGCTATGATTGTTGAGTTTTCTGTTACTTGGAGTCAAAATGACATCTAACTGATATATGAATTACTTTCCTACTATGGTTAATATTATGATAAATTCAAAAAATAAAATATGAATAAGACATGGTCTTTATTCTTAAAGATTTTATAGTCCAGTAGATGAGACAAGCACATAAAATTTAAAATACATAATATGCCTATAAAAATACATTTATTTAATCAAATTTTTTTAGCATTGTATTATGTGTCAAATCAATGTTAGCTTCCTAGGATATGTACATGGTACTCTAGGGAGAACTGCTAAAGAAGTTATGAGCTGTTACCTAGAAATTAAGAGGCTTCACAGACAACACTGAACAAAGTCCCAGTAATTTCAAAGCTTTAAAACGGAATTAAAAACAGCTTTCCATATGAGTAGCAAAGACAAATTAATTGGTAAATGCAAACCTTTGTTATCAGTGTGTACACCATTACTTTATTCAATATAGCAACATAACCACATTGAGGATTTAGCAAGTGGAACATTTTCTTTAAAATAAATGCTCAAATCATGCAGGTTAATCTAAAATTAATAAAGTTCTGGGCTTCCCTGGTGGCGCAGTGGTTGAGAGTCCGCCTGCCGATGCAGGGGACACGGGTTCGTGCCCCGGTCCGGGAGGATCCCACATGCCGCGGAGCGGCTGGGCCCCTGAGCCATGGCCGCTGAGCCTGTGCGTCAGGAACCTGTGCTCCGCAACGGGAGAGGCCCATGTACCGCAAAAAAATAATAATAATAAAATTAAATTAAATTAATAAAGTTCTGTGGTTGTATAAGATTACCCATTTTTATTACCAAAGAAGATTTTCTGGTGTAAATAAGCTTAGATAACATTTTGTATTCATGATATTAACTACTCCCTTTTTTTTCATTTCCTCTTATATAGTTAAAGATCATAAACTGTCTTTTTATGAACCATCTATTTAATCAACTGAAGGGGTTTCATGATACCAATTAAGTTACAAAATAAACTTCTATTCACTGAAAACAAGGCTATATAATATTAAATGCATATCACTTGCAGTTGTAGAAAAAAACACATTTTAATAAGTGTTCTGTAGAGATGCCAAACCAATTCACTCCTTATTATAATACTTATTATAATAATATAGATTTGTGGTTGTAATTATTTTTGTTAGCATTAGTATATGCCCAATCATATTTGAATTAGTGCTGACTTGGAGCGACTCTTCTTTTCATTTACCATAACTCAGAGAGCAATGATAATATAACTGACCAAATTTCTTGGACCATTAGTAAACCAAGACCAATATGAAAATAAAAAGAACAAAAGGAACTCTTAATTAGAAGCATACCAAGTATTATATGTATGTCTATTTATATGTATATATTTTTATATTTATGTATATATTTCACTATTTAATGAAATATTTCTTTTGGTAGAAATTCCAAAATGAAGACAGAAAATTTATTTCAGCATATATTAAACTTAAAGTTAACTTTGCCATTTTTCAAAATAAATCAGTATCATAAAATTGTAATGTCTTTTAAAGTGTCTAACTTTTATTTCACTAGTGTTTTGAAGACTCTATAATTAGACTCTGGTACATTGAGATCTTGCCTACCAATTAACTATGTATTTTTTCACATCTGACTAAACAAAATTGAGTTGGGTTTAATTATTTAGTCCTTGAATTTCAATAGTATTTCCTGTTCTAAAGTATTTCTCAAGCAAGTGTAATGGGGATATTTAACCTCATGTGTATTTATTAAAACATTCATTTTCTCTATACGTATGTACCTAATCTTCACATTTTGTTTCAGATGACTATGAAAGTATTTTTCAGTGGTTATAGCACAAAGCCCTTGATATATAGGAAAATCTTTTAATGCTATTGACTCTGGTTTCTTATATTAATTTTTGGATTGTTTTTACCACAAAAAAAAAGGAGTGGGGAGCACAAGGAAACTCTTGGAGGTGAAGGACATATTTATTATCTTGAGCATGGTGATGGTTTCATGGGTGCACACATATGTCCAAGCTCATCAAATTGTGTATATTAAATACATGCAGTATTTTATACCAATTACACCTCAATAAAGCTGTTTTTAAAAAGTTCATACAACCAGGCTACCATGATTACTGCAAGTATTTTTGAATGTAGTATATAGCCATATTAATAAAATTTGATGGGTCTACAATATATAGACTATATTACTAAATGTATTATTTCTTGCCAAAGAGGAGCTTAATGTGTGAGACATTGGGCTCCAGAGTCTATTGGTCCAAGTTCTGACTCTGCCACTTTCTAGGTAGCTGAAAGTAGACAAACCACATAAATTGCCTTTGACTCATATCCTTATGTGTGAAGGAAAACAGAATCATCATGTACCTCACTGAGTTCTTGTGACCATTAAGTGGGAAAATGCCTACAGATTGGCTAGCCAATTCTTCTCAGTGCTCTACAAGTCACTAGTATATCACCTTGGACTATTTAATTTTTTTCAGTATCATTCCTCTCTTTTGTAAGAGAAATGCTGTGCTTAAAAAATAGGGATAGCAACAGATAAATGTGATTTCTAAAAAACAAAGCTCTGAATTTCATGTAATAAGGGTACAATCTCAATTTTTATATCATATTAATATTATTCAGTACTATTATTATCTCCATCCCAGATATGAAGAAAATAGGGCTTAGGGTTCTAATGTAGCCAGCCCAAGTCAGACGCTAAGAAGGAGTCAACCCACAGAAAACAAATTTATGGTTACCAAAGGGGAAAGGGAGGTGGGGGAGGGATAAATTAGGAGTATGGGATTAACAGATACAAACTACTATACATAACACAGATAAGCAACAAAGATTTACTGTATAAAATATCTTATGATAACTTATAATGGAAAATAATCTGAAAAAAAATTATATATATAACTGAATGCTTTTCTGTATACCTAAAACTAACTCAATATTGTAAATCAACTATACTTTATTAAGAAAAAAATTTTTTAAATAAAAGAAAGGATAAAGAAAAAAGAAGGGGTCAATCCAGTTTGGGAATTGAGGAAATTTGAACCCAGGGCCAATGCTTCTCCATATCAAAAATCTCCAGCTTCAAAATACCTATTTCCACTATAGTGAGATCACCTTCTAGATTATTTCATAAATACATTTGACAGAGTCTCACGCTGGATATTTCTACGTTCAGGTACCTCCCATTAAATCAAACTACAAGTAGTCAACTGATCCTGACGTTGCGTTTTGAGTCAATTCAACCTCCTCCTCATTGCTTAAAGGACCTGCAAGGTCTAGGCTTGTCCATTCCTCCATGCTTCCGCCACCCTGGTGTGTCTGGACCTTAGTGATCACCTTAGTGATCTCCTTTGTGCAACCTGATTGCTATGCAGGTGCACTCTTCTGTCTCTCCACACACCCAGCTCCTCCTGGCTTCCCATCCTTCAGGCAGCAGCTGCTGGGACCTATGCTTGACGCTCCTCCGTCCCCTGGAGGCCCTACATCTGAGGCCCTCCCTCTGGCCTCCTCTGGATAGGAACAAATAGACATGGCTTCTGCCATCCCGGGACCTTGCTAACTACCAATAGCAATAAATCAATCTAACACAAATTTTAACTGTCTTTGAAAGAAATAAGCAGTGTGTTGTGATTTAACACATACCTATATACTGAGAGAAGTCTCTCTGAAGTAATGTCTTAAGTGTTATCAGAAGAATGAGGTGGACCAGAAATAAAAGCATTTTTGGCATAAGTTACAATATCAGGGCAGAACAAAATAGGGTCCAAAGAGATTTTTGTTTTATTGTTTATATGTATTGCTTTCCATTAACCTATAGGAAATGAATTTTATATGAAATCCTTCTTAGTTTTTTTCCTAAGACACACAGGACCTCTAATGTATATGCAATAATGTTAATAAAAGCCATAGCAAGGAGAAAATAGATTAATACAGATATAAAACATAATGCTAAGGAATAGTTGCTATAGATATGACACCATACACTGTGATAGAAAGAGAAAAAGAAGGATCAGTTTTTAATATTCAGGAAAGTAAAACATCATATTGTATTTTAAAATGTGGCCTGTCAAACATGCACAAGTGATTAGTATAAAAACATATGCATTTTGTATGGGTCAATGCAGAAAAATACAATATATTTTAGGAATGTTTTGCAAGAGAACACTAAATATTAAACGTGAAGACTGCAGCTGTGATAGTAAGTGAAATAATTACAATGAATGGCCATATGACATCACATCGATATAGGTCAAGCTTTGCCCACAGTATTTTAAAAATATTATATTTTAAAAATCCATACATAGTGGCAAATTATACAGACAGTTATAGTCTACATTTGCTGATGTGAATGTGAGATTCTGGAATCATGTAGAGGCAGGAAATACTTGCACAGAAAAGGCAACTAAACAATATAAAATTTGTGCAAGTTGCCATTTATTTAAAGCTTAGATACTTTATTTTCTAAAAGTAGTATAGTATAAAATAAGCACAAATGCAAAGTTTTGTCGATAAAATGTGTATATTTATGTTTTCCAAGAGTCATTATTGAATTTAAATTGCATTATCTGATCAGATAGAAATTATCTTTATTTTTAAGAACTGGAATTCATGTGATAAGCCCTGTCTTTTTTTAGCCGACTCTTCATTGCTTCCTATCTTTTTAACTTCTTACTATTACCTAGAATTATTGAAGCCATGTATCACTGTTTTAAATTAATGCGATGTCTTTTCTTAAGTCTAGGTTTCCAGGAAAATTATTTGAGAAAAATAACGTTCCTTAGATAATGCTTAATAATAAAAAATTAACCTCATTTCTTATAAAATAAACTATTTCAGAATAATCTCTCCACACAGCATCTTGATGTTATCGCTACATTTCCAGACAATAACAATGTTTTCTATGCTTTTAGAGGCTAAGCGACGAATTGCTACATTAAAATAATAACCTTTTGGGCTTCCCTGGTGACGCAGTGGCTGGGAGTCCGCCTGCAGGTGCAGGGGACGCGGGTTCGTGCCCCGGTCCGGGAGGATCCCGTGTGCCGCGGAGCGGTTGGGCCCGTGGGCCATGGCCGCTGGGCCTGCACGTCCGGAGCCTGTGCTCTGCGACGGGGGAGGCCACGGCAGTGAGAGGCCCGCGTACCACAAATAATAATAATTAATAATAATAATAATAACATTTTAGGTCATAGGTAAAAGTGATCAGTCTTACTTCTTCAAGAATATGAACGAAGGAATAAGGAAAGATCCAAAATCCACAATCCATGTTATAAAGTACCAATGTATCATTTTTAATGAGCCTTGGAAAAATAAAATTTCTGTTTTTTGGCAGGCTGATCACCTTGAAGCTTTTACAGTGCTTTGCCTGCCAAGCACAAACTTAGGTTCAGATAATTTAGAATTTCTTGGAGGATATAACATAATTTAACCATTCTTGTGTGGTACTTGGGGTGTCAATCAGGCTCAAGAAATTTCTGTTTTAAAATATTCCTGACATGTTTCACCAGTGAACAGATCTTAAGACAGAAAGATATTTCATCTAAGATTTGCATTTACAGCTTAAGTATATTTCTTCTAACAGTACATATAAAATCTGTGCTACTTACTACCTATTTGTATGGGAGCCTGACACTTGTTGAATTCCTTAGCATTTTTTAATATTTATGTTAATTTCAAGGTTTCAGTGAAGAAAACCACAAACTATCCCAATTTTCTCATGCAATCTAATCCAACTTAATCGTGCCAAATAAACAAGCCAAAATATCCATTGAGACCTTAAGCCAAAAGTTGACATTAGTATTAGCTGTGGTAGAACTATAAAGCCCAGTCGAATCTTATTTTCATGTAAGAATAATCTTGCTACAATTTCCAGGTGGCTAACAGTCAGCACATTTTGTTAGAAAGAACAGCAAAAACATTGTCATGTCAAGGATCCTACCACTTTCCAAAGCTGGGCAGGTGGTCCTGAAGCTGGAATTTACGTTGCTGTGTTTACACGATTTTGTGTAATTTCACAGAGATTAAATAATGTAGAGGACAATAAAACTGTGTCCATAAATATTAGAAAATTAAAATCCAGAAAAGCACACAGCCAACAACTCAAAATTATAATTATTAAGTCATAATGTGAGACAAATGACCCTATGAGACAAATGACCCCAGTTTCACGACAAACCACGTGGTGCTGAGAGGACCTATGCTTTCCATTCTTTTTTCTGTTTGTTCTTTATTGAAAAGGTATTCATTTGTTGACATTATAAATTTTCTTTAATATTGAATTCATCAACATTTTCCAATATTTATGTCCATTTTAGGGTTGCAGTGAACAAAACCACAAACCATCCCAATTTTTCTATGCATTTCCTAAGCAAAATTCCTAAGCCATTCACCCCATTCACACGTGCTCTTAAAGAATGTGTGCAGCTAAGTCAGAAATTCTTCATGGATCTGGTTATACTTTGCCCTGAACGAGAGAAAGTTCTTTTCATGTCAGTATGTTTCAGTAATGTTTTCTCACACCCATTTGATGGAATGTGTATGTAGCTGCCAAGCTATTCTACGTCTGCTGACTGGCAAGTTTTCACAGGCTTAATAATGAAGTTTGGAGAATATAACCCAAATGACTGTCATATTTACTTTTGAAATGCAGTTATAAAAGATTTTAATAAAAATATTTATTATTAAAGTCTGTTCAATTTTCCTGACAGTACGTTCTTTATATTAATAATACAAATTGACTGAAATGTATTCCACATCAAAAAGCTAAGAGAAAAAAAATTGACATCAGAAGGAGAAATGTTCTAATGTATTTAGATATTTGTGAGCTATACCTATGAATAATATTTCCAAATACTTTGTTTCATTCACCCTACTTCTTACTAAAGCAAATCAATATTCACATAAAGGCATGTATGATATTGTTTGTGAAGCTTTACTTCTTATGCATGATCTGGAATTTAATTATCAGTGTAAAGAGCTTAAAATTGGTGGCAGAGATAAAAATTCACCCTTTTGAATGATCAGATCAAAGAAAAAGTCTTTAAAAAGCCCAGCTACCCCAAATCACAAGACTATTGGTTCATCATATGCTATAGAGAGCATACAGAAAAGATGGGGCAAGACAGGTTTTATTCCGGACAAGAGAAAGACCAGATTTAAGGAATCCACACCCCCAGAGTTCAAGAGGTAACTTGGCAGCCCTTGGGTTTGCAACTACTCTTTGTAAGAGCTAATGAGGGCCTCATACCCAAAATATTTGCCACAGTAATCTTCAGAAGTTTCAAAATTACTACCCCCCAACAAGAAGTTGTGTAAGACTGTCATCTTTGCCTTGATGGTCAAGTAAATCAACATTTTAAATACGGAAGTTAGTATTTATTTATTCAGTATAATCATTAGACAGTGTCATGATAAAACGCATTTAAGTTGAGCTCAGGGGCAATAGACAATTCTGCAAATAATCAACACAGTAAAGGTGGTATATTAGTTTCCTATTTCCCCTGTAGCAAATTACCACAAACTTAATGGCTTAAAACAACACAGACTTATTATGTTCCATTTCTGAAGTTCAGAAACCCCAAATAAATCTCTCGACTAAAATCAAGGTGTTGGTAGGGCTGGTTTCTTCTAGAGGATCTGAAGGGAGAATCCATATCTAAAGGCAACTGCATCCCTTGGCTCGTGGCCCCTTCCTCACATCACCCCAATCCTTCGTTCCCATCATCACATCTATTACTAACACTGATCCTCTCTCCTTTTATAAGGACCCTTGTGATTATATTGGCCCTGCTTGGATAATCCACAATAATCTCCCCATCTCAAAATGCTTAAGTTAATCACACCTGCAAAGTCTCTTTTACCATACTGTATAAGGTAACTTACTGCAGGTTCTCTGGAGATTAGGGGTTAGGATGTGGGCACCTGTGCTGGGGGGCATTAGTCAGCCAACAACAGGTGACATGGTGAAAAGAGATTGAACTTTGAAACTACAAAGATATGAGTTCAAATTCTTGCTTTGTCATTTACCACCTTGTGACCTTAGCAACTTAATTAACCTTTGTGATAAAGCTTCTTCATCCATCAAATGGGGATATTAATAGTTGTGTAATAAGTTGTTTCAAGAGTGTCACATGAATTTTCCCTCGATACTGGATCATTCTCTTTAGCACACCAATTGCAATATTACCACCTTCCTCACCAAGTAAATGTCCCATTTCCCTGCACCCATAACAAAAGAGACAATGTAACCAATGTGTTATTTCCTCTGCTTTCATCCCCTCACATCCCGTTTTCTCATCAACCCATTTCAACTGGAAGTCTGCACACTCCATTCCACAGAAATTCCACTTGTCAAGGTCACAAATGACCTCAAATCGGATATTCATCTTTTTCCCTTGCCTAACTTGACTTCAGTAATATTCAAAACCGCTGAAAATTCCTTGCTTTTTAAACACATGTGTCTTTTGTTTTCCTTATCACCACACCCTTCTGATTATTCCATCACCTCCTCCTTCTTGGTCTCCTTTGTTTCTCCCTACTGTTCCTCCCTAAATATTAGAGAGTCCAAAGCTTGATGACACTAATGAGAATGTCTTTGCCACTGACTGCCAAATTCATATCTCCAGTCCCTCAACTGCTCCTGACTTCTAGATTAATGTAGTATTTTCTCTGTATCTCCACTTGGGTGTCTAATAGGAATCTCTACCTCGACCTTAACATTGACCAAATTGAAATCTTGATCCTCAGTCCTCTGCAAATTTGTTTTTTCCCATTGTTAACATCACAGTAAATGGCAACACCGTCCATCCAACAGCTCAAGTCAAAAACCTAGTTTCTCTCTGACCCACATTTAGTCAGCAAGTTCTATTGCCTCATTTCTTCAAGTTACTTCCTAGATCCATCCACCTTCATTGTCTCTGTCTTGTGGAAACAATCACCACCCATCTCAACATTACTGCTACTGAAATGTCTATTAACACTTCTATCTATTTGGTATGCATCAGCCAAAGAATCCTTTAAAAAAATTAAATAAAAATATATAACTCTCTAATTGAAACTTACCAATGCCTCCCTATAACAATTAGAATAAAATGAAAACTTTTAACCACAGTCTCAGTTTCAAATGATCTAGCGCCAGCCTCCCTCCAGACCTCAATTCCTACCACGCCAGCCCTTCTCTACCTTCCCTGCTTGCTCCAGTCAAGCTGACTTTCCTCCTATTCTTTGAAGAGGCTGCGCTCATTCCTGCCTTGGGACCTGTGAGTGGAATGCTCTTCCCTCAACCCTTGGATTTCAATATGTTCTGCTCTGAGTATTTAAAATTTAAAAGGCAATGAAGGTTCAAACTAAGAGGGTAAAATGCTAACAGTAGAAATTTCAAGCATCAACCTTCAGATGTATAATAAAATGTGTATAATAAAACAATTTTTGAAACACTTTTAATGTACATCTTACCTGATGCTTATGGAAGTTCTGTTTGGTAGGTATGGGTGCCTGGACCAATGTCAAGAAACCTGAAAAGTAGCAGAGACAGGACTTAACTTAGATCTTTCATCTCAAAGTTTAGCACTATTGCCACTATACCGAATTGTTTCTTTCACAAAAGTTCAGGATAAATATCAGCATCCTGATCCAAACACCACAGCAAAGTGTGTTGTCTCATTGCCTCTTAATTTAAGGAAAGCGAGGGCTTGGGGAAAGAATTTAGTTTCAACCCATCAAAGCACCCAGAAGGCTACAGAATTTATCAGCCAATACTACCTTCTTGTGTTTCTTATAACAGAAAGATATAAACGCTAGGAAGGGGCTTCCCTGGCGGCGCAGCGGTTGAGAGTCCGCCTGCCGACGTAGGGAACACGGGTTCGTGCTCTGGTCCGGGAAGATCCCACATGCCGCAGCTCGGCCGGGCCCGTGAGCCATGGCCGCTGAGCCTGCGCGTCCGGAGCCTGTGCTCCGCAACGGGAGAGGCCACAACAATGAGAGACCCGCACACCGCAAAAAAAAAAATTTGTTTTAATAAAAATAAAAAAATAAATGCTAGGAAGACTGGGTGAAGAAGAAGCTTGTGGCACGAACACTTCATGCCTTGTTCTCACAACCTTAGTCTCAGAGCAAGACTTTCTTTTGGAGCCCAGCTTTCCCGCATCAACGTAGCATTAAATTGCCTGTTCAAAAGAAGAAAATTAAGGAATTTAGGTCTCAGTAGCCTGAAGGTGCTTTCCCAAGCCACCTCAAAAAATGTATACCACATATATGAGTGTGTATGTATATACATGTGTACATGTGTATATACACAATGTACATATACATATCTATACAAATAGAAAATACACATTTTAACTGGGTTGTGTATGATTTTAATAGCATTATTTAGCAGATTGAGCTACACTTTTGTGTGTATTTAGGAATGTCAACAGTACTTGGTGAAAATAATTCCTTCATGGCAAAATACTCTTCTGTTTTTGCTACAATTACACAGCAGCAAAGACTTAAGGGAAAATTATAGTAACTTTCAATGTATTTTGGATATAAATTTCTGTTTCATTATTGTTTCCAAGGTTCATGTAACATACTTATAAAGTCTTTTTCGGATTCAAAAAATATAAATCATCTGTATAGACTATCACATTCTCAGTAAATGTTTATTTCATTGTAGACCATGAATTAATAATCACTAACATACACTAAGATTATATTTTCACATCCAAATCATACATGCTTACTAAGCATGGTTTATGCTATGATAGAAAAGAGCATGGCCTATTTTAAAAGACTAGACTTTTAAAAATTATTTGATAGGTCTGGCCAAGTAGAGGTAGATGTGCAGTTGAAATAGTTCACTGAACATTCATTTCTGTTAGATAGTAAGTGGTAAGATAAAAAAAATATTTTTAAGAATTACTAAGAAAACTAACAAATTTCCAAAATCAAGTACACCTTAAGAATAAAATAATTTATTGACTCTGAGTTAACATTAACCAGAATTATTTTCAATGCCCTTCAATGCCACTGATTAATCTTCAACTCTGTATTTATGGCATTTAGATTCAAAATGAGAAAACTTCTTGGCATTGTACAGAATCTACACATCATTGTTGTATGCTGAAATCCAAACTGAAATTTTTGGTTTGTGACGTAGTCTAATCTTGCCAAAAGATCCCTGAAAGAAGTAATTCAAGAGAGTTCTCAGACATCAAATATAAAAAAGAAAAGAAAAAAAGCAGCCTAACATATTAAATTATAAACATATGGATGGAATTTCCTTTAAACTACTCTTGAGTCTAAACCTTAAGGGTAAAGAATTTTTAAAAAAACATATTTGAGGTTTCCATAACACAAAACACTTGAAAAGTTAGGGGATTCAACTACTCCAAAGACAGAAGTGATTTCTACTCTAATATTGAGTAAACTGAACCTTCTCTCCTACTATTTTGAAATATCTGTACTCTACAATTAAAATGTCAATCCTTATTATGTAGCCTTGTAATAATTATTAATGAATATATATATTAGTTGAGAGGTTTTTATTTATTATTTGTTTTTACATTCTGGAGCCAGAAATACTAAGAGATGAAGAGAAAATGCAAAATAAGAAAGGTACATACTTTGTTTATAATTGAATTTTTATTGAGATAACTGTAAATTCACATGCAGTTGTAGGAATAATACCAAGAAATCCATGAATAGCCAGTTTCTCCCAGTGATGCATCTTCCAAAACTATGTACAATGTCCCAGTCAGGATATTGAGATCAATACAGTTCACTGAACTTATTCAGATTTTCTCAGTTTAACTTGTATCCATTTGGTTTATCTATGTATTTTTTCTATATAATTTTATCATATGTATGGGTTTGTGTATCCACCACTCCAGTCAAGACAGAACCCACAGTCTTCATGTTCCCTCACCCTGTCGCTAATCCTTAGAAACCACTAAATTATCTCCATTTCTAAATTTTCTCATTTCTAAAATTTTCTCATTGCAAAAATATTATGGAAGTTTAATAATGCATCATGCAATCTTTACAGATTGGCTGTTTCACTCATTCACTCTGCATAGTACTCTGGAAATCATCCAAGTTGTTGCAAGTATACATATTCTGCTTTTGGGTTTTTGTGTTCATTTCTGAGGAGTATCCCATGGTAGGTATGTGCCACAGTTTGTTTAACCTGCTAACCTATTGAAAGACATCTGATCTGTTTTCAGTTTTTGGCTATTAGAAATAAAACAGCTATAAACATTGATATAATGGTTTTGCATGAACATAAATTTTCATTTATCTAGTATAAATGTCCATGAGTTCAACTGTTGGGAAATAAAGTAATTGCATGTTTAGTGTTATAAGAAACTGGCAAACTGTTTTCCAGAGTGACTATACCATTTTACATTTTCATCCTCTCCAGCATAAGCGTTGTCACTATTTTTTTCATTTTAGCCATTCTGATAGGCATATCTCAGTGTGGTTTTAATTTGCATTTCCCTGATAGCTAAAACTGTATTTTTATGTGTTTACATACTATAATGTATATCATTTGGGGTGAAATGTCCTTTCATGTGTCTTAGCCATTCCTAATTGAATTTTTGGTTTTTACTATTAGGTTTTCAGAGATACAGTCTTTTGTCAGATACATGGTTTGCAAATATTTTCTCCCAATATGTATTTTCTCTTTTCATTTCCTAAACATGGCCTTTCACAGAGCAACAGTTTTTAATTTAGATGGTGTTCAATTTACCAATTTTTTGGTGGATTGTGCTTTTGGTGTCCAATCTAAGAATTCTTCACCTAGCTCTAGATCCCAAAGTTTTTCTCCTACATATTTTTATAAACGTGCAAAGTGGAATGTTCTACAGTTAAGTCCATTTTGAGTTAATGTTTGTATGACGTGTGAGGTGTAGGACAAGTATCAGTTTTCACCTGTAGAGGTCCAATTGTTCCAACACCATTTGTTGTCAGGTTATCCTTCCTTCATTGAATTTCTTCTGCGTCTTTGTCAAAAATCACATGAGCACATTTGTTTGGGTCCATTTCTGGGTTGTCTATTCTGTTCCGTTAATCTGTCTATTGCTCCCCATCTACAAGTACAACACTATCTTGATTATTGTACTATGTAGTGAGACAATACCTGGTGGAGTGATTCCTCCCACTTTATTCTTCTTTGTCAAGACTACTTTAACTATTCTAGAGCTTGTGCATTTCTTTATAAACTTTAAAACAATCTCATCTTTGTGTACAAAAAAAACTTACTGGGTTTTGATGAAAATTGCATTAAACCAATACATCAGTTTGGGGAGAAGTAAAATCTTTATTAAAATGAGTCTACAAACCTATGGACACAGCATGCCTCTCCATTTATTTAGATCTTTGGATTCTTTCAGCAGAAGTTTGCAATTATCAATATACAGGGCCTATATATGTTTTAGGATCCATTTTCTTTGGAGTGATTATAAATGATATTGGGTTTTTAGTTTATTTTTCATGCATTTATATTAGTATATAGAAATGCAATTGATTTTTGGTGTGGTGCTCTTGTATACTGCAAACTTGCTGAACTCACTTAATTCTAACAGTTTTGCTTTGGGTTTTGCAAATTTCTTGGCATTTTTCTATATAGACAGTCATGACATCTGTAAATGGGAACAGTTTTATAACTTCCTTTTTGATCTAAATGCCCTTTATTTCTTTTTCTTGCATTATTGCAGTGGCTAGAACTTCCAGTGCTATGTTAAATAAAAGAACAGACATCCTTTCCATGTTCCCAATCTTAGGGGAAAAGGATTCAATCTTTCAGCATTAAGCGTGATAATAGTTGTAAAGTTTTTTTCCAGGTGCTTTTTATCAAGTCGAGGCATTCCTCTCCATTCTTAGATTGCTGAGACTTTTTTCTATCATGAATGAATGTCGAATTGTATCAAATCCTTTTCTGTATCAGTTGATATAATTATATGATGTTTATTCTTTAGCCTGTTGGTATAGGAAATTACACTGATTGATTTTCAAATGTTGGACGTCTTGTATATCTGGAATAAATTCCTTTTGGTCATTGTGTATAATTATTTGTAACATTTTTGAATTTGTCATGGTATAATGTTGTTGAAGATTTTTACATAAGTTCATGCAAGATATCAGACTACAGTTTTCTTTTTTTGTACTGCCTTTGTCTGGTTTCAGGATCAGGGTAATGATGGCTTTAAAAAATTAGGTTGGAAAATATTCCCTCTTTTATATTTAGGAAGAATATGTGTAAAATTGGTATTGATACTTTAAATATTTGGTAGTGCTGTGGTCCAAATGTTTGTGTCCTCCCCAAAATTATATGTTAAAATCCTAGTGCTCCATGTGATGGTATTAGGAGGAGGGACCTTTGCAAGGTACTTAGGTCAGGAGCCCTCCTGAATGGGATTAGTGCCTTTATAAAAAAGACCCCAAGAGCTTGCTTACCCCTTCCACAAGTGAGGACACAGTGAAAAAGCACCAGCTATGAATCATAAAAGGACCTCACCAAAATGCAACCATTATGGCACCTTGATCTTGGACTTCCCAGAGTCTAGAATGGTAAGAAATAAATGTCTATGTTGTTTATAAGCTACACATTCTGTGGTATTTTGTTATGGTAGCCTGAACAAAAGAATTCTCCAGTGAAGCTATATAGACATGGCAATTTCATTTTTGGAAAATTTTTAGCCATAAATTCAAATTTCTTTAATGTTTGTTAGACTTCAACTATTGTCTTTCATCTTAGTTGACTTTTGATATTTTATGGTTTTAAGGAGTTGATCCACACCTTCTAGGTTGTCAATTTATGAACATAAAGGTGCTTAATAATATTCCCTTATTTTCCTCATAATGACTGCAGGATGTGTAGTGATGTCCCCTATTTTAATCTTGATGTTCATGATTTATGTCTACTCTCTTTTCCTTTTTTTCAGTATTGGTAAATGTTTATCAAATACTCTTGATTTTTTTGAAGAACCAGCTTTGAGTTCATTGATTTTCTCTATTGAGAAATACAGAATTTCCTGTTTTTAATTTCATTGATTTTCCTGTTTTTAGTTTCATTGATTTTCCCTATTGAGAAATAGAGAACTGCCTGTTTTTAATTTCATTGATATCTGTTTATACCTTTATTATTTCCTTCTTTCTTCTTTTTTGGGCATATTTTGCTCTTCTTTTTCTAGTTTCTTGAGGTAGAAACTTACATTACTGTTTTGAGACCCTTCCTTGTTTCTAATGTAAGAATTTAGTTCTACAAATTTCCTTCTCTGCACTGCTTTAGTTGCCCCACAAATATTTGATGTTATATCTTCATTTAATTCACTTCTGTATAATTTTTATTTCCTTTGAGAAATCCTCATTGACCCATGGATTATTTATACATGTACTATTTAATTTCTACTTCTTTAGAAATACTTCTCTTGTTGATTTTTAGTTGATTTCACTATGGTAAGAGAACATACCTGCATGATTTCAATTTTTTGAATTTGTTGAAGATTTTTTTTTTTTTGGCTTAGGATTTGGTCTGTCTTGGTTAACATTCCACGGCACTTGAAAATATGTATATTCTGCATTTGGGGGGTGGAATGTTCTATATATGATAATTAGATCATTTTGGTTGATTATCTAGATCTTCTATATTTTTGTTGATTCTCCATCTAGTAATCAGCTAGACCCATCAGTTAACTCATCAGTTGCTTAGAGGGGTTGT
Source organism: Lipotes vexillifer (assembly GCF_000442215.2). Lineage (NCBI taxonomy): Eukaryota > Metazoa > Chordata > Mammalia > Artiodactyla > Lipotidae > Lipotes > Lipotes vexillifer. Next base: position 3,095,025 of record NW_006787829.1, read on the forward strand.
AGAAGTCCCCAATTTTTGATCTATCTTTTTCTCCTTTCAGCTCTATCAGGCTTTGCTTCACATATTTGGAGACTGTGTTGTTTTGATGTACATTTAGGCTTGTGATGTATTCCTAATGGATTGATAAATTTCCCTCTTTGCCTAGGTCTATGGTTGTTTTTTGTTTGTTTGTTTTGTTTTGTTCTGTTATGAAATACCTTCTCTGACATTAATGTACTACCCTGGATTTAAAAAAAATGTTTGGATGGTGTATTTTTTCCATTCATTTTTCAAGTTATTTATGTCACTGAATTTGAAATGAATTTTTTGTTAAATTAGTTAAATTTCTTGTTAAACACTATAGTATATAGTGTGCTCATGTTTTGTTTTGTTTTGTTTTGTTTGCTTGTCTTATCCACCCTGCCAATCTCTGTCTAATTGCTGTATTTAAGCCATTTACATTTGAGGTAATTATTGATATGTTGGACCTTAAGTCTAAGCAATTTTATTATGTTTTCTGTTTGTTTCCTCTGTTTCATTCCTTTCTCTTTTTTGTTTTCCTATAGGCCATTTGAACATTTCTTAGGATTCCATCTGCTTGATGTATCTGTAGAATTTTTGACTGTTCATACACTCACTTTGTACAGTTTTCATACTGGTTGCTCTGGGAATAAAAATAGACAGATGTGATATCATAGTCTACTGGAATTAATGTTTCACCATGTTAAGTGAAGTGAGAAAAACTTCTGTTTAGGTCCTTTTACCTCCTCTGTTCTTAAACATCACTTTCTTGAGTATAAGATGGTGTTGTAATTATCATTTCAATCATCAAATGTGATTTACAAAACCTATGAGGAGAAAGACATCCTTTTATATGTAATCCTATTTTTGCTGTTTGATTTCTTTCTTGTTTTCCAATGCTCCAAGATTCCTTCTTTTATCGTTTCCGTTTTGCTTGAAGAACTTCCATAGCCAATCTTTAAGGGTAAGTCTGCTAATGACAACATCTTTTAGTTTTCTCTCGTCTGATTTATTTCCCTTTCATTCCTAAAGGAAATTTCACTAGGTAAAATTTGTGCTTGATACTGATTTTCTTTCAACTTGTAGCTTCCATGACTTGTAGCTTCCTTGTAGCTTCCATGACTTCAGGTAAAAAATACAATCGAATTGGTGTTCCAAGTGTTGACATTTTGTATTAAGAATTCAGCACTGGTTATTTAGCAACATAAATGTTATGGCATATAAAAATCTTTCATTTTAACTCATTTAAAAATATCAAATATAGATAGTAGTTATATAACAATTAATGTGATTAATCAGGTGTTAATAAATGCCAATAAAAAGCAAGACTATGGCTATGACTTCAAGCCACAAAACTGCGTTTCGTTCTATGGTTTCAAATGTTTCCTTAACCTAAGGATAATTGGATAAAATGATTTTTAAACAGTCAGTTCAAAATGTTTTCTTTCAATGCACATGAATAATATCTTTATTATTATCATTATAAAAAGAAAGTGTAGTAAGCACATTTCTAAAATGTCCCCCCAGTTATTCCCACCATTTGATAGTCATAACCTTGTGTAATTCCCTCCCACTCACTGGGGGCTAGCTCTAGTGGTATGATTCTAATTAATATAATATTGCAAAAGTGATGAGATGTCACTTCTGAAATTAGGTTATGAAAGGACACCACCTCTGTCTTACAAGCACTCTGCCTATCACCCCCTCTCTTGGTCATTCTGATGAAGCCAAGAGCCATGTCATAAGCTTTCCTGTGGAGAGGCTCACATGACAAGGAACTGAGGGCCGACCCTGGTCAACAGTTTATGAGAAATTAAATCCTGCCTACAACAATTTGAGGGAGCTTGGAAGCAGATCCACCCCAAGATGGAGCTAAAGACCACTGTAGCCGAGGCAGACACTTTAACTAAAGCCCTTTGAGGGACTCAAGAGACAGGACCCAACTGAGCCGTACCTGATTCCTAACCCACAGAAACTATGAGACAATAAATGCTGTTTTAAGTCACTACATTGTGGTATAATTTGTTATACAGCAATACAGAAAGACAATCCATGACCATTAAATCCCTTCCTCAAATTATCATTTATCATGGCCATCCATCACAATTTAGTCTAAGCTCACACAAAAGTGAAAGTACTTAAGAAATAAAATTTTAACAATTACCAATTAAAGTCAGTATCAATACAAAAGTTAAATGATATAAAATGAGGGAAAAGGAAACAGTAAAAATCAATCCAAATGCCAATCACAGGATTAAGAGAAAATAAATTTTATGGTGCTTCTTCAGATAATGTTAAAATGTGAAGGGTTCATGGCACTACAGATACATTGTATTCAAGGGAATAAATGTAATTAATATTACCTTATTTAAATTAGATATCTTGACATTAGGCAAAACTGGCTGGTCTTTTTGAGAGCCATCACAGTAAGAGACAGCTACCCATGTCATTAATTTACAGGAAAAACATCATGAAGCCAATTCAAAAAATGAAGAAAACCATCACAAACCAAGCAAATGACATATGTCATCAGAGCGACCACACAAATCAACAGAATTACCTCTTACTGCTTTGACTATTGTACTTATATTGCAATTCAAATACTTTAGAGTATTTGAACAGCTTCAGTTTATTAATCACTGTTCTAAAGTTTTGATGTTAGTTTGATAGCACAGAAAAGTTTCTTTACAGATTACTGTGAAATAGCTAAAAGATTGCAGTCGCCACACACGCAAAAACTGAATTGTCCAAAAGATCCATTTTTAGTCTCTGTTGATATTTGGGAAATCAAAAACCATAAAGGAAAAATATTTTGGATTTTAATTAGTATATTTTGGCTCTTTGAAGCGGTAATAATAACAGGAAATATAAACTGACATTCAACAATGCCTTTAACAACTTAAAATTAGAAAATGAGGACAGTGTACAATTCACATTCCTAAAATGTTTCTCAAGAGCACATGACAGTCTACAATTACAGAAGACTTGAAGTTGCCCTAGCACATTTAATTCAATGCATATGATTTTCCTCTCTAGAGATAAGTGAAAATGGGTATGCTCATTTTTACATTTTAATATTCTGATAAATTAATTTATTGAAAAGTATTTTTTACAGTTGACAGTAAGATATTGATTTGCTTTTGGAAAGATGAAGAATGCCTACTAGTTGTTTAGAATTTTTCTTTCCCATTTTTGAATGTGAAATACAACCATACGCGAAAAGCTTTCTATTGAAACAGCATTTTTTTAAAGTTCAGTAGTGATAATTTTGAACACATAAGGTGGCATTAAAATCATGAAGTTTTGCAATTTCGTCAGTCAAGTTTGATTTAAGGATAATTCGTTTTTTAAATGCTTATCAACTAACATATTTTATAACATTTATCTTTTGATAAGAATAATTTCTGCAAATCAAATGATAGATAAACTGAACTGTATGCCATCTTAAATTGAAATTTGGAGACAGAGAAAAAGCAAGAGAAACTGTCAAGCAACTTCCTAAGCATTTCACATATATTAACCTTTTTACTTCTCACCATAACCAAGAAGCATATCTGATTGTATTTCTGTCTAATGCCTCTCTATTTTCTATTTGTTCTGAGTCTATGTGTGAGTGTGTGAGAGTATATGTATGTATGATAGACAAATAGATTCTTCAATTCAGCAAAAGTATATCCCACATTTTCATTATTGTAAATTGTTTTTACAAGTTGTAATTTCACAGAGCCTCTGGCCTAACAGAAAAGATTTTAAAATATTTATAATTCTACCTTAGTCTGGCTATTCTGTATTATTCAAATGATGACTTGTACACATTTCAATATTTTCATTTCTCTGAGTATATTTTTTCCAATAATATCGACTTTAGGAATCTGATCAAAAATCATTTGCTAAAAATTTGCTATTTCAAACTAAAGTACCAATTTGACGTGTTAAACATTTATACACTTGCATCTGTAAAATCTGTTTTAAATAAAAAATTCCATCATTGGAAAACTTCACAGCAGTTTTTGCGATATTTAGAATGGCCTCCAATTTCATAGTCTTACAAGTTTCTCAGTTAAAGTGATATTTGATGTAACATATTTAGTAAAACCTCTACACTCACTATGTCCCAAAAGAAGAACTTAAATTTAAAACTCTTTGACAGTTGTCTCCTAAGGGAATTTTGAAATTATTTTTGGATACCTTCTTTTATTTTTACCTGTAACTACATGAGTGTCTATATTCTTACTCAAAATGGTATATGTTTTTAAATTTAAAATAGCTTTTTAAATTTATTAATTAAATACTACTGATTTTTTCCCTAGAAAATACAAAAGGACTTTGAAACATATTGTGTACATTATCCTGCTGCCTGTATTTGGCATGGTTTCATATTACACTTCCCACACAGAACAACGCTTAGCATTTTTCATTATTGAGAAGAATTTTGAGGAAGCAAGGTTTGTTTTCTCTCTAGGGTATTCAAGTGCTGTATTTGAGTTCAGTAGAAGAGTTAGGAAAGTGATTATAATAGTGTATTCCAACAACAGTTAACATAAAATATAAATATTATATTTATAAAACTAATGAATAAAAATTTTATAAAATACAACATCCTGGAAAATGCAGACTTAAATATATTTGCGAACAAGTGAAAATAAGAAAAACTACTATACTGAATTTAAGACAAGCAGCAAGTATTTATTTTAATCATTGCTATTAAAGGCCCAGTGAGGTTTGTTTATTGCCTGTAGTCTTTCTTTTTTGACTTAAACATGTAGTTTTTGTGACAGATTCTCATTTAGCGCGAAAGCCATGAATTTGATTATGGAAACTCCTTTAGGTTGGGAAATTCTCTACAGAGCACAGAAAATGAGCCACATTGGATAGTCAGTTATTCTCATTTACAGAATTCTAGCCATATGAATTAGATGTCAGTTCAAATGAGACAAATGAAATTAATTGATCTATTTCTGACTATTGGCTTCCTCAGGAAGCTTCCGTAATCATGACTCAGATCAGGTCCCCCTGCCATGATGTCTGAACACTGATACTCTTCATAAATGTGAAACAGAGCTGTGGTCCATGTTTTAAAATTATTTGACCACTCTCTCTCTCCCCCACTGACTAAGGTGTGAGTTCAGCGTGGGTAAGGACCATGTTTGTTTTTGCTCACCATTCTATCCCCAGGGGCTAGCATAATGCCTGAGTTAGAATGGACTTTAAGTAAATATGTACTGTATGAATGAATGAATGAGAGATATTTAAAAGAAAAAGAGTCTCTAAAATCCAGCAATGATTATTTATGAAGAATTTATAAAGAAAATATTTTCACACCAGGAAATGGTACTAATTTTTCACAAACTTTTCCAGATAAAAGAAAATAAGTGAACACATCCAAATTCATTTTATGAGGTCAAAACAGCCTTGATACTAAGACCTGATAAGAACTTTATGACAAATATCTCCCACTAAAAACCTGAACAGAAACGTTAGCAAGAAAAATCTGGTGGTTAAAAAGATTAATATAAAACAAAGGAGTTGAATATATTCCAGGAATATGAAATTGATTTAGCATTTGATTATCAATCATTGCAATTTATATAATAAACCATATTAACAAAATAAACAAGAAAAATCTCAATAGATAAATAAGGTGAATTTGAAAAAATTGAGCACGAGTTTACCATTTTTTAAAAATTGGCAAACTAAAAATAAAAGGAAAAACATGTGAAATGATAACAGCTATCTGCAGAAAACCTAAAGCAATAATCCTTAGTGGTGAATTATTGAAAGCTTTCCCCCACAAATCATAAATAAGAAAGGGATACCTTCTAAAACTAGTACTGGTCAATATTATACAAGAGGAGAGGTCTTAACAAGTGAAAAGGAACTTAAATTAAAAAGGAATAGAAAGGAAGAAATGAAACTGTCATTTTCCTACAGTATGATTGTGTAAGTAGAAAATTCAAATCAATCCACAAACTATTAGAACTAATAAGTGAAGTTAGTAAGGTTACTGGATATAAAGTCAACATACACAATCATGTGTATTTCTCTGTTCTAGGAACTAATACTTACATATCAAATAACAAATGTTAAAAACCAATACTATTTTGTAATAGCATGAAATACATCAAAATAGTTAGGGATATAACAGAAGATGGGAAAACTTGTGTTCTATAAACTACAATATGTAACTGGGAGAAACTAAAGACTAAATAAATGGAGGAATATATCGTGTTTGTGAATTGGAAGGCTCAAAATTGTAAAGATGGCACATTTATACAAATTGACCTGTAGATTCCATGTAATTGCAGCCAAAAACCTCAGAAGGTTTATTTTGTGGAAACTGAAAAGTTGATTCTAACATTCATTTGGAAATACCAAGAGTCAAAAATAGCCAAGAAAATGTTAAAGGAGAGCAAACTTAGGGAATTATATGACTGGATATTAAAATAATATAAAGCTACAGTAATTAAGACAACGAGGTATTAGCAGGAGGAAAGACAGACTAATGGAAGAGAAGAGAGTCCAAAAACAGACCCATATCCCCGTGGTGCCTGATTTATAACAGTTCAGTATGGAAACTTTTTTTCCTTTTTCTCAAAAGAAAAAGGTGCCAACTCAACCATATAGCCACCTGGAACTAATTGCTACATCACACCAAATAAAAGACCACTTCCAATAGAGCACTGACCTATACGTTTAAAACAATAAAGCTCTAGAAGTTACCTAAGAAAAATCTCTCACTACCTTACAGTAAGCAAAGATTTCCAATCAGGACAGCAAACATTGACCATAAAGTAAATATTTATAAATAGAACTTTATTAAAACTAAGAATTTCTATTCAAACAAGGATATTGTCAACAGAATGAGAATGCAAACAATTGCTTTGGAGAAGATATTAGCTGTATGTATTCTCCCTTGAGGATTTATATCTAGACTGTATAAAGAAATTTACAAATTCCAAGAAAAAAGTTACATGATTTTTTAAATTTTTATTTTAATTAAATTTAAATTTCATTAATTTATTTTTTAGCCATGCCATGCAGCCTGCAGGATCTCAGTTCCCTGACCAGGGACTGAACCTGGGCCACAGCAGTGAAAGCCCAGAATCCTAACCACTAGGCCACCAGGGAACTCAACATGATTTTTTTTTAAACATGCTAGAAATTTTAAAATGTACTTCAAGAAAGATGATATTCACATAGTAAACACGTGGAATGTTCTTACATCATTAGTTATCAAGGAAATGCAACTTAAAGCCACAATGTAAAACCACTATCCATAAAAATTATCATACATTATTCCTAATAGCTCAAAAATGAACTTGTCTATTGTTCGTAAACTAAAAATGCATACATAAATTTTGCTATAGTCATGTGATAGAATGCTATATAGCAATAAAAATGGATGCACCGGTGCTAGAAAGAGAGGCATATCACAAATGGTAACTGAAAGAAGCTGGTACAAAATGATACATTCTGAATGATCCCATTTATAATAAATTCAAAAAGAGGCAAAGCTACTACAATGACAGAGGTCAGAATAGTGTTTACTTTTGGATAGAGTGGGAATGACAGGGAACAGGCATGAGGGAAGCTTCTAGAATGCATACAATGTTCACTATTTATTCGAGCTGGGTGGTGGCTACACAGGTGTGTCCTTTTAAAAAATTCATCGAGGGGCTTATGCTTACAGTTTGCTCACTTCACATGAAGCCATCAAGGTTGAACCCCACCATTTAGATAATCAGAAAGAAGCCAGTAGCCAGGTGCTGTCTTTACTACATCTACCCAGAGTTCTAGCTGTCAAAAGCAGCTTTCAGACTAGGCAGCAGAAGAGACATGATAAAGAGAATATTAACATCACATCATAGTAACGTGAGCTCTAAAGGGAGTACCGAGCACAGGCACAGCATAGGAGAGGGGAAATGTCACTCTGCTTGGTGGCTGAGGAAGAAGTATTATGGTGTAAGTAAGAAATTTTCAGTCCCACGGGGGGGCCTGATAACATGGACCAGTCCATGTGGCTCACAGTCCTTGGCAAACTGTAGCTCAATCAGCTCTGTTTGAAAGAAGATTGTGTTCCATGAAAAGACAACACATCTTGCTTGAGCTCAGTGGTTCCCAATTAGCTGTAGTGAAAAAGAGTGGTTTAGTATGGAGATTTAAATGGACATAAAATACAAAAATGTCCAGTAAAGTCACTGTGTTTAATTCCAAGAAAATGCTTGATGAAATTTGTACCTACAGAATATAATTAAGATGAAAGCTTGTTTTGTTTCTCTAATCATGTCTCTTTAATACAAGGGAACAGACCATAATGCACTAGTTGATTCATGGTTTAGTTATCTAACTACTCAGATTAAGTTCTCCAGATGTTTCCTTGTCTTATGAAACTAAGTCTCATTAAAACAATCATGTTCAGATAATCAGAATTCCATTATCAAATATACTTCTCTTAATAGAAATAAAGCCATGATTCTCAGCCAACACATGGTTTGGAAAGCCCTTGACAAGTCTCATGACAGAGTAGTCAATTGGCCTGTTTGCCCCTACACACACACACACACACACACACACACACACACACACACACACACGCCCCTACGATCATTTGCTTTATAACACCTCCCCAGTTATTTTTCTTGCATTTTCAAAATGTTTAAATTGAAAACCAACAGAATTCTCTGGGCCTGCTTCAAAATAATGAGAATTAACAACACAAAGATAATTGGACCTGAGGGAAAAAGAAAAAAACAAATTCAACCACTTCTTCCAACTTCTTTGAACATATTTCCATTTTCAAACATTTGGGACACATAAAAACGAATAAGATCATTATTTTGCTATTCAAATGCTAAAATCAAAGTGGAAAATGTGAAAAAGAAAGTAACTGATATTTTGGAAGAAGACTAAATTCAAACGTCAAGTTCCACTTACTCATCTTGTTTATGACAGCCAGATCTACTTTTAAATTTCTAACAATCTTTGGCAGCATAAAAAATCTGACCTCAGAGTCCCATGTCTCCCAGAGCTCTGTTGCATAAAATCTAGAAAACAAATCCATATTCAAATTTCTTTTATACTTTAAGATTATCTGTACTATTACAAATCAAAAGAATTTTCAGACAAATATGTCAATTAAGCATTTCATAAAAGTAATAATAAACTGAAACAGAAAAACACATGTAACATTTCATAACAGCAGATTGTCCCTACTAGTAAAATAAATTGAAGGTAACAGATTTTTTTTTTTTTTGTAAGCAGCAAGTGTTCTGATTACCCTGGGAACTGTTCTGGCTTGAATACAAATCAGCTTTTTTCCTTCCACGATGTAAAACAACAGAGGAGTCAAGCACATCTTTTAATCATAACAGAAGTTAACGTGAATACAAAAACATTTTCATTTCATTTTGTTATACGTTAAAGTCAGACAAACCCTCTTTTTCCTATTTCTTACTGCTTTTAGCCATTATTCCTGATTCTAAAATAACTCTTGGCTCTCAAGGAAAATTTCTGCAATTTCTTTTGTTATTCTAAAAAGTGAGAAGAAAATAGAAAGGTATAGTGAAAAGGGACTTGATTTAACTTTCAACCAGGTGTTAAAATTTTGGAGAAGTTAATTTTTCTCAGATTCAGTTTTAACAATAAACCTGGAGTGATAATACCTTATCAGTTTGCTGTGAGAAGGTAATGCTATCATATATATATAAATCTAGGCACAGTGTAGACATTCAATAAGTGGTAGCTATTATTTTATGATTCTTTTTTACTACATAAAATTTCCTTTCTGTACATAATGAATTTGCGGCTGAAATTAAAATACATGTTGTAAAACCGATGTTCACACATTTCTAATCACTAGTACCAAAACTTCAGTGAAGCTAGGGGATATTATCCTGAGAATCAGCTCTTTCAACTCTCTCTTTTCTATTCCTCCTTTGGGCAATAAAATATCTGCTAAAATGAAATCTAGGGAAATGAGATTATTAAAATTTAGAAAGCAAAGCACTTAAATATCAAATAAGGAACAAGATATGGCATGTCAACAATCCCACTTCCAACTTATCTAAAGCTATGGGAACAATGAAATGATAAATTGAAGTAAATAACTCAAACTGATTTTTCCTTGGTTCCTGCCCAAATAGGATGCACATTTCACAGAGACCATAGAAACAGAGGAGAGGCTACCCTAGCCCTGTCATCAGCTCTTAGTTTATACTTATACTGTAAGAGGTATGCAGTCTAGATAAAAAGACAGGTCTTGGGCCTATAAAAAGATGTCAGAGCAGAAACTGTTAGAAAACAAAGACAGAGTTCAATTTGTTCTTGTGTGTGTAATTGTGGTGAAGGCTGGCTAATAATGAGAATGATGGATCTACACTATGTTTCCTTGTCAGTCAATTCCTCCTTTCTCCGTGGCCCCATGCTCTGGTTAATTACTTTATTCTGGATTTATGATACCACAGAATAATTTCAATATATCTGTTTCTACTATCGTCTATGAGCTTGCATCTTATTTATTCTTGTCCTGCAGTGACTAGAACACAGAACACACTCAATTAATTAATCCAGAGGGGACTAAAACTACCATTCAATTAGAAAAGAGTTTACAACTGCCAAAATGCATATGCATGCAATACTGTTTATGTATGTCCATTGTGCCATAACAAATTAATCTTATTTCATTAATCTGGAATCCTCAGGCTTGTCGGAAATGAAAAGTGTATTTGGTGTGTGTGTGTGTATTTATGTGGAAATGGAAAGTGTGAATTTTGCTGTTTCAAGGAGGTTAGGGAAAACTCTTTATTTTCCTTATTCTGTAGATTAACTCTGGCTTTCCTCCATTATTTTTCATATTAATAAAAGTCACCAATATCCTTTGAGTTGTGTAAATCCCAAATTTAGACTTTCCTTACTATTCATTCTTCATCATCCCCTGTGTCCAATCAATTACCAAATCCTGCTCATTTTACTTCCTAAGAAGTTTGTAATCTGTATTCACTTTTCTCCATCCCAGAGAAGATGTACTTAATCCAAGTACAGTTGTCTCACTCTTAGATTACTGAAACTGATTTCCAACTGTTCTCCCTTTCACCATTCTTCACCACTCAATAACTGGAGAGAGATTTTTCTATTTTTCATTTGATTATTTCATCTTTGCTGAAATTCTTTCAATTGCTTTCCCATTATTTTTTTTATTGAAGTATAGTTGATTTGCAATGTTGTGTTACTGCTTTCCCATTATCTTTAGGATTAAGTTCAAAATCTTTATTACAGCTGCACCAGTCTTTCCCACTGGCCTCCTTTCTATTCCTTGCCTTTTCAGCATTTCCAAGTTTCCTCTGCTTGGATACCTAGATATTTCACTTCTCATTCTAGCCAAGCTTTTAGTCTTGGATTATCAAAATAACTTCCTCTGGTGTCAATACTCTATTCCTATATGTTAATTCTTCAGGAAGAATATTTTTTCTATGAGAAATGCAGAAGTTCTCGTTTGAACTAAAATATGCACGTTTCATATTTTTATATAGAAAAAATAGAAAATTATGCATGGATTATGCATAATTTTTGCTTTTTTTTGCTTTTATGCATTTCCCAAATATTCTGCAACAAACAAAAAAATAGAAAATGCTTGAATTTTCATTACAGTCTTAATTTTTTCTTCCTTTTTGTATTTTACTCCTTCTGATTTATTCAAAACATCGATCTATTCAATTAATACTCAACATCTGAAAGACATAAGTTAGGTTCTACAGATATGTAATGCTAAACTATAGAGAGACTATTTCAATTCCTTATTATGTTCTTTAAAAGCTTTTCTATTATCTTAACCACCACATGAAAGTTGTTTTCTGATGCTTTACAATTTCTATAGTTCAGTGATCACATATAGCCATAATTTCTAAATGATTATAAAGCTCAGTGAACTTAAAAGGAAAAATTTTTCTGAAATAAATGCTTTGGTTAACATTTAAATTTTTGTCACAGCATACATTTAAAAATATAATGCTTTTCATAAAGTAGAACAAAAACTATTTGACATGTTAATGTAATGTGGATTTTGAATCTATTTTAAATGAAATTATTCAAATATATTATCCCATTAAAATAATGAAAATTCCTAATGGAAACATGAAAAGCTTATTTTACTTTTCGTAAACCCCTACCATGACTTAAGCTTTTGCCATCTCCTTTATTTTCAACACTAGAGTGTTTAACAATAAAAGATTAAGCACTCATCATGTGAAGATGAAAATCTAACACTATAAGTATATTTTTGCCTATCCCTCATGAGAGTTTCACTTCATTCAGTGTCAGTAGGAGAATCATATTTATTTCCAAAGTGGAAAATTTTAAAGGTACCTATATCTAGTGACTAAATCATTTACCCATTTACGTGAATATGCTCAGTTCATCAAAGTCAAACGCAGTCTAATATTTGTCTCTTCCAGACTCAGATATTCATTATCTAATTGTTTCTCTCCCTACCTGTGAAAGTCAGATTGCTGTCCTTCATGCTTCATGAAATCCCAAGATCATCACCTGTCATCTTTCCCAAAAGCCTTCTACCTTTCAATCACTTAATCACCTAGGCTATCTTTTTCAAAATTCCCCCTTTCTTAAAGTTTGCACTGTATCAACACAAAAGGAAAACTGTTTTCTTGAATGTTTCCGTGGGGGACTATATGGTTTTATACTTAGTCTTCCTAATTAGGAAAATTCTTCAAAAAAGTCTCTCTAAAAATCACTAAATTTATAAACACCCATAGAGTAACCTGCACTCAGAAAGCACCCAAAATTAATACAGACTAAAACACGCTAACACTAGAGATTTTATTTTCTAGATTAAGGCAGATTGGGGTAAATTCCTCCTGAATTTTGTTCCTAATGACATTGTAGAATTGCAAAAACAAACAAAAAACTTTAGGCTTTTTTGCTGTCACATTTTCATTTTAGTTAGATAGAAGCCATACGTGTGATGCATAACCATGTCTGGACAGGGCTTCACCTCCTGCTGAGTACGTTGATGCAAATGACTGTTCATTTATGAAAGTTCTTCACTGAAGTTTACAAATAAGTTCCTTGGTTTAAAAAAAAAAAAAAAGGTAGGCAGAAGGCAGATAGATAAGAATCTAAATCATCTGAAAAACACTGATCACTACCTGTTTCCAAATTTTGGGTCCTATTAGGGTTTTGTTTGTTTGTTTGCCTTTCTTCAAGCCAACGTCTCTTGTACATGATGTGCCCTGTTCCAAGATGAACACTTTCCCTATGGCTCTAAATTAGACTGGAAAATTCGTACACAAACTAAAATACACATAATTAAAAACAAGTAGTGGTAAGTATATAGTGTTAAAAGATAAATTGAGGCATATTAAAAATTTTATTTCAGCAAAAATCGACTCCAATCCGGTAGTACTAAAGCAGAAGAGTCCACTGACAGGGGCTGAGGAGAGACTTTTATAAAGAAAAGGTGGAAGCAAAGGAAGGAAATTATTGATTAGCTATAACTTAATCCCAAGTTGGCTGTTTGCGATTAGCTGTCCTTAGGTTTCAATTTAGTAACCTTGAGGTGTTAATGGACTTAGATTTTGTTTTGCTTCCACAGGCCACCATGACATTAGAACCCCTCCGTCTAACAGGCTCCCTGTTTAATTTATTTAACAATAGTACTTTTAAGATTTTTAAAGTACCTATACTTATTTCCATTTGTCTTTACTTTTATCTTCATTCAGTTTAGGGTTTTGAAATGATTTCTGCAACTCGTGTGAAGCAAAGGCAAAATGAGACACACAAACAAGTAAATGCATGTAAAACAATACATTTTGATGATCGTTTTACTAAAAACATACACATGCCTATACAATAATGTCTACTTATTTCTGCATGTTGCTAGTGTAGAATAAGGGTAAACACTTTTTAGCTTTTGAGACTTGAGTATTCCTGCATTCATTCAACTAATATTGTTTAATTTTTGCCAACTGCCAGGCACGTTGTTCCAGGGGTTGAAGGTGCATCAGTAAATAAATAGATTTAAAATGTCCATCCTGATGGAGCTTACATTCTGATTACTTGTGAAATACGACTCACAGATATTCAAGTCAAATTCAAGGATATTTTTTTTCTCCAAAGATTCACTCGTAGCATCTGATCTAGATGTGTTCACAGTTTTAAATATAACAAAAATGAGGTTATGAACCAAAGAAAGCAAATTACTTTGAACATGTTGAAAGAACTCTAAATAATAGAATTGCATAAACTACAACACAAAGTAACCCAATTTTTGGAGTTTAATCACATATTACTGATTAATCTCCCAAATATAAATATTTACAGATGTTCAGTTCTTCCTTCTTTATGGAAAATGAAGAAACTCTGGGCAGAGAACGAACTGAACTTTCAAAAGTTCTCGAAATATTTTAAACAGGAAACCAGCTGCAATACCCACCCACGGCAATATGTTCAAGGTGCAGAACTGCAGGAGTTCAGTGAAGCCCTTGGCAACTCCAAATTAGTACAAGTCAGATTTAGTTCTTGAATTATATGCCCGTGTGGATATGATTACAGAGGACGCTGAGAAAATAAAATTATTAGTGAATATGGACCTATCCAAGTTTCACAATTATGTTTTTTCCTTAAAACACATGATTAATGTATTTTGAAATCACAAGGCTATCTACCTCTGAATAGAAATAGCATAAGTTTCAGAGAGTATATTGTACCTCTTATGAATGAATGGAAAAAATATAAAAGGAACATGTGAAATTGATTTTGTATATAATTAAAACTATGCATTTATAGTACTATATTTATTTATAGTATTACAAGGATGTTAAACCAATTGTTTTTTCTTGCTAAGGAGCATTTTAACTCTCAGAAAAATCGAAATAAAATAATATAGAAAAAGCAAAGGAGAACAATGAAATTGTTCAAAACTGGACATTCTTATATTATGTAACAAAAGGAGAAATATTAATATATACATATATTTCATCACAAATTATCAGAACAGCAGCTAATAAGATGTTGATGTTTAAACGAAACGTTGACTTCTTATCTCAGTCACTGGCACTAGATTTATAGCCTATCGATTTATGGACTCTTCTGAGATAAAAATAATATCAATCAAATGTTTTGTTTTAATTCTTTACATTTTAATTAATATAAAACAAGTAATCAGTTTTCAGATATATCATTGGGAGGAAAATACCTTACCCTAGAAAAACAAATATGGTGATTGTGCAGTACTTAAGCTACGTCTTGTAATAATATATCCAAAATCTTGATTTCACTGGGAAAATTTCATTTGAAAGAAAAGACATGAAATATTTAAAGATGCAAATGTTAGATTTTGATCTGAAGATCAGTTACTTTATGTGCTAGAAATACTTCTTCCCTGGCTATACTTTCTCCCTTTTAGCCAAAATGTATTAGTAATTTGTTTAGACATAGAGTCTCTCAACTTCTCCAATCATCTTTCTAAGAGCTGATGTTTCTGGGTTTTGTCCTTTGGCATAAAAATAGACAACACTAAAGAAAAAAGCAAGTTAACTATAAAACAGAGTTCTTAACACAATTGTTAATTGATCTGGAATCAGTTTTCATGCATTTATTTTTATTGTAGGCATAGTTGTTTTTTTTTATTTCTTTACTAAAGACAAGTAAGGAATTGCATTAAAAATGTCAAAATAACAGGAAGTTAATAGCCAGTGTTTATATTTCTCAACAGATCTGGCTTTCCAGTCTCTAACATAGAAAATGTAAGACATGTGCAAGGAAAGAGCTGAAACCAGATTAAACTCAGACATTTTTTTAAACTTGCTTTGTTTATATTCACCCTCTCAATCATATAAATATTTTTCAACTCTGTCCCAAGTAATCCCAATAATGCCACAATTTTAAATCTTCCTCAAAAACTCTATTTTTACTTTTTTTTCTCACTCTGCTCTCTCAGATTTGTGTCTTTCATTTAATTCATAAAAAGAAGAAGAAGAAAAAAAAAAACTAAGAAATGTGTGGATTCCTAGAAACTGTTTTTCGTTGTTTTCATCATTGCCTGCTTTTCACACCAATTAGGTTTTCTTAAATTATAGCAAGGAAAGAAGATACTAACACCAGTTATTTCCACGGGTCATGATATGTCACATACTTCTCAGTATCAATATAACAAAAATATATCAATATAACAGCATCAGAATGGTATACTGAAACCCAGAGAATACTGAGTTCAGAATCAGAAAACCCGGGATAAATCTGTTTCTTGAGAAGGTCACTCAAACACGTATCTTCATTTACAACACAGAGATAGATATAATTCCTAACCATGATCTATGGTTACTGTGAGCATACTTTGTAATTGTTTATATTCTGGGGCCTCTCTTACATGGTAGTCATTAGCCAGATGGAGCTGGAAATGAGGGTAGTCTGATCTGAGATGTACTGTATATGTAAATTAGGCACAGTATAGAAAACAAAAATGTAAAATATCTCATTCATAATTTTATATTGATTATATTTTAGAATGATATTTTTAATATATTGAGTTAAGTAAAATATACTACTAAAATTAATTTCATGTTTATTTTTTAACTTTTTTTTAACATCTTTATTGGAGTATAATTGCTTTACAATGTTGTGTTAGTTTCTGCTGTACAACAAAGTGAATCAGCTCTACATATACATACATTCCCACATCTCCTCCCTCTTGCATCTCCCTCCCTCCCACCCTCCCTATCTCACCCCTCTAGGTGGTCACAAAGCGCCGAGCTGATCTCCCTGTGCTATGCAATATTTTAACTTTTTAATGTAACTTTAAATTGTGTATGTTGTTTGAACAATATTCCTATTGGACATCTCTACTCTAGAATATCTAAACAAAACTAAGGGGGTTTATTTTTCATAGAGGATTGTACAGAAATAGAAAATTATGCTTTGATTTTTAAAAAATATGTTCTGTGCATTTTGGCAATATTTTTGTCTCTATCTTACAGAAGCTTTCAATCTATACTTCAAGTTAACATGGTTACTAATAACAGTATTTACAAATATATGCTTGGAAACTGCATTCTATTGATAGTGGAAATACAGACAAAAGAAGTAATGCCTGTTATTTAAATGCAAATAAACAGGACATTTTCATTCTCTGCCACATGGTCACATAATGCAGAAGAGGTGATGCTGCACTAGTTGCACCAGAGTACAACTGACATCATTCAAAACAACGGATATATGTCTGGTCAACATTCTCATCTAGGCTTTAAGAAAGCCCATTAAAATATATTCGAAGCTGTTTAGACAGCTTGGGTTTTTAGACAAAAATGATTCTTTGCTTTTAATTGATCAGTAAAACATTTTTTAATGTAACAGCATTTCTTCATAACAATACAAAAATGTTTCTTATATTTAAAAATACATGTAATTGGGCTTCCCTGGTGGCGCAGTGGTTGAGAGTCCGCCTGCCGATGCAGGGGACACAGGTTCGTGCCCCGGTCCGGGAAGATCCCACATGCCGCAGAGCGGCTGGGCCCGTGAGCCATGGCCGCTGGGCCTGCACGTCCGGAGCCTGTGCTCTGCAACGGGAGAGGCCACAACAGTGAGAGGCCCGTTTACCAGAAAAAAAGAAAAAAAAAAATACATGTAATTGTAAAAATATTGGTTGTGTTATAAACATAAGCCCAAGAACACTAAATAACATTATTAATAAACATTATTTTTATCTAAATCATTGGCAAAATAATAAACCTCTAGAAAGATTATGGGCTTACAATTTGTTAGATGTGGAAAATTCTGTGTAGATCTTATCCCTGCCTGAAGATTGTTCTCTAATACAGTCTGTAAGACCAATCAAAACATCATAAAAAATAGCAAGAAGGTAAATGGATAAATTCACAAACAAAAAATTAGAGTCTCAGTATGAGATGGGTATTAAAATTACTGTCTACCTGTGAATATTTATGTTTCTACCATAATAAAATCTAACTATCTATATATACATATATATACACACACACACATACATATATATATATATATATATATCATTATGCTTTTCCATATATTTTTATGAGGCAAGTATTCCATATTTAAGTAAATTTAAAAATATTTATTAATAAAAAATAAAGCTTATCTAGTAAAACCAATTGTGTTAATTGATGAGGTAGTAGAGGGATGAAATATATTTTCAGGGACAAAAACTTCATTTAATATCCAAAGTATTTTCATATACATTATCCTTATAATATTCTCATCTCTCAGTTCCTATTAATTCCAATAATTTTACCTCACCCACCCACTGGCTGGTTATATACCCTAGATGCCATTACCAAGTTTGCATTTCTTTCCCATTTCAATGTCAAGCACCTTTCTGATTTCCTTCTCCTATTGGCCCCATAACTCTCTTCTTTGACCCAACTTGGACGTCCTATAAATTGATTCTATTGCCTTCTATTTCTCATCTATTTCACATCAACGTTGCCCTCCCTATTCTGTGCTCCATTATTAGCAAATTACCTTTGGCTAGAATGGCATTCTCTCCACCTTACTTGCCTAGAAAACTCTAATTCTGGTTAATTCCAACTACCTGCCTGGTCCATAGATGCACCTCAGCACCTGATCATACTTGGAGAAAACACATCCCTTGTCATCTGGTCTCACTTCAGCTTCTTGAGTTGAACATCAAGCCAGCCCTTAGTGCTACCAAGCCAACTCGATCAATTCGCTCTCCCATTCTCTTGAACAACGCCACACATTTTCTGTCTTCAAACTTCCCATGTCTTTCTCAACTCTTCCACCTCTCTTGATGAACTTTTTTCTATTTCACTAAGAAAAGTTATCAAAGACAACCACTATACTCTGGTTCTACCACAGCTATCAGTCTCATTAATACCATTACACTCTGCTTGTTTCTATGGAGGGATCATTCAGGTCCTTAAGGCCAAACTTCCCATTTGTATGCTCCATCTAATCACTTCTAACACACTCAAGGATGTGGGTCCCCCGAAAACAGTCCTCTCTCTCCTACTAAATCAGTTTGTACTTCTCTTCTAGATCATTCCCATCAGGCAATGGGCAGAGGCTGTAATACCGTCAACCTTACAAAAAAATCATCTTGATCCCCATCTAGGGGCCATCCTATTTCTCTGGAATTTTTTGAAACAAAAATCTTTAAAAGACATTTTCACTCATCCAATTCTCTCCTGAACCCACTGTGTTAATATTCAAGCCTAGATCTCTACAAAAACAATCAACGACTTCTACATTGCTAAATCTAATTAATGTTTAATTCCAGGCTTGAAATTCCTGTCTGACTTGACCAATTAGTAGTATTTATATAACTGGCCATTCCATCTTTCCAGATCACTCATTTACTTGGCTTCTAGAAGACCCCTCTCTCATGGTTCTTCTCTACCTTGCTGGTGGTTGCTTCTTATTCTGCTTCAGTGGGTCTGTCTCACCGCACACCTCTGAGGTGGAAGTGCTCCAGGGCTGAGTCTTCGCACCTCTTCTCTTCCCCAGTGGTAATATGTCTAGCTGAATGCATCCAGTCCTTTGCCTTCAAAACCACATATTTCCTGATGTTTACCAAAATTATTTCTCCATTCTGAGACCTTCTTTTAGTTCTCGACTCATGAATCCAGATGACATCTCCACTTCAATATTTAACTGGTATCTCAAATTTCACATGTCCAAAACCAAATTCTTAAACACCAGCTCCCAATCTAAACCGCTCCTCTCACTGGCCTCCTTCTGTCAACAAACGGATATTTTATTATTCCAGTTTCTCAGATCAAGCCAAGAGATCATCTGTTTTTTTTTTTTAAGAGATCATCTTTGATTCCTCCTTTTTTCACACTGCACATCATCGTTGTTGGAGAATTCTGTATTTCCATAATCTCAACAACTTTGTTTCTACTATCTATTTCAAGCTGCCTTATCTCTTGCCTGGACTCTTGTATTTTACCCAGTCTCTCTAACTTTTCCCTACTCCAGTGTATTCTCCACAACAGCTGGAGTGATCCTTTTAAAACTCAACTTAGGATCAAAACACTTAAACCACTTCTCATCAGGCTCACAATAAAAAAAGTTATTGCTGTGGCCTGTGAGGGTCTCACGATCTGGGTACAGGTTACTTCTCCAAACTATTCTCCAGGATCTGAGATTTCTGGACCTGAGATTCATACCATTATGGGGTGAGAAGTCCTTATTTTTATGTAAAAGATTATCTTGAAACTTAGCTGGATTAGTTTCACAGTACACCTGCCTCTGCTTTGCTTACTTTCTGCAGCTGCTGGCCTTCTGGCCATTCCTTTAAAAGACAGTACTCTCCTGACTAGAGACTTTAGTATTTTTTAATCTGCCTATAACTTTTCCTCCTAAGATTCCTCATGGTAGATTTATTTCATTCACCCTGACGGAGGGCAGTTCTCAGATTATGTCAAAAGGACACACATTCTCCATTCCCTCTTAGCCTGCCTCTTCTTTCGTCAAGAACTTATCATTACTTAATATATAATTACAAAATTTGTGGATTCTATTGCTTCACTAGCTAAAATTTACACTTGATGAAAGCAGGGGATTTTTAGTTTAGTTTGCATTTCTATTTCTATTGCTAGAACAAGGTCGGAGACACAGTAGATATTCACCACTAAGTGAATAAACCGGCAAGAAAACAGAGTGACTTAAAACTATTCCTTTTTTTCCCCAAAAGACAAGTATTACAAGTTTTACTAAATAAATCAGACTCTCCTAAAGAAGGTGACCTTGGAAAACTGGATTATAGACTTTTATAATTAATATAGAAAAAGTTTTCAGTGAGGTTAACTTTCATTTTAATCGTAACCAGGAACTTAATTCTTTGAATTATCTGAAATATATATATATATATATATATATATATATATATATATATATTTCAGTGAATATATTTATCTACAAAAGACAAATGTTTATACATAGTCAGCCACAAATACTTCTGAAATAGTGTGGAAAGTGGATGAGGGACTTGAGAGAAAAAGGCATGTGTACCCTTTCCAAAAAATAAAAGAATCAAGGGGTTTCACAGGACTGAGTTGGGAGGGGAAGTTTGCCTCTTGCATTATTTATACTTCTGATATTGTTTCTGATAAACATCTAGGTTACTAGAATGTGTCATTTTCATTAATTTATATAGACAAAATACTCAATAACCACTTACAGCCACAGAGTAGATATAGGCAAGTGAATATATTAATATAAGACCTAGGAGTCGAGCTTTGGTGTCAGCTAAGCTTAGGCCCTGACTTCTGTGAGAAGCCCACTTCTAAGAGAGCGGACCTGCTTATGGCTCGGTGAGTACTGGAGTCTTTCCCATCAATCTGCACTAGTAGGTCAAATTTATTGCAGTCCCACATCCAAAGTTCAGAAACCAGCATGTAGATTCATACAGCATAAACATTTTTAGAGTCCATTTATTATCATAACTGTCACAATCAATGTTTTCAATCCACACAGTCATAAGTTTTATAACTTAAGCTCTGTCATGATAAGAAGAACAGAGAAACCTGGGCAGCATCAGAGAATGGGATGAGAACAGCTCTAAGTTGTCTGGCTTTGGTCTGACTCAGTCCTGCCATAGGTAAACCTACAGGAGATTCTGAACTAAAAATGGAATGAGGCACACCTGAGTCCTTACACAACCCCTGCAATTACTTGAGCTCCTACCTCGGAAAGGCTTACAAATAGAACTTTCCAGAACTACATTAAACTCCAGGGATTGCCTGGCACTTCCACCTCCCCTTCCCTCCTTTGCTACAAAGTGTTACCATTCCACTGAGCACTTATAATTTGTGAGTTATGTTTTCACCTCATTCAGATGATGAGTAAACAGAAGAAAGGAATCTATGAATATATGCTGAATAATAAAGCCATTTGATCTTTGGCAGCCATCATAAATTCAACTTTTGACATAATGCCTTCATAATCCTAAATTCACTAAGCGAGGAAATGAAAGACTCTATGAAAAACCCTCAGAACTCTTTCCGTAAAAACTAGTCTAAAGTTGCTTCAGGCTCTTCTTCATTTAAATATTGTCACTTTACCTCGTGTTACATTTCTAAACAGTTCCTGCAACTTAGAAACATATGTTCATGAGTCAGTGACTGAAAGACTCAGTTCTATTTTTTTGAACCTTAAATTCTGAAAACTAAAAGCAAGCATTGGGATAAAATACGATTTGTAAGTTCTGCAATGAGCATGTTTCCTACCCAATACTAAGGATATCTCTGTCTTCAGCTACCAAAAAATATGTTTCTCTCAGAATTTTAACGTCAAATATCTTTATATCTTTGTTACACGTAACAGCAATTCTTGGCAAATACCATTGACTATAAATCGCCAAGATCACATTTAAACATATAATAAGATGAATAATCCTCTGCAAAGCTATTGATATGATTTCAATGAAATGGCCCTGAGCCCAACCCATCTTCTCTCTGATGGGCTGATTTTCTCCAATAAAATACCTATCCAGTTTTCCTTTTTATAACCAAAGCCTCAATTCATACTTGATCACAGCTGAACATTTATAATTGGTGATGGCACTGAGGACTGGGGTATACAAAATTCCCTCTTTGGAAAACCATCGTGGAATTCAGCCTAGACCTATTTAATTAAAATAAAATGTCACAGAGTCAGTGACCAAAGCATTTGAAACAACAAATGTACTTATTCTTTTAGTAATGATAATTTTAAAAGGATGAATCTTTACATTTCAACTACCTTTATCTGTTTGGATGCTTGGCAAAAGGTATTGCTCCAATAAAGCCTACTTAAGTGACAGCAAGCTTCTAAAATAGTACATAGTACATTTCTAAAATAATATCATATACTATACATAGAGAATCCTAAAGATGCTACCAGAAAACTACTAGAGCTAATCAATGAATTTGGTATAGTAGCAGGATACAAAATTAATGCACAGAAATCTCTGGCATTCTTATAAACTAATGATGAAAAATCTGAAAGTGAAATTAAGAAAACACTCCCATTTACCACTGCAACAAAAAGAATAAAATATCTAGGAATAAACCTACCTAAGGAGACAAAAGACCTGTATGCAGGTGATGAAAGAAATTAAAGATCATACAAATAGATGGAGAGATATACCATGTCCTTGGGTTGGAAGAATCAACATTGTGAAAATTACTCTACTACCCAAAGCAATCTACAGATTCAATGCAATCCCTATCAAACTACCACTGGCATTTTTCACAGAACTAGAACAAAAAATTTCACAATTTGTATGGAAACACAAAAGACCCCAAATAGTCAAAGAAATCTTGAGAACAAAAAATGGAGCTGGAGGAATCAGGCTGCCTGACTTCAGACTATACTACAAAGCTACAGTAATCAAGACAGTATGGTACTGGCACAAAAACAGAAAGATAGATCAATGGAACAGGATAGAAAGCCCAGAGATAAACCCACGCACATATGGTCACCTTATCTTTGATAAAGGAGGCAGGAATGTACAGTGGAGAAAGGACAGCCTCTTCAATAAGTGGTGCTGGGAAAACTGGACAGGTACATGTAAAAGTATGAGATTAGATCACTCCCTAACACCATACACAAAAATAAGCTCAAAATGGATTAAAGACCTAAATGTAAGGCCAGAAACTATCAAACTCTTAGAGGAAAACATAGGCAGAACACTCTATGACATAAATCACAGCAAGATCCTTTTTGACCCACCTCCTAGAGAAATGGAAATAAAAACAAAAATAAACAAATGGGACCTAATGAAACTTCAAAGCTTTTGCACAGCAAAGGAAACCATAAACAAGACCAAAAGACAACCCTCAGAATGGGAGAAAATATTTGCAAATGAAGCAACTGACAAAGGATTAATCTCCAAAATTTACAAGCAGCTCATGCAGCTCAATATCAAAAAAACAAACAACCCAATCCAAAAATGGACAGAAGACCTAAACAGACATTTCTCCAAAGAAGACATACAGATTGCCAACAAACACATGAAAGAATGCTCAGCATCATTAATCATTAAAGAAATGCAAATCAAAACTACAGTGACATATCATCTCACACTGGTCAGAATGGCCATCATCAAAAAATCTAGAAATAATAAATGCTGGAGAGGGTGTGGAGAAAAGGGAACAATCTTGCACTGATGGTGGGAATGTAAATTGATACAGCCACTATGGAGAACAGTATGGAGGTTCCTTAAAAAACTACAAATAGAACTACCATACAACCCAGCAATCCCGCTACTGGGCATATACCCTGAGAAAACCATAACTGAAAAAGAGGCATATACCAGAATGTTCACTGCAGCTCTGTTTACAATAGCCCGGACATGGAAGCAACCTAAGTGTCCATCAACAAATGAATGGATAAAGATGTGGCACATATATAATACAATGGAATATTACTCAGCCATAAAAAGAAACGAAATTGAGCTATTTGTAATGAGGTGGATAGATCTAGAGTCTGTCATACAGAGTGAAGTAAGTCAGAAAGAGAAGGACAAATACCGTATGCTAACACATATATAGAGGATATGGGGGAGGGGGAAGGGTAAGCTGGGACAAAGTGAGAGAATGGCATGGACATATATACACTACCAAATGTCAAATAGATAGCTAGTGGGAAGCAGCCGCATAGCACAGGGAGATCAGCTCAGCTCGGTGCTTTTTGACCACCTAGATGGGTGGGATAGGGAGGGTGGGAGGGAGGGAGACTCAAGAGGGAAGAGATATGGAGATATATGTATATGTATAGCTGATTCAGTTTGTTATAAGGCAGAAACTAATACACCATTGTAAAGCAATTATACTCCAATAAAGATGTTAAAAAAATAAATAAATAAAATGATATCATAGAAATTATACATATTATTCAAAACTCATTATTATAACATAAGGTGATTTTCTACTTTTATTTTGTTAAAAACATTGAAAAATAGAAGTGAAGAAAATGAATGCTATTGCAGAGATTAGTCTTATTCTATTTAGAGGAAAAGCAAAATAATACATTTAAGGTTTGGATATTTGAACAGGAAAGTGTTGATGAATAGATTCTATTCTTTTTACTATACATACACTGTTCTCAAAATTATCTATTAGCAACATAAATTTTATATTTACTCTTCACCCATTGAAATAAAACTTACAGGATTATTCTTTTTGGTAATAATTGCATCTCTCCATAAGTTTAAGAAGGTGTGGTCACTAGGCATTCATTCATGTCATGAATCAAAAAGAAACAAAGGAATGTCAGCATAATCCCAATATCATTTCCAGTCATTTCACATATTTCATTTGTGAATCAGTAATATTAGATGAAAATCAGAGATGAAATTTCCTTTGAGAAATCAAAATATATCTTCTCTGAATATGACTACAACATTCAAGAAAATAAAAGAGAGAGGAAAGCATAAGAGATGAATATGAGAACAGCATATTACAGAATTTAAATGTAAAACCTGCTTATTTTCAGGATCAATTTCTTCTTTCTATTCCCAATGCCAGGAGTGGACCACCTGACAGGACTGTGATTGGCTGGGTTTACACATGCTGGAATTGATCTGCCTGTTGTCTCACAGCCCCTCCCTGAGTTCTGTTACCCCAATGCCCTTTCCAAGCCATCCTGCTAATAACTCCAGCCAGATTCACATCCCTAAAATACCAGTGCAGCACAGCGGAATAGCTCTGGAGCCAGAAAGACATTGTCTGGAATCCTGGCTCCACTTACTATATTTGTGGCTTTAAAGAAATCATTTAACATTTTTTGAACATCAGATTTTTTCACGTGTAAAATAAAGATAATATGTAAAATAAAGTTCCTTTGATCACACAGCTATCAGAATTGTAGATATGTATGTAAGTTACCTTGAACACAGAAGCACAATCATGTGTTGAAAGTATGCCAATGATGAGAACAAAGAAGATAATGATTAAGAAGAATAAGATGATGAAGTAGGAGGAAGCAGAGCATGAGAAGAAGAAATAGTCCATGTCTTCAGAAATTTGCAATTGTCCCCACTGTGTAATATATAAGGGCAAAATTAATCTGTGTGAATTTTAAGATGCTCCACAACTCCACCCTGCTCTAGCTATTGAGCACAATGTCTACTACTCACAAGGTGTATTTTTTTTTCTGCTCCAGTGAGGGGAATCACTCATCCCTATCCTATCTTGCTGTATATTAATTTATGCCTCAAAACCCTTTGCTCCAACTAGTTCTAAACAGTAGAAGAGTCTTTTTGCTTTTCAGCAACTATCCAAGTTCCACTGAATTTTTAAGTCTCAGCTCAGGCAGCCAGACTTTTCTTTCAAGGCTTCTCTAAAATCTTGCTAAAAAAGGGAATTTTGAAGGTTTTGGCATTATGGCAGAATTCAATTGACCTTGCAATACAAGTACAGGAGATATGATGCTTCTTCAAATAGAAGTGGCCTGAGATCATTTTCAGTTGTAAAGAATCACTGCCATTATGTGTGTGGCTCTAATAATCAGATGAAACCCTCATAAATTTCAAGGCTACACCCATAGTGAGGCACCAAGAAGCTAGGTCCCAATGATCAAGCAAATACTGAATCCAATGAAAACATATGAACAGTGCGAGAGAGACCACTAAATGATGTTATTTCACAAGAAAACTATTTTTTAAAATTTTAGGAGAGAATACAATTCATATTAAACATTTTTCTAAATATTCAAAGAGACATTGATATTTTAAATCAATATTGCAAAATCACACAAAACATACAAATATTGTATCACTAGCTTGTCAAGATTCCTTTCTAATCTAATGCTTATGTAAAAATATGGAGAAAAGTCCGAATTAAAGACTAATTTATATGTCTAAATATTTGACAATATTTAAAGGATATTTAACAATATTTAAAGGATATTTTAAAGGACATGACAATAGGATATTTGACAATAAAATGATTAACAAAATATTTAATCAAAAGTTGTAGCAATACCCTATCCCACAAAAATATTAGCGAAAGTGTATTCAGATGATTTTAGAAAAAAGGAAAACTAGTGTTTATTTAAACGAGAATATCAAGAAAGATCATTGTGTATTTCAGTGCCATGTTACTTACATGTTTATAATTGTATTTTAAAAAGAATATCTCCTTTATATTTCTATTTAACAGATTTACCCATTTAACATTTATTTTATAATTTATCTTTGCAGGAAACATAAGCAAATACTTCCCAACGGTTTTCAGAGATCCTTTTTCCTTAGTTCTGCAATTACTTTCTCTAAACGCCCACTTCCTTTTATTATGTCAGGATTTTATTATTATATTCTATGTCTCTTCTCCCCCACACTACCCAGGTAGCTTATATAAAGAAATCAATATTAATGCTAAGTTTGAAGTATACTTTTCTGCTAACAGTGACAGGAATTTTCCATGAAGACCAGCAAAGTGAAAATAACTCTAAATGGATGAGGCATAAATATGAGGATTTGCATAATGATTCTACTTTATTTTTACTCTAAGAATATGGATTACTTCAAACACATTGACTAACTCATATTCATTTGGAACTACAAAACAAGGTTTTATTATCAACATAATATATTACTGTCTAAATTTAGAGTTGAAAATCTTACCTGAGTTTTGTTAGTACACCGTTATTTTTTACAAAACAGGAAATGTATGACAAGCTGTCAGGATAAAGAATACCAACGTGGAAAATGGAAGAGAGAGGGAAGAAATCAAGTCCACTTTAAGAAGAAACACCGAATCCCTCTGTTTCCCAGACCTACAGTAGTTCTGCATCTTATAAGCAACTGTCTTTTCTTTGCTCTGAGAATAACACATGCTCTGCCCCAGCAGGAAAATATAAAAATTAAATAGAAAACCACAAGGTTATTAAGCATCTTACCCTCTGGGCTTGCTGGGCTGCTCTAGCAGCTCAGTGTTACAGACACATATGTAAACAACAGAATTTCCGGCATCCTTTTCTCATCTGTATAGCTCTGGGGTCTTGGCCAACAGGATTATTTCCAGCACTAAGGCCACTCCACACTAACTCGAAAAAGATTCCCATTGGTTGTGAAGTTTTATCAAAACCAATACCACAACACTCTCTGTGGATCACAAGTGAGCTATCCAAAATGAAATCATTTTAATGTTCCCTAACTCAGTATCATTATCCAATACTTTCTACACAACCTATTTGAACTGTACTGTAAGTGAAAAAGGGAGAAACATCCACCCCTTCATCCACCAGTGTGTTTAATGTTTAATAACAATTTGTATAACTTGCAATAGTAATAGAAAAAATAAAATGGCAAAGCAAGAACTAATACCATATCTATCTGCAAAAGATTTAAAGAAAGATTATAGTGCAGATTACAGGAACAATAGGAAACATCATTGGTCCAAGCTGATCTTTATTAGATTGCCCCAGAAAAGAAAAAAAAAATTTAATAAACTATTTGGGTATAGAAATCAAGATACAAATCTGTATGTCAAAACCTTTGATTTCAGTCATATTGGCAGGAATTGTGAGCTGCCATCTCCAGGGCCCCCAGTGAGAGTTCTCCAGTCCCTTTCCCTGGGGAAAAAAAAGGAGTGACTTTCTGGTGGCATGATGCAGCTGTCAGGAAGTGTTCTGACAAATGGGTGATGGCAGACCACATGAAAGAGAGCTTCTCTGGTTGAATTAACAGCCTAGAATGCCCAAAGTTTCTTTTCAGAGGAGAGGGCAGAAGAAACACAATCACTATATCCTTATAAATAGCATGAAAACAGCATTTGAAAGTTAGGGAGCTAATTTCTCCAAATTATTTTATTCTTCCTCCCCCTCTTAATTTGGAAGAATATTCTTAGCTGAATAACCTATTTGTCATCTATTTCTACTAAACAGCATCCTTTCCTCCTTACTTCCTGATGCAATGGATGGGGTAACCTTTCTCCCATAAAAAGTGAACTAACCCTCTGAGGTTTCCTTTCGTTCTGTCTTTTCAGAATATGTGTTCAGTCACCATACTCTTCTCTCTCCCTGAACTCTCCCTTTCATCTGGATTTTCCTCATGACATTTTAAACACCACCAGTTCTTCAGTCAGTTTCAGTTATGCCAATGAATCTCGCTATCAGTTTGGTTATTTTCACTTGTAGGTACTATTCTCTTCTGCTTCATGGTCAGATGATTGAAAGAGCTCTTTCCAGCCAGGAACCCTATTTAATCTACCATCTACTCCCTTTAGTACACCAAAGTGACTCTCTGAAAACACACACTTTCCCACACACACACATGCATATGCATTCACACACATGCATATTTTGTGTGTTTTTAAGTTTGTAGACTCCTCTCAGCCCATGTGCTACTTGTCCTCTATGCAGCCTTTGATACTGTTCACCACCTACATGAAGACTTCTCGGATCTCAGCACTACATCCTCCTGATCTTCCTCATGAGCACTCACCATCCTCTCCCCGCCCTCTGGAGGCGCCTCTTTTCCCTCCCATCCCTACATATACTGCAGGTATGTCCTCATGTAAATCTATTGCCTCGCTGGATAATTTCACCCATTCTAACAGTTTCAATTATCACCTTTCTTTACCAAATACTTATATTTAGATCCAATCCTTTTCTGAGTCTCCAACACTTATATACATCAGCACACTGTACTCTGCTACTAGAAAATACGACAATATGTCATCAAGATATTTAAAACTGAAATCATCATTCCTCCATGGACTTGCTGTGTTATTTATCTCAATAATGCCAACCATGGGCATCCCTGGTGGCGCAGTGGTTGAGAGTCTGCCTGCCGATGCAGGGGACGTGGGTTTGTGCCCCAGTCCAGGAAGATCCCACATGCCGAGGAGCGGCTGGGCCCGTGAGCCGTGGCCGCTGAGCCTGCGTGTCCGGAGCCTGTGCTCCGCAACGGGAGAGGCCACAACGGTGAGAGGCCTGCATACCGCAAAAAAAAATTAAATAAATAAATAAATAAATAAATAAATAAATAAATAAATAAATAATGCCAACCCATCTTACACTTTGCCAAAAAAAATCCTGGAAGTCATCCTTGAATTTTTTTCTATATTCAATGCAGCATCACCTCCTTTTGATTTTACTTCAATAAGCTGCCCAGTCCTCTCTCTTCCCACTGCAACAATCCTGGTTCAAGCAACTGTCATAATCTGACTAGGTCACTGCAGTGTCTTCCTAAATGATCTATCTGCCTCCAAGCTTGTTTAGTAACAATTGTTTAGTAGGCAATCTTTAGTAAGAGTTACAATGGCCTATTGCCAGTACTCATGCTTCTTGAAGGCTCTGAAGATTTTTAACCCTCTTATCACATCTATTCTTCAAAATGCATTTGCCAGCATGCAACTTTTCTGGATTATTTTTTATGTCTTGTAAGCCATGTCATGTCTTGATCCTCCCCTTTATTACTTTGTTCTCTTTCAAGGAGGAATCCCTCCAAGGGACTGTCACTGGTCCTATTCTCACCCCACATCCTCTGTCAGAGTAATCATATCCATTTTTGTGGATTCTTTCACCATAATATTACAGTGGGCTGAATGATGTCCTCCAAAAAGACATGTTAAATACTTAACCCTCAGTACCTGTGAATGTGCCCTTATTTGTAAATAGGGTCTTTGCAGATGTAATCAAGTTAAGATGGGGTTATACCGTATTAGGGTGGGTCCTAATCCAATGACTAGTGTCCTTTTGAGAAGAAGGAAATTTAGATACAGAAACACAGAGGAGAACACCATGAGAAGACAGATGCAGAGATTGGAGTGATACATCTACAAGCCAAGGACTTTTGGTACCCACAAGAATCTAGGAAGAGGCAAGAAAGGATCCTCCCCTAAAGCCTTTGGAGAGAAAGTATGGCCTTGCTGACATCTTGATTTTGGACTTCTAGCCTCCAGAACTGTGAGACAATAAATATCTATTGTTTTAAGCCACCAAGTTTGTGGTGATTTGTTAAACAGCCCTAGCGGGTATACTAATATACAAATACTTATCAAATATATATAGCCAGCCCAAAAGAGTTTATCAGCTTCAGATCTGCACATCTAACAGTCTAATGAAAATAGGCACTAGGAACCATTTAAATCCCTCGATAATCTCCAGACACCAAATCTGTTATATTTCTTCCAAAACCTCTACTGTTTCCTGTACTATCAGTCTTAAATGGAGAAGCCATCATCCAGTCTCTTGAGCTAGAAAAGTTTTACTGTTCCTGAGTCCTCACTTCTCTTCACCCTTCAAACAACTCACTTTTATAGTAAAACCTGAAAGAATTGACTCTTTGTCTGTCTCCACTTCCATCTCCCCCAGCTCTTTTGAACCCATACCAATCAGAATTTTGTTTTAACACATCAGTTTTTTACTGGCAAGTTTATAAATTACTGATCAGTAAAATCTGTCTAAATATGGAGGGCACTGTCTCTCTTGGAAGTTTGTGAAGTGAAGGCTCCTTTGTTCCACACAACTTCACTTCCCTTGGGGTCAGAAAGTGGAGTAGGTGTCCTGCTTTGTCCGTATTACCAAATCTGGCTCACAAATGCTTTGTAGATTTATAGTGTGGTACCTACTAGAATCGTAGAAACAGAGTTATGCCTCATCTCCACCTTAGTTCAAAGGGTACATTGCCACTACGACTTTCATACACCATTATGTTAACACTCCATATCCCATAAAAAGAAACACACGTGGGCTTCCCTGGTAGCGCAGTGGTTGAGAGTCCGCCTGCCGAAGCAGGGGACACGGGTTCGTGCCCTGGTCTGGGAGGATCCCACATGCCGCGGAGCGGCTGGGCCCGTGAGCCATGGCCGCTGAGCCTGCGCGTCCGGAGCCTGTGCTCCGCAACGGGAGAGGCCACGACAGTGAGAGGCCCGCGTACCGCAAAAAAAAAAAAAAAGAGGCGCGTAAGAAAAAAAGAGGAGAAAATTCAGCCTTGGAGTTTTCATAATTTGTTGGCCAGTTCACAATAGCTTAAGGTACTCAGCACACATCAATGAAAGTTAACTTTTGTGTGTTTATTCCAATTTCACTTTATATATTAGGCCCTCCCTGTGAATTCTGATATTTGCTCACCAGTATTATTTCTCTACTTCGTCCCTACAAAAAGAATTTTTATTTTTGTTTGGGGCAACAAAGTGGTCAGTTTAAAAAAAACAAAACAGAACAAAACCAAAAAAACCCATCTTATGTTACCAAGACTCCCAGTATAAGTACACTTAGCCACATGGTACAGTTTGGCCGGTGAAACATAAGTGAAAGTCTAAAGAACACTTTTGGAAAGTTTCATCTTCCTGATGTGGATGACTCTCCATTTCACTTCTTTCCTCTCCTTCCTTCCTTGAACATGGGGATAGGAGGCTTGAGATGGAGAAGCATTCTTTAACTAATTGTGAGGCCATGAGGTCAAGACTCAGATGGAAGCCACACTAAGAAGGGCAGGAGTTGGGACCATGACTGGCTCATGCAGACTTGGGTGATGGGAGGAAAAGAGAACTTATCTGGTTAAACCACTGTCATCAGGTTTCTCCTGTGGCCTTATTTATTACAGTGGGAGCTACAGGCCAATAAAAAGTTGTAACAGCATCTAACTGCAGAAACCATTGGGAATAAATACTAATCAGAACCGATTTTACTCTGGATCCTTATCACTTAATTGAGGAGCCCTGATGAAACCATGAAATTGAAAACTCCCGCAGCAACATTTACCCAATTTTAAAGCTATTTCTCACCATCTCTGTGAGAAACCACCTCTCCTGGTCCCCACAGAAAGAGTTAATGCTACAGCCAAAGGCAATATTCATGACTTATTTCCATGTCTGTTTCCTCAGAGAACTGTAAATTTCTTAAGGAGATAATGTTGTGTTTGTCTTCAAATCTTCTGCAAATAGGCAAATAAATTAATGAATAAATGAATGAAGGTATAAATGGATAAATAAATAAATATATGGATGTTTTATGAAAGCAATGAAGAAAACAAAAAGAATGAGAGTATTTCAAGATTGGGTGACTTGTAGAGAAAATAAATTAGAAAGATATACTTTAAAACATTGAATAAGTGTTTGGTGATTTTAAAATTTCTTCTAATATTCGTTTTTTTCCTACTTTTATAAGTTGAAAGAATAGTGCCAAACATTACACGTATATGCCTCTCACTGACAAAGTAAGAAAAATAGAAATATAGACAAAGTAAGATAAATGGAAAAGATTTTTCTGTGGACCTCAGTAACTATTTGAATTCAGCTGTTAACTTTTAATTGCTACAGTTTCAATGGCATTAACAATATTTGTAGGTTATTCTAAAGCAACATATAATTTTCTCAGTAACTGAAAAATTTTTGCAAGGAAGCCAACTTTGGTTTTGATTGAAACGCACTAGGCGATTTGAAATCACAGATTAGAAACATGTATGCACAAAATCACGGAGCACACTGTGATTTTACAAATATATCCTTCATCAATGAAGAGATAGCTGGGAAGCCACATCTTTTATTACGCTGACTTGTGCCTACCCACATACACCAGTCACATAAATCTGAATGCCAATGTGTGAGTCTTACTGCAGTGTTAGAGAAAATATCATTTTTCTCTCACCATTTTAGAAATAGGAATTATTGTTTCACAATGTCCAGAATTTCTTTACAGGAACAATGCATATTTTCTGTGAAAATGTCTAAGTTGTACTACAAAGCCAACTTGATTTATATTTTGTCAGTTGAGGGAAAAGTTAAGGAAAAAACCTGTAAGAAAAATAAATCTGATTCATATTTTAAACATATTGTAGAACATATTTTAAAAAGAAGAGGCCCTGATCTCAGGCAGACCTCAGAGTCACATCTCAGAGCCCGTCAGTCCCTTCATTTATAAAACGAATGTTATAACCAACAGACACATGCTGAGGGTTTAGAGATAATGGATATAAAGTGCTTAAAACAGACTCAACATTAAATAAATTGAAGCTGTCATTAGTGCTAATTATTTTAAAAAGTAGTAATGTTGACTTAACTACAAGGTCTACAGAATATTTTAAAGCAAAGTTTTATATTCTAAATATTAACATGAAGCAGATGTAATCACAGCCCAGTTTGATGGACTTATTTTGCTGTGTCTCTATGCGGTAGCTTCATGGTTGTAAGCTTGCTCTGGCACCCAACTCTTAGGCCTGCTGAAAACAATGAGATATACTACTCGGGCTTGTAATAAGCATATGATGAACCTGTCTTAATGAGACTCTGTGAAATTATAATAAGTTTATCTTTGTGAGACTTTGAACAGTCCTTAGGAATACCTACTAACGAGACAATGGCCCAGAGGCAAAAACTTTCTTTTTAAGTAGTCAGATATATTTTACATAATTAGAATTAAATATTTAGTCATTGGATTTTGATCAAATTCATAGCAGAGGTTAATGGTTAAGCCTTCTTTCCTTGGTTAATCACGGTGTGATGTACTCCACATTTTGAAAGGATTTCTCAGACTCAGCACTGTTGACATTTGGACCAAATAACTCTATGTGGGGCTGTCTTGTGCATTGTAGGGTGTTCAGCAGCATCCCTGGCTTCTACCCACTAGTTATCAGCAGAACACCCAAGCTGTGACAACCAAAAATGTTTCCAGACATTGCCAAATGTCCCCTGAGGCACAAAATTTCTATCAGTGGAGATTTATTGTTTAGAGTGACGGAGTGGTGGGAAGGTGAGACTAAGACATGGCTTTGCTTTGCTAATAACCTGCTGTCAGTGGTGCATAAAGTGACTCTATCATTCCACGCCTTATCTTCCCCACATATACACCAGGAAATCAGACTAGATACTCTCAAAAGCTTATTTTACCAAAACATTAGCACCTCAGCCACTCTCCCTCTCCCTCTCCCTCTCTCTCACACACAGACACACACACACTCAGACACACACGCACAGACACACACAGAAACACACACACACCCGCCACACACAGATACACACAAACATGCACACACACAGACACACACACACACACCCTCCACAGACACAGATGCACACACACAGACACACACAGAGACAAACACGCACACACAGAGACACACGTGCACACACCCCATACACACACACACACACACCTGCCACACACAGACACAACACATATGTACCACACACACACACACCCGCCACACACAGACGCAACACATATGTACCACACACACACATGCACACACACACACACACACACACTACCACTCTACTCACACCTTTCAAACCCGCTCACGCAGTCTGTGTATGTCACGGTATCAAATGCATAAGAAATGTAAACAAAAATATTACAGAACCCATTTCTAATGCAGGGAACCCACTTCTAATTCAGCCTTACAGTATCATGATTAATTTTTCTTGGTAACCAGAATGACCACATATTCAAAAACTAAAAAGCTTCTCATTGATACATCTAAATTGATAATGCCAATTATCATTTTTCTTGAAAGAGCACAACTCAACATTCAGCGAGGAAGTGTAACAAAGTGCAACAAAGCTTCATGTAAATCCAAAACCCTTAAGAATAAAGAAAAGAGACCCCACTGGTAGTGAAATACACTGAAGCAATCCACTTAAAAATAAAAGATTTTTTAAAAAAATGACTGTGGTATCTAGAGCTTGCTTTCCTGCTCTCCACCCACACACCACAGTGGAAAATCCTCCTGGAAACAGGCTCACAAAGCCCTCATCAGGGGGTCCTTTTAGGGGCCAGATCAGCTGGGTAAACAAATGTACCCACTACACCAACCTCCACTGGCACCAGACACCTCACCTGAAACACATTGTTGTAAGGATTCTTTTGAACCTGCAGAACAGAATCCAGAGTCTGGCATATAGCATGCACTCAATTAAACGGTAGGTATAAAAATAATAGTAATATCATCATCATCATCATCATATAGATTCAATTATACAGCAAACATTAAAAAGTGAATGATATTCTTTTTTTTTTTTGCGTTACGCGGGCCTCTCACTGTTGTGGCCTCTCCCATTGCGGAGCACAGGCTCCGGACACGCAGGCTCAGCGGCCATGGCTCACGGGCCCAGCCGCTCCGCAGTATGTGGGATCTTCCCAGACCGGGGCACGAACCCGTGTCCCATGCATCGGCAGGCGGACTCTCAACCACTGCGCCACCAGGGAAGCCCTGAATGATATTCTTTTTATTCTAAGCACTTAAAAGGAATAAATGTCCCTCAGAATTTTATTTAATTCTGGTGAATCAATATTAAAGAATTCAAATCTTTATTTCCAGCTATTGTAAGTTGGAGCATTACAGTGGCATCTCTGAACTGTGAGAGGGCAATACACCTCTGATAAAGATCGAGCATGACTGAGAATATCAAACTCTAACACAAAAGCAAAAGATAAACAAAAACATTGTTTTAACTTAAGTAAAAATGAACTATATAGTACCATTAGATAATTAAATAAAGGCACAAATATTTTCAATAAATATCTCCATTGCCCAGGCATAACTTCTACTAACTTTGAAAAACTATGGGAGAAAAGAAACAAGGAATCAAGTTTCTTATTTTTTTAATATTTTTAAAAGGTGATTTTATTTTAGTATATTACTATACAATAATGACATAGAGATGTATATGTTCATTTTTTTCATGAATGTTAAAATGTCCCAAATCAATAAAAATAGAAACAATTTGGTGATGAGCCAAATGAAAATGTATAGTTTCATCCAAATCCTGGAAGTTCAAAATGAAAAATATGCTAAAATTGGGCCTATAAACATTATTAAACATCTCTCCAAGAGAATTCAATGATGATAACGTATTTGGTAGGATAGTATAAGAACGGGACTATAATTGTTTCTTCAGGCAGGAAATGCATTGTTAGTGGCTCAGACTGGTTAAAATTTACTGTTCTAGTTAAACAATAGAAAATTAACAAAAGAGAACTATAATAAAGGAAGTTTGTGTATTTACAGTCTCTTTTATCTGTTGATTTTTAGAAACCCTCAAAAATACCTCAAGGACTATTCTATTTATAATATATCTTAGAAGTCAAAAATTAAAATTAATGTATATTATCACTTTACCTGAAATAACTTACAAGGCTCGGCAATAAGTGTTATAAAAACTTTTAAAATGCCCATACCCAATACTTTTGTCTTCTATTTATTCCACAAATCATTATACAGGCCAAACTCAGATGACATTGTAGGCAATTAAAAAAATAACAATTATATTTTAATATTTTGACAGTTTATCATCAAAATTAACCTAAGAAATTATTTTTCACATTGGCTTTCAAAAAGTTTTTAACATAGTGGCACCCTTTCTTTTAAGAATAAAAAATACAGTATATATTACACAAAAGTCTTATATGTCAAAAGTGGAACTTCTCCCATTAATGCTTGGAGAAAGGCTTGGATAACTGCCCACTTGGAAACTCTCCTCATATCTAATTTCCTCTGACAATGGTCTTTGGAGGTCATCCATAGACTCCCCAGACTCTAAGGAGCACTTTGGGAAACAACTAATATAATAAAGTCATTATTTTACAGATAAAGAATCTTGACTTCAGCAAAGAAAAATTACACGTCCAAATTTTTTGTCCGCCCACTCATTCTTCTCTTAATTTCTTGAGAACTTAAACATGTTTTTGTCGAAAATATTTATCACATAATTAAGGGATATTTCTTTTTACAGAGATCAGAAAAGAGTAATAAGCCTGAATAAGACTATTATCCATGACTCCCATGATCAGATAAGTAATGAAGACATCTTGTCAGGTACCATTCATTATATTGTTAGTTAATTACTACAGATAACCAACAGATAATTTGTGCTTCCTTTAACATGGTGGGAGGTACAAGATATACTAATCTGAATGTGTTGTCCTGTATACCTAAAACTCTTACTGATGTGGTATGGTTTCTTCCTCCACTCTTGGTAGGGCAGGTGTCTTAGCAAGACCATCAATGAACTAGCTACTTATCCCTCATCTGGTGTGATTAGCATAAAGTCATTTTTCTGACACTGGTCCAGGTCACTTCAGAACATATTATGACAGAGATTAGAAGAGTTAACATAGATCTGTGACAAGGCTGTCCATTCCAAGTGAATACAAAATTTTTCTGACCCTAATAACATCAGCAAAAATGGCAGAGTAGGCAACTCTGGAGTTCAAAAACACCGAAAACTTGTTACAACTGTCAGAATCCACCTGTTGAAACTCTGGAAGATAGGCAAAGGTTTACAGTAACCAAACAAATAATTAACCAGGAGAAAGTTCACTGAAACAGAGTAGATCTTTGGGGCTCCAATCAGTAAACTAACTTTACTCCTTAAGGACATATATAAAGAAAAGAAAACTAAACCTAAAGCTAGCAGAAAGAAAATAAGAAAGATTAGATCAGAGATAAACAGTATAGAAAATAAAAAACCAACCTTACACAAATGTTAAAAAAGGACTGTAAGAAAACACTATGAAAAATTATACATCAATAAATTAGATAACCTAAATGAAGTGGACAGATTCTTATAAATTCACAAACTGCCAAAACGGACTCAGGAAGCAAGAGAAAGTCTCATAGACCTTTAATAAGTAAAGAAAAATGAATAATCAAAAACATCCCAACAAAGTAAAGCTCAGGACCAGAAGATGGCTTCATTGGTGAATTCTAAAAAACATTGAAAGAAGAATTAATACCAACCCTTCTCAAACTCTTCCAAAAATAGAAGAGGTAACACTTCCTAACTGATACAAGGAAGCCAGAATTACCCTAATAACAAAGCCAAACAACGACAGCACAGTAAAATACAGAACAATGTCCCTTATAAACGTGAGCAAAAAATTCCTCAACAAAATTCTAAAAAATAGAATTTAATGCATATTAAAAGCATTGTACACCATAAGCAAGTGGGATATATCCTAGGAATAAAAGGGTATTTCAACATACAGAAATCAATGAATGTAATACATCACTATAATAGAAGGAAGGGAAAAAACACATATGATCATGTTAATAGATGCCAGAAAAGCAATTTGCAAAATCCAACAGCCTTTTATGATAGAAATACTCAGTAAAATAGGAATAGAAAGGACTGTCCTCAACATAATAAGAAAGCATATATGAAAAACACATACCTAACATAAAACTCAATTAAAAAACACTGAAAGTTTTATCTCTACTATTTCTCTAATATAATGAGAAAGGATGCCCACTTTCACCACTTCTATTCAATATTGTACTGGAAGTCCTAGCCAGAGTAATTAGGCAAGAAAAATAAATTCAAAAGTATCAAAACTGTATATAAACTATCTCTATTCACAGTTGAAATGACCTCATATGCAGAAAATCCTAAAGAACCCATATTAAAACTGTTAGAGCACATAAACAAATTCTGAAAAGTTTCAGGTTACAAGATCAACACAAAGATCACTTGTTTTTCTATACAATAGCAACAAACAACCTGAAAGGATATTAAGAACACAATTCCATTTACAATAGCATCCAAAAGAATAAAATATCTGATAATAAATTTAAACAAGAAGGTGCAAGTATTGTAAACTAAAAACTGTGAAACACTGATGACAGATATTAAAAATATATAAATAAATGGAAAGATATATCATGCTCAAAAATGAGAATTCTTAATATTGTTAAGTGGCAATACTTCTCAAAGTGATCTAAAGATTTAAAGCAATTACTATCAAAATCACAACAGCCTTTTTTTCTGCAGAAGTGGAAAGTACAATCCTAAAATTCACATGTAATTACAAGGTACCCAAACAGCCAAATAATCTTAAAAAGAAAAACAAAGTTGGGAGACTTACACTTCTCAATTTTAAAATTCACTGCAAAGCTATCCTTATCAAAGCAGTGTGGTGCTGTTATAAAGATAAACATATAGACCAATGAAATAGAACTGAGAGTCCAGAAATAAAGCTATACATCTATGGCCAATGATTTTCATCAAGAGTGGTAAGATCATTTCATGGAAAAAGGGTAATCTGTTCAACCAATAGGACTGGGATGACTGGGTATCCACATGCAAAGAAATGAAACTGTATCTTTATCTCATACCAAACATATTTTAAAAAACCCAAAATGTATCAAAGGAGATTGGTTCAAGATGGCGGAGTAGAAGTACGTGAACTCACTCCCTCTTGTGAGAGTACCAGAATCCCAACTAACCACTGAACAGTCATCAATAGGAAGACATTGGAACTCACCAAAAAACACACCCTACATACAAAGACAAAGGAGAAGCTGCAATGAGATGGTAGGAGGGGCGTGATCACAATAAAATCAAATCCCATAAGAGCTGGGTGGGTGACTCACAAACTGGAGAACAATTATACCATAGGAGTCCACCCACTGGAGTGAAGGTTCTGAGCCCCATCTCAGGCTTCCCAACCTGGGGTTCCAGCAATGGGAGGAGGAATTCCCAGAGAATCAGACTTTGAAGGCTAGCAGGATTTGATTGCAGGACTTCGACAGGACTGGGGGAAACAGAGACTCCACTCTTGAAGGGCACACACAAAGTAGTGTGTGCTTCGGGACCCAGGGGAAGGAGCAGTGACCCCACAGGAGACTGGACCAGACCGACCTGCTAGTGTTGGAGGGTTTCCTGCAGAGTTGGGGGGTGGCTGTGGCTCACTGTGGGGACAAGGAAACTGGCAGCAGAAGTTCTTGGAAGTACTCCTTGGCGTGAGCCCTCCTAGAGTCTGCCATTAGCCCCACCAAAGAGCCTGCATGCTCCACTGCTGGGTCACCTCAGGTCAAACAACCAACAGGAAGGGAACTCAGCCCCACCCATCAGCAGACAAGCAGATTAAAGTTTTAGTGAGCTCTGCAACAGCAACACCCAGCTCTACCCATCACCAGGCCCTCCCTGCAGGAAGCTTGCACAAGCCTCTTAGATAGCTTCATTCACCTAAGGGCAGACAGCAGAAGCAAGAAGAACTATAATCCTGCAGCCTGTGGAATGAAAACCACATTCACAGAAAGACAGACAAAATGAAAAGGCAGAGGACTATGTACCAGATGAAGGAAAAAGATAAAACCCCAGAAAAACAATTAAATGAAGGGGAGATAGGCAATCTTACAGAAAAAGAATTCAGAATAATGATAGTGAAGATGATCCGGGACCTTGGAAAAAGAACAGAGGCAAAGATCGAGAAGATGCAAGAAATGTTTAACAAAGACCTAGAAGAATTAAAGATAAAACACCTAGAAGAATTAAAGAACAACCAAGCAGAGATGAACAATACAATAACTGGACTGAAAAATACACTATACGGAATCAATAGCAGAATAACTGAGGCAGAAGAACGGATAAGTGAGCTAGAAGAAAGAATGGTGGAATTCACTGCAGAGGAACAGAATAAAGAAAGAAGAATGGAAAGAAATGAAGACAGCCTAACACACCTGTGAGACAACATTCGCATTATAGGGGTCCCAGAAGGAGAAGAGAGAGAGAAAGGACCGAAGAAAATATCGGAAGAGATTACA
>NW_006787829.1:3136519-3136873 GCF_000442215.2 Lipotes vexillifer
TCAAAAACTTCCCTAACAGGGAAAGGAAATAGCCATCAAAGTCCAGGAAGTGCAGAGAATCCCAGGCAGAATAAAACCGAGGAGAAACACACCAAGATACATAGTAATCAAACTGAAAAGAATTAAAGGCAAAGAAAAATTATTAAAAGCAATGAGGGGGGGCTTTCCTGGTGGCGCAGTGGTTGAGAGTCCGCCTGCTGATGCAGGGGACACGGGTTCATGCCCCAGTCCGGGAAGATCCCACATGCCGCGGAGCGGCTAGGCCTGTGAGCCATGGCTGCTGAGCCTGTGCGTCCAGAGCCTGTGCTCCACAACGGGAGAGGCCACAACAGTGAGAGGCCCGCATACCGCAAA
>NW_006787829.1:3136956-3153374 GCF_000442215.2 Lipotes vexillifer
CTACAAGCCAGAAAGGAGTGGACAATATATTTAAAGTGATGAAAGGGAAGAAACTACAACCAAGATTAACCTACCTGGCAAGGACCTCATTCAGATTCAACGGAGAAATCAAAAGCTTTACAGACAAGCAAAAGCTAAGAGAATTCACCACCAACAAACCAGCTCTACAACAAATGCAAAAGGAACTTCTCTAAGTGGGAAACACAAAAGAAGGAAAGGACCTACAAAAACAAACCCAAAACAATTAAGAAAATGGTAATAGGAACATACATATCGATAGTTGCCTTAAATGTGAATGGATTAAAGGCTCCAACCACAGACACAGTCTCGCTGAATGGGTACAGAAACAAGATCCATATATATGCTGTCTACAAGAGACC
Organism: Lipotes vexillifer; assembly: GCF_000442215.2. Taxonomy (NCBI): domain Eukaryota; kingdom Metazoa; phylum Chordata; class Mammalia; order Artiodactyla; family Lipotidae; genus Lipotes; species Lipotes vexillifer. The sequence goes on from NW_006787829.1 coordinate 3,137,337, forward strand.
CACTTCAGACCTAGGGACACATACAGACTGAAAGTGAGGGGATGGAAAAAGATACTTCATGCAAATGGAAATCAAAAGAAAGATGGAGTAGCAGTTCTCATATCAGACAAAATAGACTTTAAAATAAAGAATGTTACAAGAGACAAGAAAGGACACTAACTAATGATAAAGGGATCAATCCAAGAAGAAGACATAACAATTATAAATATATATGCACCCAACATGGGAGCACCACAATACATAAGGCAAATGCTAACAGCAATAAAAGAGGAAATTGACAGTAACACAATAATAGTGGGGGAATTTAACACCTCACTTACACCAATGGACAGATCATTCAGACAGAAAATTAATAAGAAAACACAAGCTTTAAATGACACAAAAGACCAGATAGACTTAACTGATATTCATAGGACATTCCATCCGAAAATAGCAGATTACAATTTCTTCTCAAGTGCACACGGAACATTCTACAGGATGCATCACAAATCAAGCCTTGGTAAATTTAAGAAAACTAAAATCATATCAAGCATCTTTTCTGACAACTATGCTATGAGATCAGAAATCAATTACAGGGGAAAAAGACGTAAAAAACACAAAACACATGAAGGCTAAACACTATGTTACTAAATAACCAAGAGATCACTGAGGAAATCAAAAAATACCTAGAGACGAATGACAATGAAAACACGACAATTCAAAACCTATGGGATGTGGCAAAAGCAGTTCTAAGCAGGAATTTTATAGCTATACAAGCCTACCTCAAGAAACAAGAAAAATCTCAAAAAAACAATCTAACCTTACACCTAAAGGAACTAGAGCAAGAAGAACAAACAAAACCCAAAATTAGCAGAAGGAAAGAAATCATAAAGATCAGAGCAGAAATAAATGAAATAGAAACAAAGAAAACAATAGCAAAGATCAATAAAATTAAAAGCTGGTTCTTTGAGGAAAAAAAACAAAATTCATAAACCATTAGCCACACTCATCAAGAAAAAGAGGGAGATGACTCAAATCAATTAAATTAGAAATGAGAAAGGAGAAGTTACAACAGACACTGCAGAAATACAATGCATCCTAAGAGACTACTACAAGCAACTTTATGCCAATAAAATGGACAACCTGGAAGAAATGGACAAGTTCTTAGAAAGGTACAACCTTCCAAGACTGAACCAGAAAGAAGTAGAAAATAGGAACAGACCAATCACAAGTAATGAAATTGAAATTGTGATTAAAAATCTTCCAACAAACAAAAGTCCAGGACCAGATGGCTTCACAGGTGGATTCTATCAAACATCTAGAGAAGAGCTATCACCCATCCTTCCCAAACTGTTCCAAAAAATTGCAGAGGAAGGAACACTCCCAAACTCATTCTATGAGGCCACCATCACCCTGATACCAAAACCAGACAAAGATACTACAAAAAAAGAAAATTACAGACCAATATCACTGATGAATACAGATGCAAAATCCTTAACAGAATACTAGCAAAAAGAATCTAACAACACATTAAAAGGATCATACACCATGATCAAGTGGGATTTATCCCAGGGATGAAAGGATTCTTCAATATACGCAAATCAATCAATGTGATACACCATATTAACAAATTGAAGAATAAAAACCATATGATCATCTCAATAGATGCAGAAAAAGCTTTTGACAAAATTCAACACCCATTTATGATAAAAAAAAAAAACTCTCCAGAAAGTGGGCATAGAGGGAACCTACCTCAACATAATAAAGGCCATATACGACAAACCCACAGCAAACATCATTCTCAATGGTGAAAAACTGAAAGCATTTCCTCTAAGATCAGGAACAAGACAAGGATGTCCACTCTCACCACTATTATTCAACATAGTTTTGGAAGTCCTAGCCACGGCAATCAGAGAAGAAAAAGAAATAAAAGGAATACAAATTGGAAAAGAAGAAGTAAAACTGTCACAAGAAGTAAAATTGTCACTGTTTGCAGATGACATGATACTATACATAGAGAATCCTAAAGATGCTACCAGAAAACTACTAGAGCTAATAAATGAATTTGGTAAAGTTGCACGATACAAAATTAATGCACAGAAATCTCTTGCATTCCTATACACTAATAATGAAAAATCTGAAAGAGAAATTAAGGAAACACTCTTATTTACCATTGCAACAAAAAGAATAAAATAGCTAGGAATAAACCTACCTAGGGAGACAAAAGACCTGTATGCAGAAAACTATAAGACACTGATGAAAGAAATTAAAGATGATACCAACAGATGGAGAGGTATACCATGTTCTTGGATTGGAAGAATGAATATTGTGAAAATGACTATACTACCCAAAGCAATTTACAGATTCAGTGCAATCCCTATCAGACTACCAATGGCATTTTTTACGGAACTAGAACAAAAAATCTTAAAATTTGTATGGAGACACAAAAGACCCCAAAGAGCCAAAGCAGTCTTGAGGGAAAAAAAAGGAGCTGGAGGAATCAGACTCTCTGACTTCAGACTATACTATAAAGCTACAGTAATCAAGACAATATGGTACTGGCACAAAAACAGAAATATAGATCAGTGGAACAAGATAGAAAGCCCAGAGATAAACCCACACACCTATGGTCAACTAATCTATGACAAAGGAGGCAAGGATATACAATGGAGAAAAGACACTCTCTTTAATAAGTGGTGCTTGGAAAACTGGACAGCTACATGTAAAAGAATGAAATTAGAACATTCTCTAACGCCATACACAAAAATAAACTCAAAATGGATTAGAGACCTAAATTTAAGACCAGACACTATAAAACTCTTAGAGGAAAAAATAGGAAGCACACTCTTTGACATAAATCACAGCAAGATATTTTTTGATCCACCTCCTAGAGTAATGGAAATAAAAACAGAAATAAAGGAATGGGACCTAATGAAACTTAAAAGCTTTTGCACAGCACAGGAAACCATAAAAAAGATGAAAAGACACCCCTCAGAATGGGAGAAAATATTTTCAAAAGAATCAACGGACAAAGGACTAATCTCCAAAATATATAAACAGCTCATGCAGCTCAATATTAAAAAAACAAACAACCCAATCCAAAAATGGGCAGAAGACTTAAATAGATTTTTCTCCAAAGAAGACATACAGATGGCCAAAAAGCACAGGAAAAGCTGCTCAACATCACTAATTATTAGAGAAATACAAATCAAAACTACAATGAGGTATCACCTCACACCAGTTAGAATGGGCTTCTTCAGAAAATCTACAAACAACAAATGCTAGAGAGGGTACGGAGAAAAGGGAACCCTCTTGCACTGTTGGTGGGAATGTAAATTAATACAGCCACTACGGAGAACAGTATGGAGGTTCTTTAAAAAACTAAAAATAGAATTACCATATGATCCAGCAATCTCACTACTGGGCATATACCCAGAGAAAACCGTAATTCGGAAAGACACGTGGACCCCAATGTTCACTGCAGCACTATTTACAATAACCAGGTCATTGAAGCAACCTAAATGCCCATCGACACATGAATGGATAAAGAAGATGTGTTACATATATACAATGGAATATTACTTGGCCATAAAAAGGAATGAAATTGGGTCATTTGTTGAGACGTGGATGGATCTAGAGACTGTCATACAGAGTGAAGTAAGTCATAAAGAGAAAAACAAATATCGTATATTAATGCATATATGTGGAATCTAGAAAAATGGTACAGAAGAACAGGTTTGCAAGGCAGAATTAGAGACACAGATGTAGAGAACAAACGTATGGACACAAAGGGGGGAAAGTGAGGGCAAGGGGTGGTGGTGGTGGTGTGATGAATTGGGAGATTAGGATTGACATATATATACTAATATGCATAAGCTCGATAACTAATAAGAACCTGCTGTATAAAAAAATTTTTTTTATGTATCAAAGACCTAAATTTAAGAGTTGAAACTATAAAACTCTTAGAAATAAACATAAGGTCAAATCTTCATTACCATGGATTTTGTCAGTGGCTTCTTTAATGTGACACCAAGCATAAGCAACAACAAAAAATAGATAAATTGGACTTAATCAGAATTTAAAATGTTGTGTTCATGAAAGAACACTATGTAGAAAAAGAAAAAAGACAACCCAGAGAATGAGAGAAAATATTTGCAAATCACATATGTGATAATGGCCTAGCATCCAGGATATATAAATAACTCTTACAACTCAACAACAAAGAGATAAACAACCAAATTAATAAGTGTTCAAAGAAGTTGAATAGACATATCTTCAAAAAAGATACACAGACAGATAAAAAGCACATGAAAAGATGCTCAGCATCTTCATCATTAGGAAATGGAAATCAAAGCCACAATGAGACACTATATTATATCCACTGGGATAACTATAATCAAAAAGACATATAACGAGTATTGGCAAGGATGTTGAAGAAATGGGATCCTCATCTGTTGCTGGTAGAAATGTAAAATGGTCCAGTTGCTTTGGAAAATAGTCTGGCAGTTCCTCAGAATGTTGAACATAGAATTTCCAAATGACCCAGTGATTCTACTCTTAGGCATATATGCAATTGAAATAAAATCCTACATCCACACAAAAACTTGTACTCAAATGTTTATAGCAGCATTGTTTATAATAGCCAAAAAACAGGAAAAAAAAAAGCTCAATGACTAATAAATATATAAACAAAATGTATATCCATTCAATGGAATATTATTTAGCAGTGAAAAAGAATGAAGTCCTGGTACATGCTATAACATTGAGGAAAACTGAAAATATTATGCCAAGTAAAAGAAGTCGGAAAAAGACAACATGTTGTGTGATTTCCTTTATATGAAATGTCCAGAATTGGAAAATATATAGAAACAAAGTAGACTATTGTTTGCATATAGTTGTGGTTGGTGGGAAATGGAGGATAACTGCTAAAGGTCACAGATTTCTTTCCTCTTTTTCTTTCATCTTGGGTGATAAAAATGTTCTAAAACTGATTGTGATAATGGTTGCACAACTCTGTGAATCTACTAAAGCCATTGAATTATACATTTTAAATGGGTGAAATGTATGGCATAGAATCATATCTCAACAAAGATGTTTTATTAAAAAAAATCAACCCATGTGTAAGGCAGCAAGTCTGCCTGAGTTATCAGAGCTCCTTATAATCAATAGCAAGCCTCTGTAGAATTACTAATATAACTCATCTCTATAGTCAGCTATATGTTTTACTGCTTTTTTCCTTCCCTCACTGCATGATTTTCTGCTTGTCTACATTAGTCATCTGCAAGCATTTTGATTATGCAGTCACCAGCAAGTCATATTCAATGTGAACCCATAATACAAGCACATGAATTAATGTATAAAATACAGCATTTATACCACTGTGCCAGTATGTGATGTATATTATATGACTACTATGAAAATACAAATTTAAGAAAAATAAAAATTTGAAATGTAAATAACTGTTTATTACTCTCTTTCTACTTTCCAATTGCTTTAAGCAATCCACCCACATAGTAAGTGGAAAAGATATAATTTCCAGGATGCACTGCTGGTAGGTTTCCTGCTGTCATACCCCCTTATAATTATTTTGTGATGAAGACTATACTTTTCAAAATTTCTTGCTACATTGCCAGCTCACACACCTCTATAAAGACACAAACACACGTGTGTGCACAAAGATTTCCTACCAGAGTAAACTGTTGGCATTTGCATTCTTTATTTACCAAGGTACTGGGGGGTGAGAGCAAAGTATTTGGAAACAACATCTGCCACCCTCATAAAAAAACACTTGAGAGTGGCTGGCTGCCAATTTTTCGGGGTGGTATACATCATTAAACAGGAACACGAAAAGCATCTTCATATTTTTATTCAGAATAACCTCTATCAAAATTTAGGATGGGTCAGATGTTGAGGTCTAGTTTTTCACATACGCACCTTATCTACCTTATAATTATCAATTCTTCAAAATTCCAGCACTAGGTTTTCTCAGTTTTTGTTTTGTTCTGGTGTTTCCTTGAGTTTTCTCCTTTTCCTTCCTTGTAATGATAAATTTGGAAAGGAGGCTTTGAAGGCTATAACTAGACATTGTTTTGACCGGGAGTCAAAATTATTTCTTTATAGTTATACTCCTCTGATCTGTGAGCTCCTTCAGAGCAGTGCCCATGCCTTGTTCACCTTTTATACCCAATTTCCAGTACACTGGCTTGATAAGTACTAGGTGTTCAATAAACACATTTTGAATAAGCATATGAGTTACTCAATCAGTTATGCATCAGATTTGAATAGTTTTTTTTAATATAAAGATTTTTAATTAATTAAATGACTTTGGGAAAAGTTCCTCAAATCACTGTGACTATGTCTTTTTTGTTTGTTTTTTTGTACTTACTTTTTAAAAAAGGATTTGGCCTGATGATACCCCAAATCCTGTTCATCTCTGACATTTGGTGAGGTAGCAAACTAAAACTGAGTACATCTCACCCAAAATGGTGACAACTACTCAATTACAAATACAAGATTGTCAGAGGTAAAAGAAGGCATTCTTGGACCTCTGATTCATACAAAAATGGTAGATAATCAATATGAACTCAAAAAGAGTAAATCAGTTGATGAAAAGGAAATGAGAAAACTTAGATAAAACTAAATGATGTTATATTTGGAATATTAATCAAGAAAATTACTTTGCTGGCAAATAAAGATTTTGGACCCAGTAACCAGTAACTTTTGTCATTAATTAAAGGACAGTCACACATATGGGAAGGAAACATGTTGATTATCTCAAGATTCCCAAGTACAGCAAACCATCATGAAGTTGTTTCCTACTATTAGACTATAGGTGCAAAAATCTCGAGTTATATCTCTCACTTTCTTGCCAGAAACTGCTGCCTCCCTTGTTAAACTTGTGGATCAGTGGTTTAATTAAGACCCTCACAAAAGGCCTATCGTTTCTAAACTAGTATCTAATCTAGTCCCTTTAACACGCTAGCAAATGATAACTTAGTTATAAGAATTTTCCTTTAAAACGGTAAAGAAGGGCTTCCCTGGTGGCGCAGCGGTTGAGAGTCCGCCTGCCGATGCAGGGGACACGGGTTCGTGCCCCGGTCCGGGAAGATCCCACATGCCGCGGAGCGGCTGGGCCCGTGAGCCGTGGCCGCTGAGCCTGCGCGTCCGGAGCCTATGCTCCGCAACGGGAGAGGCCACAACAGTGAGAGGCCCACGTACTGCAAAATAAATAAATAAATAAATAAATAAACGGTAAAGAAAAATTTCCATTGAATTTATTGCAATATGCTTGCCAACCCTGAATCTTGTTTCTGTCCCTAGGGAATCCAACAATCGTAATAACCGTGTTTGATGTATTTAGGAAACTCTTCTTAATTTTTGTTGGTTTTTTACTTCCAGGCAAGAAACTCATAGAGTTACTTTTTAATCTGCTTCATTTGAGGCATGTGATGCTGAGTCCTTTGTTTTAATAGCTTATCATATATACCAACTTTAAAATTCTGTATACCATGAAATAGTTCTCTCTGGCAGCACAGAGATCTAAATATCTCCTTAAGATCCTACTAATGATACAATTCTAAATAGCTGGTATAAAAAGAAACAATGTTTTGCTAAACTGTAAAGAAACTAAGAAATATTGGGCCAAATGTGAAGTGAAAGTTAGAAATCAAGGAGTAGAATGCTAGTCAGTTTTCATTGTGAGGTTATTTTCCAAAAATCGGTAAACTTGAGCCTAGAACCTGTCAAGGTGGGGATCTAATAGCAGAGACACTCACATTGAACTGGAACTCCAAACAGCTACCACTTCAGCACAAAAGTAAACAATCAATTAGCCTGCTACGCAGGATGTAAATGTCCAATTAACATCTGCCTGTCTTGAACTTGTGTTGAATATTAGAGGTGGAAATATCCCCTGAACATCTGGAAGCAGAGCTTGACCTGTATGAGTGTGCTGCTCGACTTCCTGTGGACCTGCTTAGTCCAAAAATTCTCAGCAAATTTATTTTAAAATGATTCTGACTTGAAAATATTCCCAAGACCTCAAACAACTCTCACAGACAAAGTTCCAAGAAAAATGATCTGCACACACACACACCACACACACACACACACACACACACACACACACACACATACCACACACATATAGAGAGCACAGCACATGAGTGTATGTGATGTGACGAGTAAAACCAGGAAGAAAAAATGAAGTGTAACAACAACTATAAAGACTTCTGTAGTAGAATTATTGAGACAGACACAAAACAAGTATGCCTGAAGTGTATCAATGTCTTAAAAATATAAGCAAAATCAAGAGCTATGAAAGTTGCCCAAGTAGTTTTAAAATATACAGACATTCTACATGTAAAAACTAAATGACTGAATATTTAAAAATTCACTGGAAGGGTTGGTTAACCAGCAGATTAGACTCAGCTAAGGTGACAATTAGTGAACCTGAAAATGGAATCAAAAGAAAAATCTAGGATGTACCCCAGAAATAAAAGATATGGAAAATATGAAATAGAGGTTACAAAACATGTAGGATGACAATCTGGAAGAAATGGACAAATTCTTAGAAATGCACAAACTACCAAGACTGAATCAGGAAGAAATAGAAAATATGAACAGACCAATCACAAACACTGAAATTGAAACTGTGATTAAAAATCTTCCAACAAACAAAAGCCCAGGACCAGATGGCTTCACAGGCGAATTCTATCAAACATTTAGAGAAGAGCTAACACCTATCCTTCTCAAACTCTTCCAAAATATAGCAGAGGGAGGAACACTCCCAAACTCATTCTACGAGGCCACCATCACCTTGATACCAAAACCAGACAAGGATGTCACAAAGAAAGAAAACTACAGGCCAATATCACTGATGAACATAGATGCAAAAATCCTCAACAAAATACTAGCAAACAGAATCCAACAGCACATTAAAAGGATCATACACCATGATCAAGTGGGGTTTATTCCAGGAATGCAAGGATTCTTCAATATACGCAAATCTATCAATGTGATTAACCATATTAACAAATTGAAGGAGAAAAACCATATGATCATCTCAATAGATGCAGAGAAAGCTTTTGACAAAATTCAACACCCATTTATGATAAAAACCCTGCAGAAAGTAGGTGTAGAGGGAACTTTCCTCAATATAATAAAGGCCGTATATGACAAGCCCACAGCCAACATCATCCTCAATGGCGAAAAACTGAAAGCATTTCCACTAAGGTCAGGAACAAGACAAGGTTGCCCACTCTCACCACTCTTATTCAACATAGTTTTGGAAGTTTTAGCCACAGCAATCAGAGAAGAAAAGGAAATAAAAGGAATCCAAATCGGAAAAGAAGAAGTAAAGCTGTCACTGTTTGCAGATGACATGATACTATACATAGAGAATCCTAAAGATGCTACCAGAAAACTACTAGAGCTAATCAATGAATTTGGTAAAGTAGCAGGATACAAAATTAATGCACAGAAATCTCTGGCATTCCTATATACTAACGATGAAAAATCTGAAAGTGAAATCAAGAAAACACTCCCATTTACCATTGCAACAAAAAGAATAAAATATCTAGGAATAAACCTACCTAAGGAGACAAAAGACCTGTATGCAGAAAATTATAAGACACTGATGAAAGAAATTAAAGATGATACAAACAGATGGAGAGATATACCATGTTCTTGGATTGGAAGAATCAACATTGTGAAAATGACTCTACTCCCCAAAGCAATCTATAGATTCAATGCAATCCCTATCAAACTACCACTGGCATTTTTCACAGAACTAGAACAAAAAATTTCACAATTTGTATGGAAACACAAAAGACCCCGAATAGCCAAAGCAATCTTGAGAACAAAAAATGGAGCTGGAGGAATCAGGCTGCCTGACTTCAGACTATACTACAAAGCTACAGTAATCAAGACAGTATGGTACTGGCACAAAAACAGAAAGATAGATCAATGGAATAGGATAGAAAGCCCAGAGATAAACCCATGCACATATGGTCACCTTATCTTTGATAAAGGTGGCAGGAATATACAGTGGAGAAAGGACAGCCCCTTCAATAAGTGGTGCTGGGAAAACTGGACAGGTACATGTAAAAGTATGAGATTAGATCACTCCCTAACACCATACACAAAAATAAGCTCAAAATGGATTAAAGACCTAAATGTAAGGCCAGAAACTATCAAACTCTTAGAGGAAAACATAGGCAGAACACTCTATGACATAAATCACAGCAAGATCCTTCTTGACCCATCTCCTAGAGTAATGGAGATAAAAACAAAAATAAACAAATGGGACCTAATGAAACTTCAAAGCTTTTGCACAGCAAAGGAAACCATAAACAAGACCAAAAGACAGCCCTCAGAATGGGAGAAAATATTTGCAAATGAATCAACTGACAAAGGATTAATCTCTAAAATTTACAGGCAGCTCATGCAGCTCAATAACAAAAAAATAAACAACCCAATCCAAAAATGGGCAGAAGACCTAAATAGACATTTCTCCAAAGAAGATATACAGACTGCCAACAAACACATGAAAGAATGCTCAACATCATTAATCATTAGAGAAATGCAAATCAAAACTACAATGAGATATCATCTCACACCAGTCAGAATGGCCATCATCAAAAAATCTAGAAACAATAAATGCTGGAGAGGGTGTGGAGAAAAGGGAACACTCTTGCACTGCTGGTGGGAATGTGAATTGGTTCAGCCACTATGGAGAACAGTATGGAGGTTCCTTAAAAAACTACAAATAGAACTACCATATGACCCAGCAATCCCACTACTAGGTATATACCCTGAGGAAACCAGAATTCAGAAAGAGTCATGTACCAAAATGTTCATTGCAGCTCTATTTACAATAGCCCGGAGATGGAAACAACCTAAGTGCCCGTCGTCGGATGAATGGATAAAGAAGATGTGGCACATATATACAATGGAATATTACTCAGCCATAAAAAGAAACGAAATTGAGCTATTTGTAATGAGGTGGATAGATCTAGAGTCTGTCATACAGAGTGAAGTAAGTCAGAAAGAGAAGGACAAATACCGTATGCTAACACATATATATGGAATTTAAGAAAAAAAAAATGTTATGAAGAACCTAGGGGTAAAACAGGAATAAAGACAGAGACCTACTGGAGAACAGACTTGAGGATATGGGGAGGGGGAAGGGTGAGGTGTGTTAGGGCGAGAGAGAGACATGGACATATATATACTAACAAACGTAAGGTAGATAGCCAGTGGGAAGCAGCCGCATGGCACAGGGAAACCGGCTCGGTTCTTTGTGGCTGTCTGGAGGGGTGGGATAGGGAGGGTGGGAGGGAGGGAGACAAAGAGGGAAGAGATATGGGAACATATATATATGTATAACTGACTCACTCTGTTATAAAGCAGAAACTAACACACCACTGTTTGCAGATGACATGATACTATACATAGAGAATCCTAAAGATGCTACCAGAAAACTACTAGAGCTAATCAATGAATTTGGTAAAGTAGCAGGATACAAAATTAATGCACAGAAATCTCTGGCATTCCTATATACTAATGATGAAAAATCTGAAAGTGAAATCAAGAAAACACTCCCATTTACCATTGCAACAAAAAGAATAAAATATCTAGGAATAAACCTACCTAAGGAGACAAAAGACCTGTATGCAGAAAATTATAAGACACTGATGAAAGAAATTAAAGATGATACAAACAGATGGAGAGATATACCATGTTCTTGGATTGGAAGAATCAACATTGTGAAAATGACTCTACTTCCCAAAGCAATCTATAGATTCAATGCAATCCCTATCAAACTACCACTGGCATTTTTCACAGAACTAGAACAAAAAATTTCACAATTTGTATGGAAACACAAAAGACCCCGAATAGCCAAAGCAATCTTGAGAACAAAAAATGGAGCTGGAGGAATCAGGCTGCCTGACTTCAGACTATACTACAAAGCTACAGTAATCAAGACAGTATGGTACTGGCACAAAAACAGAAAGATAGATCAATGGAATAGGATAGAAAGCCCAGAGATAAACCCATGCACATATGGTCACCTTATCTTTGATAAAGGTGGCAGGAATATACAGTGGAGAAAGGACAGCCTCTTCAATAAGTGGTGCTGGGAAAATTGGATAGGTACATGTAAAAGTATGAGATTAGATCACTCCCTAACACCATACACAAAAATAAGCTCAAAATGGATTAAAGACCTAAATGTAAGGCCAGAAACTATCAAACTCTTAGAGGAAAACATAGGCAGAACACTCTATGACATAAATCACAGCAAGATCCTTCTTGACCCATCTCCTAGAGTAATGGAGATAAAAACAAAAATAAACAAATGGGACCTAATGAAACTTCAAAGCTTTTGCACAGCAAAGGAAACCATAAACAAGACCAAAAGACAGCCCTCAGAATGGGAGAAAATATTTGCAAATGAATCAACTGACAAAGGATTAATCTCTAAAATTTACAGGCAGCTCATGCAGCTCAATAACAAAAAAATAAACAACCCAATCCAAAAATGGGCAGAAGACCTAAATAGACATTTCTCCAAAGAAGATATACAGACTGCCAACAAACACATGAAAGAATGCTCAACATCATTAATCATTAGAGAAATGCAAATCAAAACTACAATGAGATATCATCTCACACCAGTCAGAATGGCCATCATCAAAAAATCTAGAAACAATAAATGCTGGAGAGGGTGTGGAGAAAAGGGAACACTCTTGCACTGCTGGTGGGAATGTGAATTGGTTCAGCCACTATGGAGAACAGTATGGAGGTTCCTTAAAAAACTACAAATAGAACTACCATATGACCCAGCAATCCCACTACTAGGTATATACCCTGAGGAAACCAGAATTCAGAAAGAGTCATGTACCAAAATGTTCATTGCAGCTCTATTTACAATAGCCCGGAGATGGAAACAACCTAAGTGCCCGTCGTCGGATGAATGGATAAAGAAGATGTGGCACATATATACAATGGAATATTACTCAGCCATAAAAAGAAACGAAATTGAGCTATTTGTAATGAGGTGGATAGATCTAGAGTCTGTCATACAGAGTGAAGTAAGTCAGAAAGAGAAGGGCAAATACCGTATGCTAACACATATATATGGAATTTTAAAAAAAAATGTTATGAAGAACCTAGGGGTAAAACAGGAATAAAGACAGAGACCTACTGGAGAACAGACTTGAGGATATGGGGAGGGGGAAGGGTGAGCTGTGATAGGGCGAGAGAGAGACATGGACATATATATACTAACAAACGTAAGGTAGATAGCCAGTGGGAAGCAGCCGCATGGCACAGGAAACCTGGCTTGGTTCTTTGTGGCTGCCTGGAGGGGTGGGATAGGGAGGGTGGGAGGGAGGGAGACAAAGAGGGAAGAGATATGGGAACATATGTATATGTATAACTGATTCACTCTGTTATAAAGCAGAAACTAACACACCATTGTAAAGCAATTATACCCCAATAAAGATGTTAAAAAAAAAACCAAAAAACAAAAAACATGTAGGATGATGAGGAGATATAGGATATACATCTAATCATAATTCCAGAAGGAGAACACAAAGAGAACAGGGGATATAAATAATCAAAGATATATTACAATAGAATCAGAGTATCATTCTGTGAATCACTAATTAACAATGAATCCAGGAGACTGTTATCAACGACTATCAACATCACAACATCACACAAAGAGAGCCGTCCAGTTGTTACATGTCTCCTTGTGGAAATACCCAACACCTCTTGTATAGAAGTTTTTGGCACTTCATGACAAAAAAAATAACCTAAATCAAATCAAACCTTTAAATCAACCACTGAGTTTGTAAGAAACGCAGCAAAGAGAAGAAAATGAAGTTCTACACATGGTTACATCAATAAATAAATTTCAAGGGAAAAAGAAAGAGATATACAGATTAAAAGAGAAAAAATATGTATCAACTCAATGTAATATATCCATCTTATCTAGATCTAATTCTAGAGAAACAACATAAAAAGTGAGATCATATATAATGAAAGGAACTTGGCACTATAAATTAAATATACCTTTTATCTTTTCATGCAGTAACAATGCCCCTTTTACAAATATATACCAAAGATAAACTGGTTAAAATACAAAAAGACATATACACAATACCATTAATTGCAAGAATAATTTAAAAAGCATAGATAGGAAATAGCACAAATATGTGTCAATATTAGAATGGAAGAATAAGTAGTAGAATATTAACACAACAAATTATCCAGTTATAAAAAGGAATGAGGGATATTTCCACACATGACTATAAAGTGCTATCTAGAATATAGTGCTTAAAAAACAAAACAAAAACTAGAAAAGAAAATATTGTATGCTATAAATTACCTAGGAAAGACAAGGTATGAATATATACATATAATTTTAATACATAATACATATTATATACGATTATTGAAAAATAAATGGTAAACTATAATATTTTTTAAATGACAATTATTGGAGTTCTTGGATAATGAGAACAGACGTTAAACTTGTTTGCATATTCCTTAGTAGATTCAACTTGGGGACCACATAAAAATAAATGAAAAAGTAATCAATCTCTAAAACTCCAAACTAAAATGAAATAAATGAATTAATATGTATATCCAGTTAGTGTCATAGCCACACAGTGATTAATGATTCCAAGTTATTTAAATCATGATCATTTGACCCCAAAAAAACTGCAAACATTTTAAACTGTTTTCAGTGGTCAAATTCTTGGTGGTAGTGTTGGTATTGTTATTCGGAGACTGTTGTGTGTATATTGTGCAGAAAGTCAATGAAAAATTATGTTATCTGTGATATGCTTGTTATCATGCCAGGATTTGTAACATGGGAGAAGAGAGATACAGATGGAAGATGAAAGGGGTTAGTATAAATCCAAGTCCTGATTGTTAATGGATGTATCTGTGAGAATTCATTCTGTATTTTTTTTTTTTTTTTTTTTTTGCATTTCGCGGGCCTCTCACTGTTGTGGCCTCTCCCGTTGCAGAGCACAGGCTCCGGACGTGCAGGCTCAGTGGCCATGGCTCACGGGCCCAGCCGCTCCGTGGCATGTGGGATCTTCCCGGCCCGGGGCACGAACCCGTGTCCCCTGCATCCGCAGGCGGACTCTCAACCACTGCACCACCAGGGAAGCCCCACTCTGTATTTTATATAATTATTATCTACACATACAAAAATACATATAAAACTATATAGCTTTATCCTAGCTTTGTTAAATAAAAAGGCCTAGGAATAATGGCAACCCTGGTAGCAAAGATTACCCCAACAGCAAAAACTGGTCTTCAGATACATTTTCCCATCCAAGGGAGCCAGAACAATTTAAGCATCAATAAAAATAACAACTTCAGTGTTGCCTATTGAAGAATGCTAGTGAACCACCTGCCTGATTTTAAATTTTGTTGTGTTCTAGTGTTTCCTTTTTTATCAGATTTTAAAACTAATAGTATTATGGTCTCTTTACCCCTTAACAAATAATAAGTACCATTTAAAGAAAAGGTGTACATTTTTGCAAACATGTTTTCTCTCTTAAGCACAAACAAAATTTCAATCATGGGCAAAATTCGTACTGAATTAATTTAATATTAGGCTACATTGACTGTGGTATTATTATTGTTTTTATTGTTCAAAGAAAGAAATGGATGTTTGAAGAAGAGAATATTTAGTCAAAACTAAGTATATGCTAATGTGAAAATCAGTTATGACATCTTAGTGTTTTTTCACTCAAATATTTTAATACCAGTCACATCAAACCTGCTTATATTTCATTTATTTATTTATTTATTTATTTATTTATTTATTTATTTATTTTTGCGGTACGCGGGCCTCTCACTGTTGTGGCCTCTCCCGGTGCGGAGCACAGGATCCGTACGCGCAGGCTCAGCGGCCATGGCTCACGGGCCCAGCCGCTCCGCGGCACGTGGGATCTTCCCAGACCGGGGCACGAACCCGTGTCCCCTGCATCGGCAGGCGGACTCTCAACCACTGCGCCACCAGGGAAGCCC
>NW_006787829.1:3153384-3179412 GCF_000442215.2 Lipotes vexillifer
TAATGATAGCCAATAAAGAATATGCTTTATATTTTTATATACTTAAAAAGTACATTTTTATTAGAGAAATTGTATTCAATTTTAAGAAATAAAATTACTCTAAGGAAAGCTGCTTAAAAACAATCACAATTTAGTATTAATTTATTATGAGGATACTAGGCAACGAAGGGTTTTAGTCATTTAAGTTTTTTTTAAATTCCAATAGGTCCATTTAAATTAAAGCTTTATGGAAAAAAATTAAGATATAGAAGATTAACTTTAAAGATATTTATTTTGGGTAGATTTGGATCTGCTTTTACCGCATATGAAGTAAACTAATTTCCTGGATGCTGCAGGACCTATCCGATTAACCTTCCCTTTCTCTCTGGCTCCCCTCCACGCTGCTTTGTTCTTAGCACTTTCCTACAAATTATTTACATCCTGTAGATATCCTCTTACACTGAAAACAATGACCAGGTTTAACATTTAAGGGAGATACTCAATCCAATTCCATTGTCTTGGCATTTTTTTTCTAGTTATGAAGAGATTATTTCCAAGAATGAAAACATACTATATTACTCTGGAAGAAGCTCTTACAGCTAATGATACATCTTTGAGTGCATGTTGATATTGATTCATTCCTTTTCGTCACTTGGTAATTCTCTTTTAAGGTCCACCTTTCACGGTCTACATCCCAGGAATCAAAATTCTGTAACATTCATTTGCCCTTTTTCTGCTTACCAGAGAGTTTTAACTCCCTTTTCCAGACTCATGCCAGTGTTTCTTTTTCTCTCTCTCTCTTTTAAATATATTTTTCATCTCTTTTATATTCTTTCTTCCAGAATTTTTTTCTGTTAAACCATTGAGTGCTCTGGCAACGTGTACTAGCTAGCTCTCCCAAAGAAAATATTAAGCCTATTCTTTTAATTGGTCTGTTTAGAGTGATCAAGACAAATCTGGCTCCAGTGTTAACATTCCTTCTTTCCTTGGACTAGACAAATTATTTCCAAATCTCAATTTCTAAATAAACATAAAATTAATGTTTGGATTATTTCAATCATTTATCAAGAGACAGTATATCTCAATGAATAATAAATGACTTGTTAAATAGTTCAGCTTTATTTTACAAAATTAAGAACAAAATTATCCAGTTTCTTAGCAGTCCAGATTTTGCCCAAGTCCAGAAAGTACAAAACAAAATGGAAAGTTGGCCATAATGCTTGTGGAGAGAGCCAAGCTATACAGTTTGGGTCAAAAGCAAAATGTTTACCCAATGCTTAAATGTTAGAAGTTATTCACAGCTGCAGATAATTTGTACTGTAACAGGTTCTAAGAATATGGTGCTGAGTGTGGCTTGGTGCTAATTATCTGGTTCGGCTACTTATGCTGACCAGCTTTTCAGGCTTATTTCCAACTTTCCATTTCACCTTGTGCTGGCAACAACAACAAAAAAGATTTTAGTAAAATAAATCCATTTGAGTGAACAAATCTTCATTCTGTTGAATGGTACTAGATTGTGTACATGGCTGTTACTTTGATAGCCGAGCCAGCGTGTTCAGATTTGGGGTTGCGAACTCTTGGATCTTTGGCTGATATCATGGGAGAAGAATTTAATTCTGCTCCTCGTTACACTGGACTATGTACTTTGTTACATTAATCTCTAACCTTGGAAATGCATATAACTGAAACAATAAAAATCAAAACAACTGCATGATGATACAATAATCCTGAAGTATTACAAAACAGGAGGGACTTATTTACCTTAAGAGACTCTGACCAGACGTTTAAGAACTAAGCATCTTGGGAATTCTTATTTCCAAATGATATGTGTGTGTTTATATTTCATAGTAACAACTCATATGTGCAGAAATCTAACTTTCCCTCGTATGAATAAACTCAATTTCCAGGTGACCTCAATTTTGACCTCTAATTCCACTGATGGCAGAAAGCTCTTATTTTTCCCAATTCAAGGTAACTCAGTAACTTCCAGGTTGAAACTTTAGATTCTGCTGCTAGATATCCAAATGTATTCACGGCCACATGTCTGCATGACTCCAAGGCTCACGCTCCCCTGACACCACTCCTCATTCTGCAGAGCCAGTGGTCCCACTGCCCCCTGTTTTACAAGCTGGCCCCATGTAACACAAACATTAAAAACAATGTATTCAAGGTTTCTCCAAATGTCTTTCTCCTATGCTTTTTCCTAGGAGTTACGGAAATCCAGGGAGCAAGAGGTAAGGAGAGGCACTCCAGTAAAGGAGGTGTGATTTGCCTTTCTCCTGAATGGAGAGCACCTTTAGTCATTGCTATCTGGTGCCCTGACATACTACATCCATGATGATTTTTGGTATTTAGAAGTGGTACCGTGGGCGTCACTCCGCCCTTAAGGCTGCTCGTCTTGACTTGTCATAAATTCGACATTTTCTCATTTGGAGACAAGGTCTCTTCTAAGGATTTCTTCTCCCCTTTATGGGGCTCGGGCACCCCCTGGCTACTTCAGCCACACCACCCTGGGCTATGCCACATTCTACAAGGCCATCTCCAGGTCCATTTGCCTCAACACCGTCCCTCAGCTGCTGATAATTTAAACAGATTTTATATTTTCCTCCTTGCAGTCTGGAAGGCCAGGCACAAAACCCCTCATCTATGAGTCCCCCAAATCAGACACCGTCTCGCTCAGAGGCCTTCTTAACCTACAAGCATTGAGACCGGTCTAGGTACCCTCGGAACCGTCTCTTCTAACCTACTGACAACTGTTCTTTCTTTCAAGGTAGAGCAACTCGTATTTTGTGTAAAAGCCTATGCTCGGTACACTGGACTTAGCTCTCAGTTTTTAAAACTTAGCTTTTGAAAATCACAGAAAATCCTTTCTGACTTCTACAAAGCCTGGCACTTATGAATAAATATATTTGTCTTTACAAATGTCGTTGCAACTTCGAATTTGAGAAACACCTTACAAAATTACATAGACTTCTCTGTGAAAGAATTTATCAACCATCCCTTTAAGAAAAATGTACACAGAAAAGAACCACTTTGGGCTAGTTAGGAAAGAATTGAGGTAAAAGGAACTGTCAAAATTCTTTCAGGTTTTGTGGGGCAGAGGAGGCCCCGGTGTTCTTTTCTGTGATAGGCTGAGTATCAGCCATGATCCTCCCCACAATAGTAATCTGCATCCACAGTCTTGCCACGGCCTCTGAGAGGCAGAGGACATGTCCCCAACTCACTGATAGTGGTCTTCACCTTGTGACTTGCTTTGTCCAGTGGACAATGGAAGAAGCAGCACTCTGCCACTTGTAAGCCTCGGAAGCATGAGTTACTCCTTGCGCGTCTGTGGCTGCTGCGACTGCAGCCCCAGCCTCAGGATGCTGATTATTCACGGCTCACACCGGAGCCCAACCCCCAGCAGGTTCCAAGCCCAGCCAGACACACACCTTGAAGGAGAAACCACAGCGGTGCCTCTCCTAGATCAGCTGACTCACAGCTGACACACAGATGCTCAGGCAATAAACACTTACTGTTGTATGCTATGGAGATGCTGGGGTGTTGGTTAAGCCGGCTGAAGGATACTGTTTGGAATGGAGAAATATGGATGTTGTTCTCCTCGTGTTGTATCAACTAGTAGCGATTTAAAAGCAAAAGAAGACTGAGGAAATCAGGATTTTTATTAAGCGGTTTCTTGCTTTTTAGTGAAATAATCAGACACTCTCAAAGGGTATTCAGAGGAGCCACTACAGTCAACTGGTCAAATCTTCCATTAAATGCAGAAATGTTTGTTTTTTTTCAAATTCCAGGCAAGGTCCCTATGGCCTCTGCTTCCCTCCGACCTCCTGGTCCAAGCTACCACCCTTTCTCCCCTGGACTAATGCAATAGCCTCTAAACCCACCTCCCAGGGTCCTCTCTTGTCACCACCCACCCCTTTCTAGTCTGTTCCTCATGCTAATACGTTCAATGCAAATATGACCATGTTGCTCCACAGCTTAAGGTCCTTCTATGCTCTCCTGTTTGCTTTAGGAGAAAGAGCAAACTGAAACATGTCCTACAAGGATCGGCATAATCGGCCCAGCCTTGGTTCTTGAGCTCAGCTGTGCTCTGTGCAGTCCAGCCAGGACAATTACTGTCGGTTCCTTGAACAGAACTTGCCTCTTTTTGACTCACAGCCTTCACTTACCACTAGCCACAGTCTTCTTGCCAGTTGGCCAGTGAGTTCCTCAATTCCAGCGTCAACTCCTTAGTCCGGATTCCTGTCAAAAACAGAACTTCAGACAAAAGTTTGAAGGCAGTTAGTTTATCTGGGCATGATTCCAGCAGCAAGAGTAGGAGTAGAGAGAGTGAGAAGTGGAAAATGGAAAATAGGGTGTGCTATGAGCCAGTTGTGTCCCTTTCAAAATTCATGTGTTGAAGCCCTAACCACCAGTATGATGGTATCTGGAGATGGAGTCTTTGGGAGGTAATTAGATTCTGATGAGGTCATGAAGACAGGGGGCCCTTACGATGGGATTAGTGACCTTATAAGGAGAGATGCCAAGGAACTTGCTTCCTTTCTCTCTCCACCATAGTGAGGACGCAGCCAGCCAAGAAAAGGGCCACCTGTAAGCCAGAAAGAGGGCACTCGCTGGGGAACCGAACCAGCCAGCCACCTTCATTTTGGACTTTCCAGCCTCCAGAACTGTGAAAAAATAAATTCTTGTTGCTTAAGTCATCCAGTCCGTACTATTTTGTTATGGCAGCCTAAGCTGACTGATAATTTTTCATTATTGAAAATTTGGTATGTTTTTAATACTAATACATTTATAAATATTCTCTTTCTTGTTGGAGATTTTCATGTCTTGTTTAAGAAATCCTACCCTGCCATACTGATATGTTATCTATCTAGATCTAAAAGTGTTTTAGTTTGGCTTTTTATATGCATGTGTATAATCTACCCAGAATTTCTTAAAGAGGTGAAGGAGGAGTCCAATTTCATTTTGTTCTCCATACGAGTATTCAATTCCCTCTGGTATTATTCCTGACAAATTCATTTACGTACCACTCCATACTAGTTATCTAGTTGTAAGACTTACCAGGTTGTTCTCATACTCAAAAACCTGCAATGATTCCCTATTACTTATCAAATCAAGTCTAAGTTCCTTGGTATTTAACATAAAGTTGATTAAAGTAACAGCTCCCACCGTACTCTTCCTATCTCTTACACTCTGTGGACACTTAATTACCTAATTTCCCAAACACAGTCTTTTCTCAGTGAACATACCCTTGACTCATCTTCATTTCTAACTTAGAGTTTGTGTCACATATGTTATCCTCCACTTCAGGATTAATACACATCAAACCTTGTACACCCTTTGTCTTTGGTTATTCTCTCCTTACTCTGTGATGGTTTTCATCCTCTTCTGTGCTTATAAAAACCATACTTATCTATAAAGTCCATCTTTACATGGTACCTTATTTCTCTTTATCTCAGTTAAAATTATGCCTCTGCGATATCTTCTACTGCATGCTATGGTGTCACACTGAATTCTTTATGCGTGTTTTCTCTTTAGCTTGAAAACTACTTGAGGGGGATAAGACTCTATCTCATATGTTCATTAGATATTAGTACAATAAACATTAATTAAATTAATCAAAAATGTTAATATATCTAATTCTATTTATTGAATCTAGAAGTAGAGACTACATGAAATTTTGAGGCAGGAAAAATAGATTGTTTGTATATATTTACCTTGCATTTAACAAAAACACTGAATGACCCCTCTTTGAACTTTCATGCTTTTGATTTTTGTTACCTAAGTTCTTTCACTTACCATTTAGTAATCACATGCTAAATAATTTATAAAAATGTGCAATATTCCAAAGGAAAGTCATCAGTTACACAAAATAAGAGGACATAAGGCCAAGGAGGCACTCAGCTTCTTGACTCTGGGTAAGAGACAAAGAATAATGTGACTATATGTTTAGGCATAGAAAGGTTATCTTGGGTAATATTCACTAGCTGCTTTTCCTATCTGAAAAGGAGAGCATGAATTTGATGAGATCAAAAGAGAATTGTCTAAGTGAATATGTGATTAAACCCTGGAAAAAGCTGTCACCGCGGAGCAACTACTGTCCCTGTGATAATAAAACCCATCATTGCTGGTTTAAGAATAGTCTTTAGAAGCAGGAAATTGGATCGATTGCCCTATCATGTAATGCAAGATCAACAACTTCACTCTCTAAAGTCTTTCTACTTGGATTATAAATCCTTGTAGACTCCCATTAAGATATATTTATTTATTTATTTTACTTATTTATTTTTTTGGCGGTACGCGGGCCTCTCACTGTTGTGGCCTCTCCCGCTGCGGAGCACAGGCTCCGGACGCGCAGGCCCAGCGGCCATGGCTCACGGGCCCAGCTGCTCGGCGGCATGTGGGATCCTCCCAGACCGGGGCATTAGTGAGTAAGTAGAAGAAAATTGTCTCTGCTGCAGTGTTCCTGGGAAGCTCCATGCCACTTAAGGTTTCTGGGCATCTGTATACGTTTCTCAATCACCTGGAATATCATTCTCCACATTCTTCACATGGATAATTCCCCCTTTTACCTCCCAGACCCATCACAGGTACATCCTTCAGAAGGCCTTTCTTGACACTCCCTCTACTCCTACAAAGTACTCTTGGGCACCTCATACCCACTTCTTCAGAAATGTTTATTTCCTTGTATTGTAACTTTCTATTTTAATTTTTCTAGCTCTCTCACTAAACTACAGAATCCCTGAAAGCATATGATATAGTTGTTCTCCTAACTTACAGCCCCACCCCCGATCTTATGGAGTATTAGGCGCTCGATATATGTTTGCTGAATAAAAGGCTGAATAAAGTAAAAATCTGGAATGTTGAAAAATGAATTTATCTATCAGGGCATTTGGTAACTGCACTGGGTATTTCCCCTCTCCCTTCTCCACTCCCACAAGCACTCTCTGTTCTACCTGCTCTGTGCCCAGGAGGCTGACATCAAGCTCACTGCTCTCTGGCCTCCTGTTGGGTTTGGTCAGCGAGAAGCATGAGTCAAGGATGTGAAGCAGGAGGGTGTTGACTTCCCCAGTTTTCTCCTGGTGGAGTCAGCACATGTCAGCTATGTGACCTTCCACCAAAGACCACAGCTCCTTTCACGAACTCCTCTCCATTCAGGTATTATTTTGGGTTCTGTGTACCCCTCCTTTCCCCCCCAGCCTGCCCCCCACATCTGAAGTACGAATGGTAAAGCCACTCCACTGTGTCTAGTTCCAGGATCATGTGTTAGCTCTTGTTAGGTTCATTATGACTTACCAAAACCTCTGCAAATATTCCCTTTAAACTCTTGTCAAATTACCCAATTTGAAGACTGCTGGCTCTTGACAGGTAACAATAATGTCACAGTGCAGAACTGACTGTGATTGGGGGAAAATCTAGCCTTCCTTATGAAAGATAATACAATTCAAGAAGGATTTTTTAGAATGTAGTACACAAAATTTAAGTAAAATGTTCAAAATGACATGGATGAACCTGAAGGGCATTATGCTAAGTAAAATAAGCCAGTTATAGAAAGACAGATACTCCGTATTTCTACCTATATGAGGTATCTAAAATAGTCAGACTCACAGAAGCAAGAATCGAATAGTGGTACTTGGTGATGGAACGGGGTGTAGGAGAAATGGGAGCTGTTGTTCAATGGATATAAATCTTCAGTTATGCTCAGTGAGTAAGTTCTAGAATCGGCTGGAAAACATAGTACCTATCACTGACAATACAGTATTGTGCACTTCAAAATTTGTTAAGAGAGTAGAACTCATGTTAAGTGTTCTTACCACCAAAAAACAAAAGGGAGGTGGAGACATAAGAAACTGAGAAAGTTGTGGGAAATGCCTGTTATGTTGATGGTGGTAATGGTATGGGTGTTTTCATATGTCCAAATTAATCAAATTGTACACATTAAGTATGTTCAGTTCTTTGTATATCAATTATTCCTTAGGAAAGCTGTTAAAATTATATAAATTATTTAAGGTTTACCTTTAAGGCAGAACCAAATATAATAGTAATTGCTTTTCAAAATAAAAGATGAAAACCTTGTAATGGTATAGATTCTGTGGGGCTAAAGAGAAAAAAAATAGCAGGTAATTTAAGGGCTAGAGTATAAAACCAAACACTCTGAAAGAGAATTTCAGAAGTAAATTTTTGCCTATAGTTGTAAAAGTTTCATGACTGCATTTATCTTAAGACCAAAGAAGATGTTGGGCTATTGCTAGTTCTAAAGCCAGACCATCACTGCTCCTCAGAAATGCTGTGATCAGGGACCTTGTTATTCTTTTACGCAATCTCAGTATGGTTTGGATTAGAAAAGAAGCATATCACATTGAGTAAGAAACTGTTTAAGATTCCTTTCTGAGAAAAAGTTAATAAATCTTCCAACAGCCCTTTGAAATTTCTTTTTGATAGAACAGGATTCCCAGCCAAAAACACTTAAAGTGTCTTTTTAGTAATCTCCAAATGTTTTATCACCTCTTCAGGTGATGAATTGTATTCAGAAATAGTGAAAGTAAGGGTAAGTCTAAGGGCCCAGAAATTATGCAAAGTTTGTTTCTTTTGAAAGAAACTCTTAATCTGGTAGTAATAGATTGAGAGACTGGTGTTCAAGCATACATCTGGAGTCCATTTCTGAGGATTAAGACAAGACGTTGTACACTGTATATATTTTTTTAATTTGCTATAAGTTAGTACAAACATTAAAGGTCTACTCTGTCCTGTGTTAGGTAATTCACATGACAGTGCAAATAATATGACTGAGCGTAAGAGATAAATACAGAGAAATTGTCTCGGCATCTTAAGAAAGCCCAATAAATAGCACCCTTCATCCCCATCTGAGTTCTGAACATAATAAAAATTAGGCTAGGAATAAGGCCTTTGGAAACATCATCTTTATTCTTCATGAGAGTAAGTTGCAGGAGGTAGCATGTAGCAGGGCGTGAAATAAGCTATCTGACCTGCAGGCTTAGTCCTAGTCACAGAAGAAGCTGGAAGGTCACATGCTTTCCTCACAAGAGCTGGGCCCCTGAGCACAGGACATGGTCACAGCAGCAGAGAATGTGGGTTGCCTGTGGTCAGGCTGGCTTCCAAAGAGGATAGCAGATCTGAGCTTAACCAAGCCTAGCACATTCCTTCTTCTCAAATTTCCACCAGGTACCTCACTCCCTCCCACCTGAGGGAATGACTGAGAAGGTAGAGGGACCAGGAGTGTTGAAGGAAAGGCTCTTCCCCTGACTCCAAAAGTAGGGAAGGCCAGGTCAGCCCCAACGTGGCTCAGTTCTTTCTCTTAGCTCACTGAGCCAACCCCACGTTCCATCAGGTCGTGGCTATTCTTCTAGGGGAAGGAAACCAAATGTCAATCAGCCTTAATGGGACTGAATCCACAATATCAACTACTGCTCCCTTGGATAGACTTCTGAGCCCCTGCCCTGGTTACACTTGCTGCATGACTATATTGCTGAAAACATAGTGGTATAGAGTAACAATATTTTAATGCTCACATAATGACACAGTGTGGATGTCTTGTCTGTGCTCTGGGGCCTTGACCAGGGTGACTCAAGAGCTGGGGGTAACTGGATAGGTGGGAATCATCTGGAGGCATCTTCACATGCATGTGTGGGTTGAAGCTGTTGGGTGAACCTCAGCTGGAGCAGTCGGCAGGAGCGCTGCACATGGCCACTCCATGTGTCTGAGCTTCTCAGCCTGGACACCTCAACGCGGTGGACTTCTTACATAGCAACTCAAGGCTTCCAGACAAGTGTCCCAGGAGAACTAGACGGAAACTGCATGGCTTTCCCTGACCCGGTCCCAGAGTTTAGGCACTTCACTTCTGCTGCACTCGATTGTTTACAAACTAGTCACTAAAAGGTCCAGATTCCAGAGGAGAGAACATCATCAACCCTCAACTCTCATGAGAGGAACAGCAAAAGATTTCCAGACATGTTGTAAAACCTCCACAGTCCAATAGCTATTAGTGTTGATTTTGTCTGATAAGATCTGAAATTATTCAGAAGAATATATTATCTCCAAGACAAGTTTGCCACCAAGACTGAAAATTACCTCTCTGTTCTATTTCCTATCTAACTTGTGTCCAGTTAAGTAATTAAACAAAGCATATCAGAAGATCTTGAATGAGATTAAATGACACCAATAAGGTAATCCAATAATAAGTTGCAAAAAGATATTCCAATAATAAAATGCAAACAGTATAGAAATGTTCCATATGTTGAATATAGTTTCTCATTAATGAAATTCCCAGAAAGAAGTTAAATGTAAATACTAAAAGTTTTCAATTTCAAAGACTTCAAAATCTGAAGGAATTAAAATCCAATAAAAAATTTCTTGCCCTTTTAAGTTAAAGTTCAAAGAAATTAATTCCTCCTCAATTTCTTTCTCTGCTCAGTCTCAGCTAAGAAAGATTCTTAATAACTGCATAAATTGGAGGTTCTTTCCATAGCAGCAGGCTAGGGAATCACTCCCTGAAATGACTAAAGTTCCTTCAGGCTTCAAAAGTTGTGTTAATTCAATCCCAAGTTTTCCATCAGCCTCAACAAAGATTTGAGAAGTTCAGATATCTGGAAGGACACGAGTCCACAGAACTTACTCTTACTTGGCTCTTATATAAAGTCAAAGTATATGCAAAGTATATGATCCATTAAGAGACAGAGAATGGAGGGCAGGCAGCGCTGAGGCTTTGAGAGACATCCAGGTGCTGACTCCCCAGGGTTCTTACTTGCAAACTGACATGCTCTCTGGATTGAGCCACCAAGATGTGTGCAATGAATCTAGGCTTCCAGAGAGCTCAAGGTAGAAGTTCCAAGAGAGAATTTTAATGTACCTCTGATCACATAGTCAGGTCAGACAGTCTAACCCATTACGCCAGTTGAAAATCATAAGTAAACAAAGTGGTCCTCTGGGTCAGAATTAAATGGCACATTATAAATTCTATTACGCTTATCTTGGCCTAGAGTCAAAGCCAGACATCTAGGCATCCCCAGAAATAAAGATAGATCCATTACAGACCAACTGTACATTTCCTTATCCTATAGTCTCTCTTTTAAAGATTATCACTACACTGTCCCTATACCCAGCAAATTTAGAAAACAAAGCAATCTGCAGCCTCGAAAAGCAGTTAAGTAAGCAAAATTTGATTCATACTACCCAATACTTCGTAGAACATGGTAGAAGAACAAAGAACATAGTAGAAACTCACTGGCATTGAGGGAAGGAGGGTAGATGAAAAAAATGACTGCTTTCATCTCTATCAGAACACCCACACCCACCAATCTGCGGTTTGGTCCACGAGCAATTAATTTAAACCTACAGAACGGAAAAATTAGCTATCAAGAAGTGAATTCTGCCATCGTGTTTATCGTATATCCAGGCATAAATCACTTCTATCAGAGTGACATATGGAATTTAATGGTCTTTTGTGACTTGAGTTGTGTCTCCAAAACGGTACACTGAAGTCTTAACCCCTGGTATCCGTGAATGTGAACTTCAGAAATAGAGTCTTTGCGGAAGGCCTTAAGGTGCTAGTTAAGATGAAGTTATCCTGGAGGAGGGTGGGCCTTTAATCCAACATGACTGGCATCCTTACAAGAAGAGGAGAAGAGACAGACAGGGAGAACACCATGTGAAGAGAAAGGCAGAGGTCTGAGTGATGCACTATAAGCCAAGGATGCCGAGGATTGCCTGCCATCATCAGAAACTAGGAAAGAGGCATGAAACAAATTTTTCCCCCAGAGCATCCGGAGGGAACCAACCTCGCAGACATCTTGATATTGGATTTCCAAGCCGTCGTAACTTAGACAATACTGTGGTATCATTTTAAACCTTCACTTTGTGGTCAATTGTTAAGCATACCTAGAAGACTAATACACAGCCTGACCCCATTTTTTGACTTGACTGCTGGCAGGTATTAAGCCTCACCTCTCCCTCTTTTCCTCCTGCCCCACATCTGGGAAAGCAGATACGGATGCCCAGCGCCCCACCCCACCTTATCACCTGCTGTAATCCTCACCCTGGTCCCACTCACTAATCACAACAAAAGCCCCAGCCTCCTTTCCCTGCCCCCTCAAGCCATTCTGTACCTCTCACCAGAAAGCCTCCTTATGTGAGTAATAAACATTTATACTTTCTTTGCATGTTTATGGTGTCAACACTCTTGACATCTGGACCAAATTTTGGATAGTGGTCCTTTCTCTGTCTTCAGGGAGGCCACATACGGAACATACCTGCCTGTTGCAAAGTTGAGACATCTGCCACATTGGCGATCCTATTCCTGAGTCTTACTTGTAGCACAATTCCTACCCCATTCACCATATTCAAAACCTCTTCATTCCTTCTTCCTTTTGGATCCCGTTTCTCTGCTACTCCAGGATTGCACTGGAAGTGGTTCTGCTTACTGACAGAGGCATCAGGTTCTCTTGTGAGGAAGAATTCAATCCCTGGCTCAATCCTGTCTACTCAGGAAAGGTGCATCTCTTTGGTTCAGCTCATGAATGTTTGCTGGAGCTGGTTCGACCCCTTGGGTATAAGTCACAGTGTTGGAACCAGCTCTGCAGCAGGAGCTATCCTTGGTTCCATCAGTCCTCCTCTTACAGTTTTCCCAGAAAATGTAGCCAACTGGAATCCTAGAGAATCAGAGCCTGTATTGAAAGAATGTAATGTGAGAACAAGTGTACATGAACAGTGCAGTGAATACTTAGTTGAATACCCAGGTCCCCTTCATGGCAGCTACACCCACCCACCACCCAGCAAAACTCACAGACGACACTTGCCGCAGAGAAATGCCCTCAGCCAAACAGAAGCCACTGCCCTTTCCGGGCCACTCCACCCAACTCTCTGAGGGTAACTTATAGCCAATAACCGACTGAAATAGAGGAGGTTACAAAGGTTGACTCCTTTGTCTCAAGATAGGGCCAATCTTGTGCAGTTCACGCTTACAGCTGTGCTGTTGAATATGGTAGCCACCAGACACACGTGGCTATTGAGCACCTGAAATGAGATGTGCTGTTTACACATGGGATTTCAAAGATTTAGTATGAAAAAAGGGAAGATATTTCGTTAATAGGTTTAATATTGATATATGCTGAAATGACAATATCTGGTTTAAGACACAGATATAATATAAATCATCAAGATAAAAATGTATGAAGAAAACATAGTGCAAATGTAATAACTAGCACTATGGAGTAAAGAGGAAGCTCCAAGTGTGATGTGCTTAACTGACAGCATTAGGACACAATGCCAAGCGATGTGCCTGGAGCAACAACGTGAATAATGGTTTTGATCAGAGTACTAGAAAAACACTGCTTAAGTCAGACAGGTCTTATGTTGACTCACACTCAGTTAACATGAATTTACTCTCAAGTTGGGGAGAGATCTTCGTGTTTTACAGATGTCATTCCGGGGCTGAATGTTTAAGATTATCATCATTGTTTTGATGAACAAAAAAATTCATACTTCTTTAAAAAGGTGGGAACCCACAGAATAAGATGGGACTAGGATTCAAATTTTAAATAATTTTAAATTTGAGACTTCCTCAAAAATGACACCCCCCCCCCCCCTTTTTTTTTTTTTTGCGATATGTGGGCCCCTCGCTGTCGTGGCCTTTCCCGTTGCCGGATGCGCAAGCTCAGCGCCCACGGCTCACGGGCCCAGCCGCTCCGCGGCACGTGGGATCCTCCCGGACCGGGGCACGAAACCGCGTCCCCTGCGTGGGCAGGCGGACTCTCAGCCACTGAGCCACCAAGGAAGCCCTGCCCTTTTTTTTTTTTTTGCGATATGTGGGCCCCTCGCTGTCGTGGCCTTTCCCGTTGCCGGATGCGCAAGCTCAGCGCCCACGGCTCACGGGCCCAGCCGCTCCGCGGCACGTGGGATCCTCCCGGACCGGGGCACGAACCCGTATCCCCTGCATCAGCAGGCGGACTCCCAACCACTGCGCCACCAGGGAGGCCCGGAAGCCCTGCACTTTTGATTGGTGTTTGTCGTAGGACAGCCTTTTGTTACTCCAAATACTTATTTCAAAAAAATATATTTCTAAAAAATTCTGAAAATTCTTGCCCAGTTTAACTCTATTACGCAGTGATAAAATATTGTTTATGTACAAAAAGGTATGGTATTTGGCAAAAAAGAGCTGTTAGAAAAAGTGTATCCGGTCACTAGATTAAACAGGTGATGTTACCAACAAAACTGCCTGCATAATCTCATCCCGCCACATGATGTCGCTCTAGCGTAAGGTTCAAAGGACGGAATAAAATCTCTAGAAGAAAATGCAAAAGACACACTTTGCAAATTAAAATGTTCAGTTAGAACTACTGTGAGCAACACAGATGTTGCAACATTAGGCGGTCCTAATGGTTGAGTTTATACATCTCACATGTGACTTATCAAAAAAAGGACTTCTTGTTAGAGAGTCCTGGACATATGGAAACCTGCAGCTTGGTGAGAGCCCCCGGTAATAAGTGTCCAGGAAAGTCATGGGTGTGTGTGCACTTGAGTTTCCTTACCAGATCTGCCTTCATGCCAAACAGGTTATATAAAAAACACAAACAAACATCAAAAACACTACACCAGGAAATGCTACAGTAGAATTTAAATACATCAAAGACATAGATAAATTTATAAAGCTTACAGTGTGTTAGAGCAGATTACCTGCAAAGGAACAAGGATAAGAAAGACATTAGGAATCACACACACAGAAAAAACGGACACAAGAAAACAAGAAGTAGAATGCTTTTTTAATATATAAGGAAAAGAATTTTGGATATAAAATGATATACCCAGGACTTCCCTGGTGGCGCAGTGGTTAAGAATCCGTCTGCCAATGCAGGGGACACAGGTTCCAGCCCTGGTCCGGGAAGATCCCACATACTGTGGAGCAACTAAGCCCGTGCACCACAACTACTGAGCCTGTGCTCTAGAGCCCGCGAGTCACAACTACTGAAGCCCGTTCACCTAGAGTCCGTGCTCTGCAACAAGAGAAGCCACCACAATGAGAAGCCTGCGCACTGCAACAAACAGCCCCGCTCGCTGCAACTAGAGAAAGCCCGCGTGCAGCAACGAAGACCAAATGCAGCCAGAATTAAATAAAATTAAAAAAAGAAAATCAAATAGAGACATGGAAAATATTTTAAAAAAAGAAATTATATACCCAAGCAAATGTCCTTTTAAATATGTTGTTATAATAAAAAAATATATATCAACAATATAAGATAATTGTCTAAATTAAGAAGTCCTTTATAAACACTCATGAAGGAAATAGTAAAATGAGTTGCTTCAAGAGATATGAGAATGATGATCACAAGACATCACAAAGTATTGTGTAGTGTAAAAAAACCAAATGCCAAAGAAATTCAAAAGAAAGAATATCCCTAAAAGCTCTGTTCTAAATTCTAGACAGTATCAGCAGGTAGAGGAAGAAGACAATGTAACTACTCATCCCTTTCAATCCCTCTTTGTCCTGCTAGGTTGTGGTAAATAAGATAGAACATGACTAGAGAATGGTACATAAAATGATCAAGTGTTTCTTTCAAGAAATGCACTTAGGGCTTCCCTGGTGGCGCAGCGGTTGAGAGTCCGCCTGCCGATGCAGGGGACACGGGTTCGTGCCCCGGTCCGGGAAGATCCCACATGCCCCGGAGCAACTGGGCCCGTGAGCCATGGCCACTGAGCCTGCGCGTCGGAGCCTGTGCTCCGCAACGGGAGAGGCCACAACAGTGAGAGGCCCGTGTACCGCAAACAAACAAACAAAAAAAAATGCACTTATATGGTTGTAATCTTTGGCCTGAAGAAATACCTGAAAAGGTTAACATTTATGAAAGTCTGCATGGAAATAAATGGGAGAAACTCATTTTGAGAAGAGTTTAGGAAGCATTGCTTTAAATCTGAAACAGACTGAAAATTGTGACATTTGAGTCACTACACATAAAAAAACCCTTGGCATTTGTGGATTCTTATTTGTGGTTTAAATATACGTGATACATAAAATTTCTCCCTAAGCAACGTGATGACAGTAGTCGCTTGCTATTGTCATCTTGTGGCACTCAAAACGTACTGCACCAGGCTGACTCTAAATTGCAGGTTGGATTTAAAATAACACATATATTGGTCCCCTGCTGTTTTGGCTAATCTCGACTTCTGATGCTGCAGCCTTGTGTAATAAACACGCTTACAGAGGACACTTCTCTAGCTGTTTGTGTTTTCCAAGCTAGATATCTCTTGTCACCCTGGGCCTCTTAATGAGCCCTGAAACCAACTTCCTCAGGGGCAGCAAACTATTCTTTTCAGTTCTTCCCAGAGGACAGGTTTATTTTTGCAACTATAGCAACCACTGCTAAATGCTTTTTCTTTGGCTTTTTAAGCATATTATTGTGTGTCTCTTTGCAAAGATACTGTAGAAGGTTTCAGCTCTTTAAAACTCTTGCCTTAAAAAGCCAGGCTTTGTGCATAATAAATCTTTATTATAAAGCATGGACTTTGTTGTTCTCCATTTATTTTTATGTGTATCTGTAACCTCTCCTGGGAAATGCAGGCACAACAAGGGCAAGTAACAGTAGTCAGTTGCTCTTTGATGTTGAAACCCATGGTTCCAGCAGATGTCGCCATTCTCATTATTAAACAAAATTTGAACCTAAGGGTCCTTCCAGGTAGATAGAAACCACCTTAGCTCTTATGAAGGAAATATCACAAAAGAGAAGTAAACACAGGCGATCAAGTATAAATTTTCTATTTTAATAACTGAAATTATAGAGACGGTTGGTTGGAAGACCTTTTAGGTAAGTTCTCATTTTAGGAAAGTTATTGGTAGTTTATTTCCAAAGTTTTAGTTTACTTGTCTATAAAGAAGAGTTACCAATTCATAACACTTGAAGTTGATACGAGTGTTACATAGTAACACATGCCATGAGCCCCGGCATGCATGGCATGCGGTACGCCTTTGACAAATAATTTTGCTGTGCTTCAAAAATAGGATTTGCATGGCAAAGCCAAATTATCAAGAACTCAATCCCTAAGTAGTCAGCAGTGTGAGCAACACAGTCTCAACAAAATGATAGTTCCTTAATATTTTACTAGAAAAACTTTTATGATCCCATTGAAACCTACATTTTCAGTGCCTCTCTCAAAGAACTTTTTGAAATTTCCAAACTTATGACTTGAAGTTCAGCCTTCCTCTTCCTTGGTTACTATCACAGTATCTTCTCTTCCCTGTCTGCTCCCGGTAACCACAAGGTAATTCTCAAAGGGACTTAAACAACCAGTTTTGTAATTTTGATACATTGAGAAAGTAATATGTGATGTGTATTCCTCTCCTTTCCTTCATTTATTTCTTCATGTGTTTCTTAGTGAACAATACTTATTTTTAAGTCTGAATCTGTTGTCTTATTTTCCACAACAAAGATTAAGTATGCCAGAGGTATGAGTAATTGGTATCTTACTTTCAGGCCCATCTCATATCTCCCCTTCACTGCCTGAGGCTGACCTGGTTGGCCTTTGGCTTCATTTCTGAGCTGCTTTAGTGCAGAAAGACTTGTGAATTCACATAAGGATCACAAACTGAGCTTGTTTAGCCTCTGCATAACCTTTTCCCCAGCTCTTACATCTCTATATAGTTCTCCTTATAAAATGGACGTCTCCCTCTTGTCCCTAGCCTAGATCACTCTAGGGGACATTCCCAGTCCAAAGATCAGGTCAGATCAGGCCCTGACTGGCTTCCATCGATGTTAAACCTTTATAGAGCCAGGTCTGTAAATATGCAACTGGCATGGCAGAGATGACTCAAAATTATGGTTTTCTATCCATGATTCTGAGAGCCACAATATTCTGAAACATATAAGAGAGAACTAGAAAATTTCAACCCTGAATAGATGAAATCATATTATCTGTGGGCAGGCGAGAGTTACAAAAGAAAGATAACCAGGAGACCTTCCTACAAAAGCCCTCAAGAAATGCCAAACACCCATTTAGAGGAATAAGACCTCAAGGTATGATTACTGTTTTCTGAGCCCTTTGTGGGGTCCATCTTAGAAATACCAGAAATACTTAAAATACACAGGGTACTCACATAAAAGCCCTGAACTCCAGAAAACTCTGCCTGGCCCACATAAAGGAGATTCAGGATCACTTCCCCAAAGCACTATATTTTATTGAAATTAACTCTTCCACTCTCTGAATTTTAACACTTGAGTAACTGAACATGTATCAAAATGGAGACAGTTCCTCTGAGTGATTTTAGAATACTAAAGTCAGAGGATTGAGAAATTATTTTTATTTGAAAGAAAAACTTCAGGAAATATATATTTCCTCCAAAAAGAGCTTGAACTACACCAATTCAAATAATTTTCTGAATTTTAATTGAAGTGGAAATGGTGTTCAGACGTTCAAAGTGGAACAATTGTCTGTTTGAAGAGCTTTCCTCTAAATGAATTTGACAATTGATATATACCTGAATTAACATTATTATGTAGCATATTGTATAACAGATATATATTTACATATATATAATTATTAATAAAATTAATGGTTTCTCCCTCTGTCCAGTGAAATGGCCTAAGGGCAATGGCATCTCAGAAGGGACCAGCCTAGTACGTAAATTAAAGCCCAGATTATAATTTCTATAATTAATTTTCCATGAAAAGGAAGCAGGATTTTTGTAAAGATAATTGATTCCACGTCTGGGGAAGGAAGGTATAAAAGAATGTAGAACTTCTTTATCAGAAGCCAAGGTTTCATTCAAGGGTTAGTGAAATCAGATCAAAAGAGAACAGGAACCAAATTATAGAGGTTTGCTTGTGACAAGATGAGCATCAAAAACAGAATAATGGGGCTTCCCTGGTGGCGCAGTGCTTGAGAGTCCGCCTGCCGATGCAGGAGACGCGGGTTCGTGCCCCGTTTCGGGAGGATCCCACATGCCGCGGAGCGGCTGGGCCCGTGAGCCATGGCCGCTGAGCCTGCGCGTCTGGAGCCTGTGCTCCGCAAATGGGAGAGGCCACAACAGTGAGAGGCCCGCATAACGCAAGAAAAAAAAAAAAAAAAAACCAGAATAATGACTGCCATTAACTGAAATACATTAAATCTATTAAAGTCCTGAGTCCATGATACACAAAAAGATAAATATTATTTAAACACACCTTCTTGAAGAAGGTCAAGAGATCAGAATATATTCCTACTGGGCCTTATTAGTTATTGTTGACACATTGATCATATTGTTGAATGATACACAACCTAGTAAGCATTAAATATATCACCTAAAAGACATTTTTTGACTCAAGGAAATGGCCTTATAAGTGAGACATGCAGTCAGATTGAAGACATGACAACTATGATCAATCTATCATTTTTAAAATCAGTCAGATTTGTATGCTTTTAAGAATATGAATGAGTCAAACATTGCATTAATGTTTAAAAGTCCTTAAAATTCAGAGGAAAAGATATTTACAGATCTAAGTGTTCTAATCAGCTACTTATCCTGGGTGGAGCTGCAGACTTCTATGAGCAGACAGAATTACGTGAGTCAATCCTCTGTTGAAATTATGAAGGAATTATAATAACTAAAAATGTTTAAAGTGTTTCTTCAGATAGACAAGAATCTAAGTTTATTCCTCTGGGTAAATTCTCTAGAAGTGAATAACCTAATTAACTAGACTATTAACTGACTTCCATAACTGGGTTAGCCCCTTTCAACCTTAGGAAGATTTAGTAAATACAGGCATTTTTGTGAAAGCTAAAATAGAGCATTGATATTTTTGCATTTCTAAGAGAATCTCACCTATTATGATAGCTTGGAATCTAATCTGAGATATGTAATCAAGGAGTTTATTTAGATGAAACCTTACATTTTATATTCAGGATTAAAACATCTAAGAGAACCTTAGGTCAACTGTCTTCATAAATAAATTTTACTCACAGGGTGTGAGAATTCCCAATGTTCCACAACCGCATACAAAATGAAAGCCAAATGGTAGGCCAGTGAAGTTAATGCCTTTTTATGAAGTAAAGCATTTTACAAATTGTTTGATATTTGTATTTCCTTTTTGTAAAACGCCTGGTTGTGTGTTTTGCTCATTATTATGTGCTTTGTATTTTTTCTTATTGATTTTTTTTAACTAATCCGTTTTTAGTGATCTATGTTGCATGTAACATTTCCAAATCTGTTGCTTGTCTTTTTTTTTTTAACATCTTTATTGGGGTATAATTGCCTTACAATGTGTGTTAGTTTCTGCTTTATAACAAAGTGCATCAGTCATACATGTACATATGTTCCCATATCTCTTCCCTCTTCGTCTCCCTCCCTCCCCCCCTCCCTATCCCCCCCCTCCAGGTGGTCACAAAGCACCAAGCCGGTATCCCTGTGCCATGCGGCTGCTTCCCACTGGCTATCTATCTTACGTTTGTTAGTATATATATGTCCATGTCTCTCTCTCGCCCTATCACCCCCCCCCCTTCCCCCTCCCCATATCCTCAAGTCCGTTCTCCAGTAGGTCTGTGTCTTTATTCCTGTTTTACCCCTAGGTTCTTCATAACATTTTTTTTTCTTAAATTCCATATATATGTGTTAGCATACGGTATTTGTCTTTCTCTTGCTGACTTACTTCACTCTGTATGACAGACTCTAGGTCTATCCACCTCATTACAAATAGCTCAATTTTGTTTCTTTTTATGGCTGAGTAAAATTCCATTGTATATATGTGCCCCATCTTCTTTATCCATTCATCCGACGATGGGCACTTAGGTTGTTTCCATCTCCGGCCTATTGTAAATAGAGCTGCAATGAACATTTTGGTACATGACTCTTTTTGAATTTTGGTTGTCTCAGGGTATATGCCCAGTAGTGGGATTGCTGGGTCATATGGTAGTTCTATTTGTAGTTTTTTAAGGAACCTCCATACTGTTCTCCATAGTGGCTGAACCAATTCACATTCCCACCCACAGTGTAATAGGGTTCCCTTTTCTCCACACCCTCTCCAGCATTTATTGTTTCTAGATTTTTTTATGATGGCCATTCTGACCGGTGTGAGATGATATCTCATTGTAGTTTTGCTTTGCATTTCTCTAATGATTAATGATGTTGAGCATTCTTTCATGTGTTTGTTGGCAGTCTGTATACCTTCTTTGGAGAAATGTCTATTTAGGTCTTCTGCCCATTTTTGGATTGGGTTGTTTATTTTTTTGTTATTGAGCTGCATGAGCTGCCTGTAAATTCTGGACACTAATCCTTTGTGAGTTGCTTCATTTGCAAATATTTTCTCCCATTCTGAGGGTTGTCTTTTTGTCTTGTTTATGGTTTCCTTTGCTGTGCAAAAGCTTTGAAGTTTCATTAGGTCCCATTTGTTTATTTTTCTGTTGCTTGCCTTTTCACTTTTTCTATAGTGTCTTTCAACAACTGTATCAACACTTTCCTTTTGACTAGCAATTTTAAGAAATCCCTTGAGTCAAATATGTTCTTATATATTCTTCTAAAGGTTTTAATATATTGCTTGTCCATTTGCCTTCTTTCAGGCTGGAATGAATTTTTGCTAATGGTATAAGATGTGGATCCAAATCAATTGTTTTGTCTTTATGCATATGAAATAGTCTCAGCACAATATGTTCTATCATAGTTTTCTTCAATGTTCTCTCTGTCACATGCCCTTTGCATTTATGCAGTCTATTTCTGGGCTGTCTATTCTATTCCATTGATCAATTGTCCCTGTGCTGATACCATACCATCCTCATATGGTTTTAAGTCTTTATATCCAGCAGAATAAATTCTCTCACCTTATTCTTTTCCTGTATGAACATCTTGGATATACTTGAAGGTTTGCTCTTCTATACGAATTTTTTAATTAGCATGTCAAGATCCTTATAAAACACTTAAGATTTTCAGTGAAATGTCATTGAATGATAGGTAATCTGGGGATAAGAGATATTTGTGTGATGTTGCATTTTCTATCCACCAAATTGTTTTATCTTTCCATTTATTGGTGTCCTGTTTAGATTATTTAAATAATGTTTATAATTTTATCCATATGGCTATATCTTAGTCTTATTTAACAAAAAAGGCACCATTTTTTGTTATTATTATAAGTGATATGTTTTTAAAATGTATGTTTTCTCTTTATTGTTATTTTTTTTAAATGCAATTAATTTTTGCATAATGATGTTAACCTAGACATTTTGCTGAACCTTGACTAGTGCTAATAATTTGCATGAAATCTTTTTAAAATTTTCAATATACATAGTTTTATCTAGGATTAATAACTGTTTCCTTTTCTTCCCATCCTTTTGCTATCTCCTTTTCTTCTTTATTTTACTAGGACTTTATTTAGCCAGGACTTTCAGTGCAATATCCAATAGATGTGATAATAATAAACTTTTAATCTGGTTCCTGATATTAAAGGAAATTTTTCTATTTTTTTTTACCCTTATAATGTTGAGTGTAAGTTATTGACCCTTGTTATGTATCTGGTACTTCCCAACCTTTTGAGCATGATTAACACCCACAGAAAATACAGTTTTTAGCATGCAATGATGGAAATGGATGAGGCTTCTCAAGGCAGGAGACAACAGACCAGGTTGTTCTGCCGACTCAGGCCACACCAGCTGCACCTAAGGCTGAGGCGATAACATGGTAGCACAGCTGCAACATATTCTTTGTTTGCGGGTTAAAGCTTTATCTTGATCTGAGGAATGTATTGGGTTGGCCAAAAGGTTCGTTCGTTTTTTTCCGTAAGATGGCTCTAGTAGCACTTAGTTGTCTTTAACTTCATTCGAAACAATTTTGTTAGATTGGATGTGACAGCTGTCATATCAGTGTGCATTTAAAAAAAGACATCAAAATTGGTGAGTTTTTGTGTAGCCATTTTAATACTGAAGATGGAAGAAAAAAAGCAACATTTTCGTGCCTGTTGTGCTTTATTATTTCAAGAAAGGTAAAAACACAACTGAAATGCAAAAAAAGATTTGTGCAGTGTATGGAGAAGGTGCTGTGACTGATCGAACACGTCATAAGTGGTTTGTGAAGTTTTACCCTGGAGATTTCTCCCTGGATTATGCTCCATGGTCGGGTAGACCAGTTGAAGTTGATAGCGATCAAATCTAGACATTAACTGAGACCAACGTTATACGATGTGAGAGATAGCCGACATACTCAAAATAGTCCAATCAAGTGTTGGAAATCACTGCACCAGCTTGGTTACGTGAATCGCTTTGATATTTGGGTTCTACATAAGTTAAGTGAAGACAACATTCTTGTCCGTATTTCCTCATGCAATTCTCTACTGAAACGTAATGAAAATGTTCCGTTTTTAAAACAAATTGTGGCGGGCAATGAAAGGTGGATACTGTTCAATAATATGAAATAGAAGAGATCGTGGGGCAAGCGGAATGAAACACCACCAACCACTCCAAAGGCCAGTCTTCATCCAAAGAAGGTGATGTTGTGTATTTGGTAGGATTGGAAGGGAGTCCTCTATTACGAGCTCCTTCCAGAAAACAAAATGATTAATTCCAACAAGTACTACTCCCAATTAGACCAACTGAAAGTAGCACTTGACCAAAAGCATCCAGAATTAGTCAACAGAAAACGCATAATCTTCCATCAGGATAACGCAAGACCGCATGTTTCTTTAATGACCAGGTAAAAACTATCAGATCTTGGCTGGGAAGTTCTGATTCATCTGCCATATTCACCAGACATTGCACCTTTGGATTTCCACTTATTTAGGTCTTTACAAAATTCTCTTAATGGAAAAAATTTCTATTCCCTGGAAAACTATAAAAGGCACCTTGAACAGTTCTTTGCTCAAAAAGATAAAAAGTTTTGGGAAGATGGAATAATGAAGTTGCCTGAAAATTGGCAGAAGGTAGTGGAAGAAAAGGGTGAATACATTGTTCAGTACTTCTTGGTGAAAATGAAAAACGTGTCTTTTATTTTTACTTAAAAACTCAAGGCACTTTTTGGCTAGCCCAATAACTACGAGGACCAAACTGGCCCAGTATTTTTATTTCTTTTGTTCAGTCCTTGGGTACTATTAGCAGCAGTGGTTTCAGTTGCTGGGTATACAAAGGCAAGTCAAGAATAAGTATCACACCTGCATATTCCATTTGAGTCCTCTTGGAAGAATAGGAAAAGAGTCAGTGTAATCTGCTATGTGCTGAACCTTCTCCCCTAGGAATATTTCTCAGAAATAGCTGCAAATGTTGCTTTTCCTATTGGAAAGCAGCATAATTTTATGAACTATTTGAACTTCAGCAGAGCCCGGTGGTATATGTTGCCATTCAGCCCATCACTGCATGGCTTGAGTTCCACTATGTCTACTCCTTTCCTGGGCCCACTGCCACTTCAAGTGATAGAACTAGAGCATCAACTTTATTTCAGTCACCTTCAGAAACTAGAAGGAATTCTTTGGTGAGCAAGAGCTCTACTTTGATTTGCACTCAGGATTGCCATAGTGATTTCTGAAGAATGGTACGTGACACAGGGGTCCCTTTATCATTCAGTTATCTATGTCCACTTACCAGACCAAACTGCAAGTCCATAAGCAACCACTCAAGATTCAATAAGCACGTAATTGCGGGGATTTTACTTGTGTCCAGTTCTTACTGCCAGGAATAGGGACTGTAGCTCAGCCCACCGGGCTGCTGACTTGCTTTTGCCTTCTTCTGTGAAGGGTTTGTGATTTGCTGGACACAGGACAGCTATTTTCCTCATGGAGCCATGGCTCTCCATTCCGGAACTGCCACCTGTGAATCAGGCCAAGTCCCTCATATCCTTGGGAAATTGTTGGAATGATGAGCCCCATCAGTAAGAGCAGCAGACAAGTCTTCAGATGGCCTTTTCAGAGGTCCTAGTGGAAAACAGGCTACTTGCTCATGAATAAGTTATGAATAGGTTGAGTCCCACTGTGTATCATGGCTGTAATATCGTTTCCATTTTATGAAGGAGTTCAACATTTCCCTTCTTGTTGGGATGCTTTTTTGATACTACTCATGACATGGGGGTAATTCAGCAGTTGATATAATTTTATTTTCTTCAGTTAACAGGGCTGTCATAGTAAACACCCAATAACTAGCTAGTAACTATCTTTAAAAGAAATACACCACAGTATATCTGAGCAGTATAAGATAATTTTCTAGTTGACCATAATTATGGGCTTTTGCCAAGAAGACTTGAGTCTGCATGAAGGCAGGTGGTTGACACTTTGAATATTATTTCTGCGTTGGTGTCTGTATTAGTCAGCACAGGCTGCTTTTAACAAAATATCATAGACTGGGTGGGTTAAACAACAGACATTTATTTCACAGGTCTCGAGGCTGGGAAGTCTGAGATGAGGGTGCCAGCATGGTCAGTTTCTGATGAAACCTCTCTTCCTGG
Organism: Lipotes vexillifer; assembly: GCF_000442215.2. NCBI lineage: Eukaryota > Metazoa > Chordata > Mammalia > Artiodactyla > Lipotidae > Lipotes > Lipotes vexillifer. The sequence goes on from NW_006787829.1 coordinate 3,178,751, forward strand.
CAGGCAAGTGGCTTCCTCATACGGGGGAAAGAGAGCTCTCCTGTCTCTTCCTCTTCCTATAAGAACACTAATCCCAACATGGGGGCCCCACCCACCTCATGACCTCATCTAAACCTAATTATCTCCCAAAGACCCCATGTCCAAATACCATCACATTAGGAGTTAGGGCTTCAACATATGAATTTGCAGGGGGCACAAACATTCAGTTTATAACACTGTGCCTCTGTATCCCCCAAATTCACATCCTTCTTGCATGCAAAATACATTCACCCATCCCAACGGCCCCCCAAATCCTAACTCCTTCCAGCACCAACTTTAAATAAGTCCAAAGTCTCATCTAAATTAGACGTGGTGAGATGTGAGGTATGATTCATCTTGAGGTAAATTCCTCTCCAGATGAGAACCTGTGAAACCAGCTGCTTCAGTCAGTTCAGGCTGCTGTAACAAAATACCACCAACTGGGTGGCTTAAACAACAAAGGTTTACAATTCTGGAGGCTGGAAACCCAACATTGGAGAGCAGCATGGTTGAGCTTTGGTATGGCCCTTCTCCTGGCTTGCAGGTGGCTGTCTTCTCTCTGAATCCTCCTGTGGTGCAGAGAGAGAGCAGGAGTTCTGGTCTCTTCCTGATCTTATAAGGACACTAACCCCATCACATTCCTG